>NW_025765525.1:1200000-1560000 GCF_003918875.1 Haliotis rubra | reverse complement strand
CAATTGAGCCTGGACCAGACAATCCAGGGATCAACATCATGCACATCGATCTACGCGATTGGGATACGATGACATGCGTCAACCCAGCCTGACCACCCGATCCCGTTAGTCGTCTATTACGACAAGCATGGGTTGCTGAAGATCAATTCTAACCCAGACCTTCACGGGTATACAAGAGATTATTGTATATTTGTTCATCTTTAACATGTAGTACTCAAGTTCAATAATAACAAACTTTTCTCAGTTGACTTTACAGTCAATCTGTAATGGCTGGTAGGTACTGCAATATTCAACTGTGGATAATCAGTAACTTGTATGTTCCTTTAACTCCTACACCTCTGACTCAACAAGTAACATACAACATCTCTGTTCCCCTAAATGCACTAAAACTAAAATTTATCTGTTGAAACTCAAACCACTAATCCAGCAACACTAATTCCTTCATTTTATTCTGATTTATATTCTTGTGTGAACACATGACCCGAAAGGTCATACTTCAGGTCAGCCAATCAGATTAAGCGATAAACCCCTCAGGCATCAAAGGCTTAACCAATCAATATGTAGCTATTGAAAGACTTCCTGTATTATCTTCATGCACAAACAGCTCAGACACAGCTGTGTGTACACACACATGCTGATGTTAAACCCTCAATTATGAGGATGGATCCGAGAGGTGAAATACTGAGAGGTGCTAAATACCATGGGAATCAATGCTGCATTTGGATCAACTACATCAACATGAAATACAATGTAAACACTGACTGTTCACTCTCTTGGGTACAAATTATCACCATTGTTTTCACCATCATCATCATCATCATCATGATGTTACGAGAGTGTGTTTCTTGTAATTTGTATTATCACATTGATAAAGTGATAGTTATTATGGGTCACAATGTATAAAGTTTTGAGTGTGTGTTTTAGGCTCGCATCTCACATCATATATGTTCAATGGCAATAGTATTTTAAACCTTTTGTCACGGCAAATTATTAACCGTAACAATCATTAGCATAACTATCGTTACTGTAGCACCCATCATCATCAGTATCGTCGCCATTGTCATCATCATCATCATCATCATCATCATCATCATCATCATCATCATCAACAACACTACTATTGTCACTGTTGTATCATCGTCATCATAACAATTGTTACTGTAGTATCCACCATCATCATCATCATCATCATCATCATTGTAACCATCATCATCAATGAATTTTCATCAGTAGAGTCGGCAGGCGTTATACAACCAAGGCACATCAATATTGTAACCTAGACTCTGATATACACTTACAATTAAATCAAGCCAGCAATAAGAATTTTCTTCTTCAGTCATAAGAAAAACACACAAGTTTTTTTCTTTGATTTGCCTCTAAAATATATGCTTCAATCCTTTTAGTTCTGTGCACCACTTGTATTTGTTGGCTCTTTTATTTTGGTCTGAGGGAGCACCTTTAGAATACAGCAACACAGGTTCCTGTGTAGACGATCTTTGCCACAGGTCAAATGTCACAAAGACAAGCAGCCCGGGCCCCGTTCCTCAAAGCTATCGTAGTGCTACGACAATTGTAAGTCTATGTTAAAGTATGGGAGTTACGATCATCTTAGCGCTACGACAATTGTAAGTCTATGTTAAAGTATGGGAGTTACGATCATCTTAGCGCTACGACAATTGTAAGTCTATGTTAAAGTATGGGAGTTACGATCATCTTAGCGCTACGAAGTTGTAAGTCTATGTTAAAGTATGGGAGTTACGATCATCTTAGTTCTACGACTGCCGTAAGTCTATGTTAAAGTATGGGAGTTACAATCATCTTAGCTACAACAATTGCAAAGTCTATGTTAAAGTATGGGAGTTACGATCATCTTAGCACTACGACAATTGTAAGTCTATGTTAAAGTATGGGAGTTACGATCATCTTAGCTCTACGATCGTTTTGTGGAACAGGGCCCTGTCTGAGATTTGAATCAGGCATGAACTAAATGTGTGATGTCACACCTTGAAATTATTACAGGCATGATTTGAAAACACCCTGAACCATCAACATACTGTCCCTTTTCCTGGGGTCATGGAAGTCGTCTACAGTATTTGAATCCAGTGAGCTTAACTGTTACCACTTGGGTAACATAACAAGGACCCTGGACAAGCATGCTCAACTCTGAACACTGTTAAACCATGGGTTGATCTTCAGTGACCCAGGCTTGTCGTAAGAGGCGACTAACAGGATCGGGTGGTCAGGCTTGCTGACTTGGTATCCCAGTCCCAGTTCTGTAGGTCAATGCTCATGTTGATCACTGGATTGTCTGGTCCAGACTCCATTAGTTACAGACCGCCACCATATAGGTGGAATATTGCTGAGTGCAGCATAAAACTAAACTCATTCGCTCAGGTTAAACCATAGGACTTGAGCAAACAGATAACATGTGATTTTATCCTTTGCATGTACATGTGATTTTGCTTCAAGTGATCAAAGGAACAAAAAACATCTTCCACAATCTATAGGGGGGGTAGGTCAGCCTAATGGTTAAAGTGTCTGCTTGTCATGCAGAAGATCCGGGTTTGCTTCCCCACATGGGTAAACTGTGTACATTTCTGGTGTCCTCGATATGATATTGCTTGAATAGTGCTAAAACCTCCCTCTTCCTCACTCACTCACTGACTCCTTTCTACACTGTCAACATCTGCCCAGCAGGAATACCGAGGTCTTGTTTCTTTAGAAAATCACCGACTTGATCAATCACAAACTAATGACTTAAGTCGCCATAATTGAGGAAGAAGAGAAACTAATTAGATTTGTCCAGTAAGCTGAGAATGATTATAGTGCTCATGAATATGTACAACTTCATGATCACACGACGTAAAGCTTGACAGATGATACTTGTAGGACACTTTGAAAATACCTGTTAGGGGCAATATGACCCGCTCATATAAGGGAAGGTTGGGATTCGTTGTTTCATCCCTGAAATTATCACTGATAAAGACGGAGACTGATCACATCAACTGCATTATATCCATCGCTTGTGTGACCGCCTCCGTGGTGTAGTGGTTAGAGCGTCCGCCCGGAGAGCGGAAGGTCGCGGGTTCGATCCCCGACCGCGTCATACCAAAAGACGTTAAAATATGGTACTTGTTGGTCCCTGCCTGGCGCTCAGCATTAATGGGTACAACAAGGACTGGTCGGCTCAGAGTCAGTATAATGTGTCTGAGTGGGGTATTCATGCTTCACTGCAGCATGGTATCTCAGTGGGCTAGCACTATAAAACCAGCTTAAGTCTGGGCTAGTACAAGCAGCCACACATACACATACACACGCATGCACGTCGTCATATGAGCGAAATATTCTCAAGCACGACGTTAAACCCAATTCCACCACCACCACCATCGCTTGTGTAAAAAAAATTGTTGGATAAAAACACTTTTCAGTTTGACCGACAATGATAATTCAAAATTGACACGACACGCTCATAAATTAATTTATATGACAATTTACAAAAATCCATGATGAAGGCATTGCTATGACGTTGCTGATCTAAAAACCTTCCCATCTCTTTAAATCATTAAAAAATTTAAATTATGAAAAAATGGTCACTCTGACATGTAATTTTCAAAATGAAAACCCAATATTAAATGAACCATTACAACAGCTATGGATCCGACAAAACAAATGAATGTTAAGCACTGCTGCAAACCCAACCGATCTTAACACTGGCAGCAACTTTACAAATCGGTCAGAAACAAAGGCACTTGGACATAATGCATGTCTCCGCCAACGTGACAGAAATCAAGAAGCATGTCAGAATGCAACCAGAGGAAGCGAGACCGAATGTCCCTATTGATTTAGGTGAAAATTGTCTCTTAAATTTTAAGTACTTAATTTCTGAAAACGATTTGAGATTACTTTTTGAATACAATTGTAAAAATACTGCCATGTCATGCATGTCATTTCTGTAACAAAACCAAACAATTATTAGGACCAGGACGTCATGAGAATATTTTAACCAAATCAACAATTTAGACAATGATATTCTTTTTCCTGGACAATGCAAGTAACCATCATCAGAGACTGACACTGTAATTCATAATTCATAAATGGCAAAAGTCTGATTGATTTTTTAAATGGCATAAAACATCTCCTGACAAACTTCAACTCTCCTGGGCCTTGGCTGTGATTGGCCCATTGTCTGATACCGTCTCGGAAAGTTGTATGCAGGGTGCAATCCTTCATGCAAGTTGCAGACCAAATATTGATTTCGCATAATGTTTCTAATTGAAAAAGCTGACTGATTTGAGTAAATTCCTGTAAAAATAATTCAAAATTAGATTGATAAGACAAATTTGTATTTAAAACAAATGATGACCATGTGACTTAATCATCGAGGATAATTTGTTCTGGAGCCGGGATAATGGAAGATGCTGGAAATTGAGAACAATCACACGACAATGACACACAACCATTTCCATATATGGCAAAAATGCTGAAATCAAGATATAAATGCAAAGAATTTTTTCAACAGATTGTTAACTGAAATGTCATAGAAAAATTACTTGGTGAGATATCGATTATTTCCACACCTTTGTCAGGCGACAGACACAATGTGTCTCTGATGTTTGATTGGTGTCTGACATTGGGATGAAAATGAAGGAACAAAATTCGGCTGCATTTAGATCCCCAACATGATCATCCCAATCAGAGTATTCATTCATCATCATCATCATCATCATCATCATCATCATCATCATCCATCATCATCATCACCCCCAAGCCCACCCCGTGAGAGGACCTTTGAGATTATTTTGTAAGTAAACATCATTATCTACTGTAATATCATCACCTATTTTTTATAGTGCTCCTGAGTAATCGCTTTGACTTGCGAGTATTTCTTTAGTTGAATAGAAACAATTTTAATTATTTAGATGGGGAAAAGATTCACTGCCCACCAGGACCACTGAAAACTTATCATCAAGTGGTCCTGATGAATTTTCACTAGTCAGGGGCCACAGGACCAGCGTACTCATTTCTATGAAAGGACCTAAGAGTGAGTGAGTGAGTATGGTTTTACGCCGCTTTTAGCAATATTCCAGCAATATCACGGCGGGGACACCAGAAATGGGCTTCACACATTGTACCCATGTGGGGAATCGAACCCAGGTCTTCGGCGTGACGAGCCAACGCTTTAACCACTAGGCTACCCCACCACCCAAAGGACCTAAGAGATTACATCAAAAGAAATCATCATCGTAATCATCATCATCACTATCATCCCTAGAGAGAACCCTTAGAGCTTACTTAGCAAGCAAACATGATAACCCTAAACCTTGCAAACTTTCCACTAAACAAAATTCTCCAAAAACACAACTATAATGGTGATATGACGTTATTCGATACATCACCACAACTGGAGACAGAGGTACGCTGTTGTTAAACATTCTCATTGATTATCCTTTGATCATAATAGGAACTGAATATATATTTATACATTACCTGACGAAGTATATAATATCTGTACCATGAAATTATTGCAGTACATCTAACTTTTGGTGAATGGTTCCAATCTCACGATACTCTCAAAATGAGTACCTTCAAGTGACTGACTGACTGACTGAGTTTGGTTTTACGCCGCTTTTAGCAATATTCCAGCAACATCGCGGCGGGGGACACCAGAAATGGGCTTCACACATTGTACCCATGTAGGGATCGAATCCAGGTCTTCGGCGCGACGAAAGACGAGCGCTTTAACCACTAGGCTACCCCACCTCCAACTGAATATATATTTATACATTACCTGACGAAGTATATAATATCTGTACCATGAAATTATTGCAGTACATCTAACTTTTGGTGAATGGTTCCAATCTCGAGATACTCTCAAAATGAGTACCTTCAAGTGACACTTTAGCAGCTGTACTAAGAAGTTGTATAAGCTTCATATTGTTTCTGACTATTTGCCACACTGTGAAACACATGTAGATCTAAATTTTTAAATAAAAAAATTCAGCAGTTAGACAGCCATTCAAAAGACAGATGGAATGATGCTGGGCATGGCATAAAACAACCCTTGCTCACTCTGTGGAAAACACTTACAGGGTGGATTAACGACTGAAGTGTTTTTTCAGTTGCTTCATTCAACCCCAAAACAGCCGATATGAACCGGAAAAATTATCAGGCGACGATTTTAAACTTTAACCACTAGAGCTACCACAATTTTAAAAGGAAACACTTACAAGGACATTCTGACGCTTCATAAACAGAAACAAGCTCTTACCTGTCCAGCCTGGTGTGCAGGTACATGTGTAGCTATTTACGAGGTCAGTGCAGGTAGCATTGTTTTCACAGGGAGTTGTCACGCAGTCGTCAATGTCAGTCTGACAGTTCCTCCCGGTGTACCCTGCTGCACAGAGGCAAGTGTAGTTGGCGATGTTGTTGATGCATGTGGAGGAGTGTTGACAGGGAGATGCCAGACACTCATCTGGAACAAATATAACTTCGAAGCTTGAGAAGAATAACTATATGTCATATGTAGGTCCTGATCACCATTGTACATGCTGTACTAGTCACGTACTTTATCATCACTGTTGTTGGACTGTATGGCGAGTGGTGTTGTGCACGTATTTGCATTATGATACACATGGCTATAACACATGGCTATAACACATGGCTATAACAAATGTCTATAACACATGTCTATAACACATGGCTTAACACACATGTCTATAACACATGGCTATAACACATGGCTATACAGGGGTGGAAATAACCAACTGCCCGAGTCCAGTGTTTTTTTCTGTTGGGCAAGCAAATTTGTATATCACACTGTACCGGTGTCCAGTAGACTTTCCAATGTTAATTATGTTCTTTATGTAAAAAATCAACAAGAAAACGGCCGGTATAGTGGGGAAATTATCAGGGCAAGTGATTTTACATGTGCCACTGTACCGGAGTACACTAGCAATTTTAAAGTTATTTCCACCCCTGCTATAACACGGAAAATGGTGGGCAAGCTGTCTAAGTTGCCAGGCTAGTGATCCAGCGAGCTTGAGGTGCCGGGATCGAGCCCACCTGTGACCAGTTGAAAAAAGTTTGGAGTCAACATTCTGGGCTGACTCTTTCGGTGTTGTCACCACGGCTTCCTATAAATATGGAAGTCAGACAACTGGTAGTCTAGACCACCAACTTTGTGTACCCCTCTGATAAGTGTAAATTGGCACGGCTCCCACAGCCGAAAGCTATGAATACACAATGCCATTTAGAAAGTGGTCAAATGCAACATATGTTATTTGGGATTACTCTTTCTTAGTAAAGTACAGATTCTAGTACTTTTGGGGTTGAGTCTCATCTGTGATTCGAACTCACACCTTCAGAGTCAGGCACTCAATCGCCAGCACACAAAGTCAGACACCTAACCCGCTCAGCCACCACTGCTTCCACAAAAATGGAAGTTGGACAACTGATAGCAGGGAAAGACACCTTTCACAATTTCCACTAGACCCAAGTGAGTGGACAATAATTAGTGGTCCTGTCTGTACTTCACTGGTCCAAAACATAAACATTCATAGATTTACTTAACTATCAATACAAAATTCACTGGCCACCAGGACCACTGCAAACTTCTCATTTAGTGGTCCTGATGTATTTTTACTAGCAATGGACCACAGGACCAGCGTAAATTTCGTACACTGGGTAGTCTAGACCATGGACTTTGTGTACCCCTCTGATAAGTGTAAATTGGCACGGCTCCCACGGCCAAAAGCTATGAATACACCATGCCAACAATAATATATAAACAAGACAATTGCCTCATTCAACTCTGCACTTGAGATGCTCAGCAAAGTTTTCACTTAGGAGATAAACATCATGTGTTGGCCAATTTCCGGGTGCTATTGAGTATTTGAAGCACGGGAATTCATTTGGAACCGACGGCGTCATCCGGAGGTTTCAAATGAAATATTCCCGTGCTTCAAATACTCAATAACAACCGTAAATTGGCCAACACATGATGTTTATCGACACTGTAAACACAAAAGTAAACCAAAAGGTCCACACACATTTTTGTGTCTGCACTCATTGACATGGAGTACGAGTACAGCAGTGAAATGTCATCAACCGGCCGTTTCGGCTGGTTCCCATGGTAGCATCTGGAACTGCTCATTTGTGACATCATTCCGACTTTACATCACATTATGATTTGAATGACGTCATCAAAGCTGACGACGTAACAATACAATGGTGTGAGAGATGTTTGAATGTATTAATACGCAGCGAATTTCCGGGAATCGAATACCATTTGATCATGTTTTTCAACCAATCAGATTAAAGGACAAAGAATATTTGAACTAATCAATGAATGTCATAAGACCTCTTGTACATATTTTTCCAAAAATTATTATAAAATTGAATTGAATAAACTTCAAAAGTCACCCTAATACGTGAGCCGCCATATAGCTGGAATATTGCTGAGTGCGGCGTAAACTAAACTCACTCACTCACCCTAATACGTGAAATCATACTATGATGATTGATCATGCCATCAACAAAATCCTGTCACCGCAAGACCAACAAACGCTCTCCAGATGACACTAGAATTAGGATACACAAATATTGGGAATAGAACAGAAGACTGACAGAACTGCTGGGCCACCTCACTGACACCTTAATGACAAATAAAACTTCACAACATTTCAATCAGTATAGTAGGTGTACATCTCACCGATATCCTGGTCGCATGTGTCCCCGGTATATCCCGGAGGACAGGTGCAGCTGTACCCAGTGAGTGAGTCGGAGCATATGGCCTGGTTGACACATGGGTTGGGCAGACAGAAGTTTCGGACGGAACAGTTCTTGCCTAGAAACAGAAAGGAACCAACGCATTTTTGATAGAAACAAGCAAATTTTAACTGAAAAGGAACCTGTGGGTGATGTAGAATCTCTTCATCAAGGCATTTAACATTGTTGTAAGGCTTGCTGTAGGGAAAATAATATGTGAGACAGTCTACAGAACTAAAAATATCTTTAAACCTTGAAAAGCCAGAAGGAACAATCAAGCAGCCAAGGATGATATGGAGAGTTTTGCAGAAGTTCTGCTACCTGAGTGCTGGTGTGTCTACAAAGTCAGTGAGCCTGAAACCACACCACATACTAGTACTAGATCATCATCATCATCATCATCATCATCATCATCATCATCATCATCATCATCCCCATAACCCCAATCCCATTAGTGAGTGAGTTAGTGGGTGGGTTTGTGGGTGAGTGAGTGAGTGAGTTGAAGGTTGAGTTAGTGAGTGAGTGAGAGAGGTTTTATGCCACTTTTAGCAATATCATGGCGATGGACACAATAAAAGGGCTTCACAGATTGTTGTAATGTGGGGACCTTTTCATGATAAGTGAACACCTTACCCACCAGACTAACTCTTTATCATCCAAACACCCAGCAGTTTTTTACGCTCAGCAAAGAACATGGTCACCCTAACCTTATCACAGTGCTCTACAAGAGCCGTATGTCAAACACATTTGATGACTCCGTCGTGAATTTGCACCAAATTAAATAGATATTGAATTACACGCTGTCAGGAACACACGTAAGTTTGCATTTTGATTGCAAAGTTAAATTTTATCCACACTTTTACAATAACAAATTACCAAATTAAAAAACAACTTGAGAAAAAGTCTGCCACATCCAGCGTGAAATGTAAAATTGATTTAAGTTGGTGTGATTCACGTTCCTCTGAGGCTGTGGGCGAGCAGCATATTTGCCTGCATGGCTGTCACCTTGCCCAGACAACTAATGAGGGTCGTGTTCACCGAGCAACTTTTTCTTGACTTGGTGAAAAGAGATATTCCCTGTGAAAAATTCAATTTTTCAGAATTTCAATTAAGAAATAACATCTGTATTTCCTGTTGTGGATGTTAGCTGATGAAAGAAGTTTGAGAAATGGGAATTTAAGTAACTCTAGTTTCAATATTGATGGTTTTAAGGCTGAATATGACTCATGAAACACACCATGGATTATCTAAATATCTGATTATGAAATGAATTCCAGAAATTCACATATTGACATATGTCTTCTCTTAAGTGATTCACCAATCTGTTCCAATCTGCGAGGGCTTGATGATGATGATGATGATGATGATGATGATGATGATGATGATGATCTGTCAGGGCTTAATGCACCAAAGACCTTTAATAAAGTAAATGCTCCTACCACTAATTTGTTTTATGTACTCAACTCCCTGGGAATTGTACAACAGCTATGTGTCCTACCATGATCTCCAACCAGGTGGGACAGTAGGGTAGCCAAGTGGCTAAAGTGTTTGCTCATCACGCCGAACACCCGGGGTCAATTCCCCACATGTGTACAATGCAAGAAGCCCATTTCTGGTGTCCCCCGTTATGATATTGCTGGAATATCTATAAGCGACATAAAACTAAACTCAATCACTGGTACCAGGTACTCTACACCTACATGTGATGAGCAAGAGAGTGAGTTTAGTTTTACGCAACTTATAGCAATATTCCAGCAATATCACTGTTGGGAACACCAGAAATGGACTTCACATATTGTACACATGGGGAATCAAACCCGGGTCTTCGACGTGACGAGCGAACGCTTTAACCACTAAGCTACCCCACCGCATGCAAATCAGTTTGTATTACATATGGACACCTTTTTTGTTTCATACTGATGGTTCAATTTTTGATACATTTGTGCCACATTTTCTCCCCAATATAATTATTGCAATGTATGAAATAAGCCCAAAACCCAGCCAGACATCTGGGCTGGTAGCTTCAAAAAACTTACCAGCCCAGAAGAGATTTAACCAGTCCTTCTACTAAATACTAAATAGACAGTGCCAATGGACACATTACCTGAATAATGTTCTTTTTCACCCGTCCATCGGGCTGGCTAGCTGTAAAATTAGACCATCCGGCAGAATTCTAGCCTGTCTCGGGCAGTCGGACAGGCCTTATTTCATACACTGATTATGGGTCATATATATCCCAACAAATCATAGGTATATCTGTCTAGACAGAATCCTGTCTCATATGTACCGGGATCAAATTACAGGTTCTATTTATCTAAAAGAACAAATCACATTTTCCCCAAAATATATTATTGGTCATGTATCCCAACAAAACCAGACAGAATCGAGTCTCATGTTCATTCCAACCGAATCCTGCCTATGTTTGTCCCAACAAAATTCAGTGCTATTTTTAAAATTTTGTTTTGTTTTTTGGCTATAAAAATAAAAATAGCTGGTGATGCAGAATACCAATTCAGATGTCATGTCACTCAGCAAGGTTTCCAGATTAACAGGGTATCACTGTAACTCCTCACCCTTGTTATATGCCTGGGTGCAGATGCACTCATAGTCCAGAATCTTGTCCAAACAGGTGGCACCGTGAAGACATGGTGATGGGTCACAGTCGTCGATGTTCCTGCACTGCAGCGGTGATGCTGTTGCTGTGGTAAACCCTGGTGCACACTCACAGGACATGTTACACTGCTGGGAGGGCTCTGGACAAGATGGCTGACAGACGTCTGATGAGAAACAGCCACCATGTTTTACATCCCTGAGAATACAACAAACTTTGACAACAAAACCTAAGTGAACTATGCAACAAAGAGTTTACTAACAAATGCGTTGAAAGAACCAGCATGTTCGGATGTTTCATAAAATAATAATCTCATCAAATATAGTAATAGCAGCAATATGTTTCAAGGATTATACGCAACAAAATACTTTTCAAGTAATCCTTAAGTTTTGAGACACTTTGAACAGCATGCTTTTGTTTGTTTGTTGTTTTAACATCGCACTCAGCAATATTCCAGCTATATGGCGGCAGTCTGTAAATACAAGAGTCTGAATCATACAATCCAGTGATCAACATCATGAGCATCGATCTATTGGGATACAATCTATTGGGAAACACAACTGAGATACAATGACATGTATCAACCAAGTCAGCAAGCCTGACCACCTGATCCCGTTAGTCGCCTCTTACAACAAGCATGGATTGCTGAAGATCAATATTCTAACCCGGATCTTCACGGATATGTGATGGAGATGCTGTTGTTGCTGGGTGTGGAGGAGTTTCAGGGAGAATTGAGACATAGACCAACAGAATGAGTGAGTTGAGTGAGTTTAGTTTTACGCCACACTCAGCAATATTCCAGCTATATGGCGGCGGTCTGTAAATAATCGAGTCTGGAACAGACAATCCAGTGATCAACAGCATGAGCATCGATCTGCGCAATTGGGAACCGATGACATGTGTCAACCAACTCAGCGAGCCTGACCACCCGATCCCGTTAGTGGCCTCTTACGACAAGCATGGGTTACTGAAGATCAATATTCTAACCCGGACCTTCACGGGTGTCAGATCAGAAGGTGCGTGGTTCGAAGCCCATCACAACACTTGGAACTTTTATGACCGCTACATAAGCAATTGGGATCCAATGACATGTACAAACATAGTCGCCTTTTGTGGCAAGCATGGGTTGCTGAAGACCTTTTCTACCCCGGATCTTCATGGGTCTAGACCAACAGAAGGTCCATGGTTCACACTCATTTACTGTTACTTGTTGTTTAACATCACTATCCGCTACATTCCAGCTATAAGACCTGGATAATTCCAGAAACTGCCAAACATTCCAAGGTGGCCAAGGATGTTTCTTTAAAATGTTATTTGTTTCAGAAAATATTCGAAAAATATTATGACACGACAACAGACAAACCATAGTCATCAAAAAAAATTGAGTGTTCTTTTTCTTTTGAACAGTATAGACAAAGTTTTAATTTGATAAAGAAATACCAGAAACAGACAATATGCTTCATGACATCATAAATGACTCATGTCGGATAAGAACATGAAACAAAAGAAACCTTTTTGAAATGTAAAAAGAAATAAATTCAGTTAATGCCAAGGCTATCTGTCGAAGCCTGTGGCAAGGAGAACGGTATGTAGCCATCAGAGTTGCCAGGTTAGACCTCCTGCAACCTATAAAGGTGGCGACTTAATTAATCAAGTGAGTATGGTCTTCACACACTGCACACGTGGGGAATCAAACCCGGGTCTTCAGCATGACGAGTGAACGCTGTAACCACTAGGCCACCCTACTGCCCCAATTAATCAAGTGGTAAGACTAAGAGACTTGAAGGTTCCATATCACCACATCCCGACATATTGATCATAATAACAGACACTTCCTGTCTTGGCTGTTGTCAAAAAAACTGGAATACTAAAAAGTCTCATCATGAGGAACACTGTTTGTTATCATGAAATATATTTTCGCACCTACCTCTCTGATTTAGAATGTCCAAAGTTGATGAGCTTGGCAGGTTCTGACGCAATGCTGAAGGCAGCAAACCGAAGTTCATCAAAACATCCACGTAGAGATACCTGGGCTGATTGCGGCAGTGACGATATCAGTGAAGGGGAGACAACTCCACCAATAAACAATTCTGCTGCATTGAGAGTTTGCGCCACACCTAAGGAATGAGATCAAAATTACAACATGGTCTTAGCAAGTCTTTAAAGTTGCATGAATATGAACACACAATTTCATATGGAAAACAAGACAACAAGATAATTAACAAATAGGATGGGTATTGAGGTGATGTTACATTCCTGCTTGACAACGGTACAAGAATCTGTATCGAAACGTCACACTCTCATAATAAAGAAGTTGTTATCCATCAAAGATGTGACCTCTGCGATGACACCATGCCCAGCTACATACTCCCTCGTCAACAGAAGGCACATCCCAGGACACATGGAAGGTACTGTGATGTATTTTGCTCAAATGTAGCAGCCATAACATTTCTGAGTCCCATGATGGGATTTGAACCATGGACCTTCTGTCCAGAGGTCACGTCCTTTGTCCACATGACCAAAGATGTCCCATCAGCAAGCTGACAAGGTAAGGAATATATTGTATCAAATAAACCCATGACCTGACAAACCTATCACCCTTGACCGAACAAACCTGTGATCCTTGACTTGACAAACCTGACCTATGACCTGACAATCCTATGACCCTTGACCTGAATTTCTGTGACCCTTGACCTGACAACACATAGCAGTCAAGGTACACAGTGACTATCAGACAAACTGTTTGGTAAAGAGAGGAAGTGTGGTATGTAGTACCAACTCACCAGTTCCACTGGAAGCTGAAAAAAACAAGGAACAGGATTAAAGCAACGATGAGAAGTCCCCAGGTGTCTTCTCGCCTCTGTGATTACATCATATTACATCATAAATTCTATCACCAGGTGACCTGGTCCATGAGTTGACTTTTAGTCCCCCCACCTCCCTCCCCTCTCTCTTTCTCTCTCTCTCACACACAAAAAACAACCTGAGAATTGATATTAACGACATAAAACATGCTTTGTTTCCTTATACATAAAGTAGACAACTGACCATACTGAGCTTCCGCCAGTTGGATCCCTGTTCCATCCAGCAGCACTGCGGTGTTGCCCTGACGACGCACCTGCACCAACATCCACTCCCCTGTGTTGTACAATACACTCCCGGTAGTTGTGGCAAACACTCCTGGACCAGTGCCCTACAACAACAACGCCATCAGTAGGGAGAACATTTCAGATGAGACAAAGTGTCACTTCTAGTCAGGTATTGAGTGTGAGTGAGTTTACTTTTACGCCTGCACTCAGCAATATTCCAGCTATATGGCGGCGATCTGTAAATAAACAATTCTGGACCAGACAATCCAGTGATCAACAGCATGAGCATTGATCTGCGCAACTGGGAACCGATGACATGTGTCAACCAAGTCAGCGAGCCTGACCACCCGATCCCGTTAGTCGCCTCTTACGACAAGCATGGGTTACTGACGACCTATTCTAACCCAGACCTTCACGGGTCCCAGTCAGGAGCACCACAATACGACACAGAACAGCTCTACTGACATTGTGGTCAAATCCAATTTTTCAATGTAACTTTATTTTGCCCTACTATTACGTTGTGAAAGAAAACTCTCAATCCTAGTTTCATACAATTAGACCAGAGAAATCTTTCAATATATGAGATAAGTTAACGAGTAAATTTCACTCAGAACAGTATTAGTGATATCACAGTACGGTACATCAGTTGTCAATGATGTTTATTTCTTCTAAAATAGTAGACCTGTGAAGATCCGTGTTAGGAACTTCAGTAACCTATGCTTGTCGTAAGAGGTGAATAATGGGATCGGGTTGACCAGTCAAGGCTCGCTGACTTGGTTGACACATGTCATCCTATTCCAATTGCGTAGATCGATGCTCATGCTGTTGATCACTGGATTGTCTGGTCCAGACTCGATTATTTACAGACCGCCGCCATATAGCTGGAATATTGCTGAGTGCAGCATAAAACTAAACTCACTCACTCACTCTTTTTACAGTAGTATCAGTCATGTATGTTTGGAAAAGAAACAATGTGCCCATTTCAGGGTTTTACATGACGCATGATTCCTGCGTATTTGAAGCAACAATTTTGTGAAAGACTCTCAAAATATTATCATACGAGTCAAACTTGACGCAAGTTTGATGGGTGACCCTCGGAATTCAGTTCAATAAGATCAGTTTGATAAGCAAGCAATGATAGTTTTCGATGATAGCTTGACTTTGACAGAGCTGTAAGATTGTTCCAAAGAACTCAGAGGAGACACTAATCCTTGCTACTGGCTCGGGTGACACTGCTACAAAAAGATGTACATCAGACTGTATTACCCTCGAGAGAAGCATACAACTTATATTAGTAACTAGTTATACAAAATGACAATACAACATAAAACAATAAAATATTTGCCAAACTCTTGCTTTCTGATTTATAAACACAAAGAAATATTAAATTTTCATGACTCCCAAATATTGAAAATGACTTTCAAAAATAGATATTGTGAGTCACCATGACTCCTATTTTTCAAAGTCTGTGTAAAACTCTGCCATTTCTTGCAAACGAATCTAAAAAAATACATTATGTTATTTTTTATTAATTCAATACAATATAATTTCAGCAATTTTCAAGCTGAAAAAAATAAGTCTTTTAATTTATAAGAAACTAATGACCATCTCAAGCAAAAATTACAGCCCCTACCCAGACAATTAAATGGTTGCTCCTCAATATATAAACTTACTCAAAAGAGCAAAATTCTCTGTAGCTGTTCAGCAGGTCTTAGCTTAAAACATCAGATTATGAATTTTCGAACATCATATGAAGAACATGAACAAGTAGTGATCACTCTGGCTCTAACAAGGTGTAATGCATCACACATTCTTGAATGATGGTTTGCGTTAAGGACAAGGTTATCCTTCATAAGTTAGTGACATGTTTTACAATTTTCATGCAATAATCAAGACTACAACGAATATGTCCAAAACCCCATAACACCAGGATATAGGCCACATAGCATGAAATATATAACCCACCTTCGTGTTAAGTCCGAGTGTGAGCTGACCACTTTGTTCCAAGTACAGCACCAGATAGGCCGGACCACCAAGGTAGAAGATAAGCCCTTGCTGAGCCCTGACACAGAAGGACAGGTTGATTTACACACCTTACATCACAAAGTGGCATTTAAGAAAATATAATGTAGGCAGAGCTGATGTACAGATATGAACTTATCTGTTCTTTGAATGAAACATCGATGCAGATCAAGTACCTATGTCAGCTCACAATGAAGTAATATTTAATACATGTCAGTTTAGCAGAAGAGTAAAACAATTCATTATTTGAAATTCAATTCTGTGGCCAAGTATATCAGGAGGCACGTTCCCTAAAAGAAACGCTTATTCATGCAACAATAGTGCAAGTAGCTAAAGGGGGGTAATCTATAGACTGTTGAATGTACAATATTACCTCCCCTTGATCAAGTTCATAAACAAGAGCAAAATACCTTTCTTTATTCCAAGTTCTTCACATACACAATGCTTGATTACCACCAGACTACAAGGAACATATAATATAATCCCAGTCGATAACTGTGGGTTCCCACTGATAAGTCATTCTTCCCTAAACTTTGATGAGGTGTCCATTCATTGGGTCAGCACCTTCATACTATTGCAGACAGCAATGATATGATTTTGTTGGTTGGTTTGTTGTTTAACACCACGCTCAGCAATATTCCAGCTATATGGCAGCGATCTGTAAATAGCCGAATCTGGACCAGACAATCCAGTGATCAACAGCATGAGCATCGTTCTAAGCAATTGGGATACGATGACATCTGTCAACCAAGCCTGACCACCCGATCCTGTTAGTCGCCTCTTACGACAAGCATGGGTTAGCAAAAACATGACCCCACACAGTCTGGTTTCTGAGTTTAGGTACTGTTGGTGTGAGGGAGTAGCTGCTTGTCTTGACAAATGTTGGAGTATCAGTGCTAAGCCACTAAGATACCATACTGCAGTTTAACAGCTGGCTGTTCCTCTTTTTGCAGTCCTCCCTCGTAACAAATAGTGAACTTTGTAAAAAAATTAATGATAGTTTGTTAAACAACTTTTTTATTTTTAGGACATAAATTCTGCAAAAAAATCACAGAGTTGGTCTGATGTTTTGATTATGATCAGTGTTTCATTGAGTATTATATGTATAGTAGTTTTCGAGTTAGAATGCAATTCATCGGTCCGCTTTTGAGCCAAACGGGTCTATATCGGTCACAGAGAGTTTCAGTCTCCTGTTCTATTTGGTTCTTGATGCACATTCGACACAATCATGACCTGTACTTTATCTAAACCAAGTGTCAACTGAGGAAAACATCATGATATTGTTACAAAATTATTTGTTTGAATGTTCATATTGTATTTTCTGAGAAACTGTGAAACTGTGAAATGTTTAGTCCTTAGTGGGATCTGTAATATCATTTGCTTCAGACACTAGACCGAATATCTGCCTCCGAGGAGTTCTGGATAACGCTGTGCTTGACAAGACAATAAGCTGAGGTAGTTCCTTAGTGCTCATCCTAGACATGTAATCCAAATTGACCTGGAATTACACCTCACATTGTGTCATAATTTTACCTCTAGTGACCTTGACCTTGTGAGATCACCCACAAGTTGTACACAAGGATCAAATATTGTTCTTTAAATAGATAACTGATCATGCACACAAGCTATGCTTGAGCTTAGATCACACAGAATGACTTGGACCTTCAATGTCGTACAATACCATTAAAACAAAATCCCCCAGCCCCCTTTCACAAAGTGATCTTAGTACTGAAGAATGGGAGCTACAAGCCACTCCACTACGATTGCTCTGTGGAACTGGACCAATGATTATATGTAGGAGAGGTCAAGAGAAGGTCTTAAGGTAAGAAGTCTGAGAGTGTCTGGTTTATAAAAACAATAGCTGCTTTGGGATTCAAATTCAAGGATACATTACGGGTAGATGATCAATGATTATGTAAAACCACTTTGTGCGGAATTCGAGTTGGATGATCGTGTTCGTGCGAGGTGTCAGCTGGATGTCCATGAGGGCGAATGCCTGGCTGGTTGTCATGGTGATGATTGGGGACTTTGAACACAGGTCAGATGGACAGCTGAGAAGAAAGACAAAGAATGACCTGGTGGAACCATGACCTTCTGGGCCCTTGGAAACCATATTATTTGAACTTGTCCTGACATCTTCTGTGCTTGTCCCTTGTGATTTGAACCCTTGTCTTCTTCTGAGCTCTTGTCTAACAGTATTTAAACCCTTGTTTAATGTTTTTTGAACCCTTGTCTGACATCTTCTAAGCCCTTGTCTAACAGTATTTGAACCCTTGACTGACATCTTTTGAGCCCTTGTCTATCAGTATTTGAACCCTTGTCTGATATCTTTTGAACCCACATCCCACAGTATTTTGAACCCTTATCGACTGAGCCCTTTGTCTATCAGTATTTGAACCGTTGACAGAGTATTTGAACCCTTGTCTGGCTAGTATTTGAACCCTGGTCCGACAGTATTTGAACCCTTGACTGAAAGTATTTGAACCCTTGTCCGACAGTATTTGAACCCTTTTGACTGAAAGTATTTGAACCCTTGTCCGACAGTATCTAAACCCTTGTTCATCTGAAATCTTCTGACAGTATTTTTGAAACCTTGTCTATTTGAAAACCCCTTTTCTATCAGTATTTGAACCCTTGTCTAAAATCTATCCGTCTGACAACCCCTTGTCCGACCAGTATTTGAACCCGTGTATTTGAACCCTTGACAGTAAACCTTGTCTGAAAATCCGGAACTCCATGTCCCACAGTATTTGAACCCTTTGATTTGAACCCTTTTTCCAACAGTGTTTGAATGCAGGTTTTGCTGCATTATAATCAAATAGTGAATTTGTTATTCCAACACTGTAAACTGCATTTCACCAGTATGATGGTGAGAACACCTAACATTCACTTCACACAATGTACCCATGTGAAGATCCGAGCTTGTCTATATCTCACCTGGTCTGTACATGATGCATGTAGTCCCCAGTCAGATTGAGTCTGCGTGTTGCCGTCTCAACATACTCCAGACACGTGACCAGATACGCTGACAGACGGGAGGTGTCCAGCTGAGAAAGAGTAACATGGATTATGGAAGTCCTAGTACCCATCTCAGTCGCCTTACTGCCCGGGCTTGCATTCTTGTAAAACAGCCCTGGTTCCATTCATGTGGAATTACTGCCATTGATCTCCAGCTGCTGAGTTCATTGGCTACACTACTATAGCCTATAGGTCCAACATACCAATCAGAACACAGGCTACAAACCAGCTACATAGTCTGGTTGGCAGTATCAACAACATGGTGGTCAGGTCTGTTGATTAGGATCAATTTTGTAAGAAATTAAGTACTGAAAAAATGAAAGAAAGACAGTCGCCAAAAATCTTTTGGATGGAACAGTTGTCTTCAAAACTGACCACGGCTTTGAGTTATCTCCCAATTCCCTTTTGCCAACATTTGATTGGTTGGTAAAATGTTAATTAAAAACAAGGGCAATCTATGATTGCAGCAACAACGGGAATTGATCCAGGGGTTAGCGTAAATTCATCAAAATGTAAGTCCTGGAGATAACAAGGATGTACCCGGCCAAATCGGGCCTGTACCAAAAACATATCACTCAAATGAATTCTGACAAAGGTTTAAAACAGTCGTGGTGAATCTTGTTATTCCAAAGTTTTGCTTTCAACACATATAATCCTTACTTTGAGGTCATTGAGGGAGTTATATCCCCCGATGTAGAGCTCTCCAGCTAGGGAGGAGAGATCCAGCTGTTGGTCCAGCTCCACCAGGTAAGTGACCGACATCACACGGCCATTGATGGTAGCTCGGGTGAAGCTGCGGCTACGTAGTCCTGTGATGTCTACTGTGTAGCTTGTGTTGGGCATGAGACTGCCGTCACCTATTGTCAGCTGAAGTTTATTGCAAGAAAACAGTCTGTTACCATGATCAAGTACTTTCAGATAATTAAAGATGCTTTAAAACAATGAATATTTAATATAATCACACCACCTCTGTAACCACTAACCCCTCACCTGTATGTCCAGTGTCTCCACTATTAAACTCCTCAATTCCATGACTGTAGTATGTCTCCACTATTAACCCCTCACCTCTATGTCTAGTGTCTCCACTATTAACCCTGTCACTTCTACCTGACTGTCTAGTGTCTCCACTATTAACCCCCTCACCTGTCTAGTGTCTCTACTGTCTAGTGTCATTAACCCCACCTCTAGTGTCTCCACTATTAACCCCCTCATGTGTCTAGTGTCTCCACTATTAACCCCTCACCTGTCTAGTGTCTCCACTATTAACCCCTCACCTGTCTAGTGTCTCCACTATTAACCCACTCACCTGTGTCTCACCTGTCTAGTGTCTCCACTATTAACCCCTCACCTCACCTGTTAACCCCTCACCTGTCTAGTGTCTCCACTATTAACCCCCTCACCTGTCTAGTGTCTCCACTGTTAACCCTCACCTGTCTAGTGTCTCCATTAACTCACCTGTCTAACCCCACCTCACCTGTCTATGTCTCCACTGTCTAGTGTCTCCACTATTAACCCCCTCACCTGTCTAGTGTCTCCACTATTAACCCCCTCACCTGTCTAGTGTCTCCACTATTAACCCCCTCACCTGTCTAGTGTCTCCACTATTAACCCCACCTAGTGTCTCCACTATTAACCCCTCACCTGTCTAGTGTGTCTCCACTATTAACCCCTCACCTGTCTAGTGTCTCCACTATTAACCCCCTCACCTGTCTAGTGTCTCCACTATTAACCCCCTCACCTGTCTGTCTCTACTATTAAACCCCTGTCTAGTGTCTCCACTATTAACCCACTCACCTGTCTAGTGTCTCCACTATTAACCCCCTCACCTGTCTAGTGTCTCCACTATTAACCCCCTCACCTGTCTAGTGTCTCTCCTACTATTAACCCCCTCACCTGTCTCTGTCTAGTGTCTCCACCCCCCCTCACCTGTCTAGTGTCTCCACTACCCCCTCACCTGTCTTGTGTCTCACTACTCATTGTGAGTGTCTCCACTGTTCCATCCCCTCACTTCCATGACTGTCTTGTGTCTCCACTATTAACCCCCACCTTGTCTAGTGTCTCCACTATTAACCCCCTCACTTCTATGACAGTCTACTGTCTCCACTATTAATTCCATGACCTCCATGACTGTCCATCATTAACCCTCTCACCTCTATGACTCTGTTGAGTGTCTTCCACTCTAGGTAGATATTGCCACTATATACACCAAGCGAGAAGAAGTTATCTGCCCCTGCTTGGTAGAGCAGAAGACCACGGCTGTTGCAGAAAGTGAAGCTGAAGGTCAGACGATCCTCAGCCCCCAGAAGCTGGAAACTACTGGCATTGTACTTGATGTAGCTGTCGACATCGATGAAGTAGTTGGCTGCCGTCTCAGGGAGGAGGAGCAGGAGAAAGAGGGTTCCTGGAGATGATTCATACAAATGTCAGAATAACATATTTCTTATCATATCTTCCTATTTTGTCAGAAGGCAGAAGGTTAAAAACAGTTGCTGTGACTTGATGTCAAAGGTGAATTTCATTGTCTCATGTACCCTGTCAATAAATCGATTGGCTATGCTTGATGTGACGTCACAATTGCACGTGCTTCCCACCCTTGAGGCTGTTCCTGCAACAGTACTACTGGTACTTTACCCTCGTAAAACTTCACACGGAAAATTAAAACAAAATGATGATGGTTTGTTAAGTAATTTTTTATTTTGGAGACAAACGTTATGAAACTTTTTTCCAGAGTTGATCTTTTGTTTACATTACATTCTGCGTTGAAATGAATGTTTGATCATGAACCGATATGGTGTCAGATTGTGATTCATCGGCATCATTTTGACCGAAATAGACTAAGCTGGTTGTTGTTTAACGCCACACTCAGCAATATTCCAGCTGTATGCTGGCAGGCTGCAAGTAAACTTAATCATTGAACTTCTCTTGTGGAAAACAGTATTCGCTGATCCTCTCTATGAAATTCAAACAAATGTCCAGTTGTGATGTGGTCACTAATTATAACCAAACAAGTGTTTGCCACAAACATGGCAATGTCCCCCGCCGCTAAAGAAGAATGAAACATAACATATTTACAAGTTTATATCTTTTGGTCACATAGAAGATAACCTTTTGTGTGATGTAGTTTCTAGTCATGGTCACTTCTCAGAATCTTCTCCTAACTCAGAAGATATTTCAGGAATATAGTTGATGTGAATGTATAGATATCTACTGTCAGTATCAGTGTGTATTAGGGCTGGGACGGGTCCAAATTTTCTACCAGGGTACCCCACCCCACCCCACCCCACCCTGATACCCTGATACCCATTTTGTTAATTCCTGACATCAAATTTGTAAGCAATGGCAATATATTCTTCAGCTCGAGACTAAAATTTCAAGCTTTGCAATATCTTAACCAATTGTATTATTTACGAAACAGATGACTGTAAATTATGTCTAAATCTTCAAAGACAATACAACCTTTTAATGACTGGTGTCTGCATAATCACCCAATGTAGGCTGTTGACATAATTGAAGACATTGGGTGCAACGTTTTAAGAGATATCGAGTTTACATAATACATGTTATTGACTGATCAGCACCCTAGAATTTGGCAAGTAATAACGAAGCATACAACTTGATGGATAAAAGACTTTTAGCTTGATAACTATAGCTAGTGTTGGGAATCATAAACAAAATCCACTATAGATTATCGGAGGACTTGTGGTGAACAATTATCAATTATAATCGAAGTATATACATTTTTAATGTAGTTTTCCCCAGGTTTTCAAATGCATGATTTTTATAACTAATACTGTCATGCAATGAAATGCATGCAAGAAAGACACTGGAATTGTAATTAAACAATAAAAGTGGTTAAAATTTGACAATGCACATAGCTTTACGCTGTTGAGTGCATGTTTGCTCATGAATATTCATCAAATTTAATGGTTAGTTTACTTTATTCAAGTGTGTTATACGAAAACAACTAAATTCTGAAAATATGTTTTTTACAATCGATAATTATTTGTAATCCTTCCTTCGATCGATTTTCAATTATTTTGAATCATCGGAACACTGCCATTGATAACTGTGTAAGAATCTACATCGAAACATCATTCTATCCAATACACAAGAAGTTGTTATCCATGAAGTCATATGCTTCATTATAAACCACAGCTGCCATGAAAGGGAAACTTTGGTTCTGGACGATGAGAGCTCAGATTGTTATATCAGCAAATTGTCTTTGCAGCATGTGCCATAAAGATGACACGCATAACACTGCTGACGTCTATTCTACATTTTGCTTCAACATGTTTATAATCAGGGAAGTATAGGGTTTACACAATGTCCATGCGTGGAATATAATTTCTTACCTATCCAGATCGTGGGGAACTTGCACATCATCAGAAGGTGACGTCATGGATGGTGATCATCTCCCAGTCTCTGGAAGTAACACATGTTGAACACATTACATTCCACCTACTGATGTTGTAGTCCGACATGGCGACATGATCTGATGGAAAGCTATTTGTTTTCACACAAAAAATGGATGAGTAACATTTAAAGGGGTCAGGTCAAATACTGTAAATCATGAAATTAATGCGATCATTTTATTAATGCGAAAAATGCGTCTGTACTCTTCTCGCATTATTATTATGACGCATTTCAGTCTGATCATGTCTACTTAATAAAAGACAGGAAACGTAAATCTGTTGACACTATACATTACATCAATACAGGTCACTTCCTCATTACAGGTATCTCAAACCACATGTAATTATCACTGGTTACAATCACTGGTCATTGTTTAAAGTCACTCAAGCACATCAGCCAGACCGGACATTCTCTAGCCACGTTGTTTGTTGTACCTTGGTAGATGACTTGTGTCTTTCAAGTCGGATTACGTTTATACATGTTGTCATAAGACAAGTTGTAGCAAGCAATCACGTGATCAAACATGGCAGCGTAATCAAAACATTGTCAGCTCATTTCAATTCATTGCTTAACAAGCTCAATTCAGGTTATTTGGTAAATAACAAGTGTGAAAAGAAAAAGAACAACACCAAAGATTCAGGGTGTCACATTTTATCATCAACACAGATTCCTGAGCTCGCATTAATTTCGTGACGCATTTTAGTCTAGACCCTAGCAATCGCATTAAATTTGTGACGCATTAATTTCATGATATACAGTATTCCGGAACATCTGGTCTCTAACACTGCTGGAATATGAACGGGAAAGCTGAAGGATGCTTATGAAGACATGCATTCATCTACTCTGTGTTTGGTCATCAGACTGAGTGAGTGAGTTTGGTTTTACGCCTCTTTTAGTAATATTTCAGTAGTATCATGGCAGGTGACACCAGACATGGGCATCACACATTGTACCCATGTGGGGAATCGTACCTGAGTTTTCAGCGTGACCAGTAGACAGTTTAACCATTAGGTTACGCCAACACCCCTGGTCAACAGAACCTTACAACTCACCTTTAAGGAGTATTTGTTGTGTAAACTAATGAGTGAGCGAGTGTGAGAGTGAGTGAATGAGCGTGCAGAGTGAGTGAGTGTGAGTATGAGTGAGAGAGAGGGTGGGTGGGTGGGTGGGTGGTTGAGAGTGAGTGAGTGAGAGAGAGAGAGAGTGATTGAGTGAAACTTCAGAGCAAACCATACACATATTTGACTTCACCTTTACCAAAAGTACAAGTAGGTGAGTAAATATGGTTTTATCATGGTGGGGGGGCAGATGGTCCTCACACATTCTACCCATGTGGTGAATCAAACCCTGGTCTCTGGCATGACAAGCTAACATTATAACCACTAGGCTACTGCACCACACGGCCCCCACCCGCCCTGCCCTACAAGTCTGGGATGCTAGAGGGCAAAGACATGGCTTTGGTTGTCTTGGACAGTAAGAGGACAATCAGGATCAAGGCATCAAAGGACCATACAGAGCCATACCCACAATGAATACAAGCAGGCTATGACATACCTCCCTTGACTTTCAAGTTGAGCTCGAAATTCAAAATGCACAACCGAAACAGAGCGAGTATAATGTGACGAGACAGAATTTCAGTCATATGTCTTGACAAACGTACTATATTCATTTTGACAAACAGCATTAAAATATCAACCACTCTCATAGATTTGTGTTAAAAATAGCAAATGTGATGGTCTACTAAAATTTCTGTTACCATGGTAACAGAGAATAATCCTGTCAAAAGTTTTCTTTTATCTCAAAATGAAAAATTACATTCCCATTTTAACACCATTGGTTCTCTCCCTGGCCTAAAACATAAAACCGGTTTGTGTATGTTAAACACAAGAAAATATACTGAAAGCCATTAAAAATGCAATTTGACATTCATACTTTCTTTACTCACACTAATTTCAACATATATAAACCTAACTGGCAGATATGTTTTAAGTGAACATCTGTGAATAATTTCATCTGAAAATGTCCAGTCAACAACAACATCAGTGACGCAACAACGACATCACACAAAGGAGGGGTCACTTGCAGTCAATATCGTGTGTGTCCACCGTGCGCTGCAAAACATGCTCGCAGTCTTTGGGGCATTGAAAGACACACATTCTCAGGAACAGCTGTTGGATGGTCTGCAGCTTCTGATGGTCTATGGTCTGATCATGACACCACCCCCTCCAAAACGATCATGTTCAAGGACACAGTTTGTACGCATCTTTCTCCTTTACGTCGATAAATCTGTTGGCGTCCATCTACAAAAGGATCAGTTAAACCTGGATTCATCTGAAAAATGACATTTGGCCATGTCCTGTTGCCAAGATTGGCCCCATTTGCTGCCCATCGCTGTCTGGCAAGTCTGTGGCGATGCAATAAAGTTGGACCATGGTACGGGTGACGACACCGGATGTTGAAGGCAGCAAGGCGTCCTTGGCAACGTTGACTTGTCCCAATTGTCCTCCTTGCCTAATCATCAGCTGTTTGGAACCGATTTCGCAAGGGTGAAACACGGATATTGCGGTTTTGTCGAGCTGTTATCACAGGTGGTGCACCAGGTCGCGGACAATCAGCAACACTTCCGGTAGCCCGAAAACGTTGTCTGAGTCGACTTACAGTGGATGGATGCACATTAAAGTGCCTGGCAATCATCACATCTGAAGCACCGTGGCTGACCATACCGATAACCTGATTCCTTTCTCAAAGTGATTGAGTTCCACAATTCCTTGTGCTTTAAAAGGGCCTGGGTGCAGGTAATGCATGTGCACAACGTGTTTCATGAATGTGGTTGTGTTTCCGAGAAATGTCACAGGTTCAGTTTTAAGTATCAAAGTTCATCTCAGAGGAATGCTCCGGGACTCGAACTCGAAATGGGCCAGAAAAACAGCCTTTTATCCCTACATCCTCTGTATCGCAGGAACAAATCTTCAGTAGAACTTTTGTAAGTTTCAGGACAACAAATACCAATTGCGTTTTTAATGGCTTACAGTATATATTAATCAAAACAATGCCTAAATGTAACTTCAAATCTAATACATCTTATATCTGTATAAGATTTTGGTTTCTTCAGGTATTTGGGGGTTACAAATCTGTAAAAATGCACAATAAAATTGGTCTTGCCTACATTAGGTATGTCAAAATAACAGGTAAAATTAAAACCGAACGCGTTAGCGTGAGGTTTTAAATGAAACATTTAGCAGCGTTCAACCAACTATAATCACTTCCAAAATGTAAACACAATAGGGTTATCTCCATTCTACCATGACATATGCACCATGAATAAAACGCGTTTTAAATATGCACTCATTACCCTTGCATAGTGTTTTGACACTACGTGCAGTGAATCTGCTCTCAAAAGTGGTTATTGAAAAATGTTCTCTTCTAATTATTTAGTAACAGCCAATCAAAAACGAACATACTTAAATGTCATGGTAGAATTCAAAACAACAGGTAAAATTAAAACCTTACATAAAACATTTCTGAGTCATACATATATACTTGACACACTAAAATCTATAAATCATTCTGCTCATTCCAATTTGCTAATGACATTGTATCGACAACCATCAACAAAACGACATTCCAACGTGAAATCATTGATCATTAACACCACACCTACCATGAGTACATACAAGAAGTAATCGTGATCACCTGTCACGGATGTGCCACACACACCTGTTACCTGTGCAGGTCGTTAATGTATTGATTACAGGTGTATAGTTGTAGTCTGTATTTCCATTGTAGGAGTTCTAGGATTTACACATATTAAAATAAATGCTGACACTAACCATAATGAGTAATGATATCAATCTTAAATGAATATCAATTCAATATCTTGAATTGAAATCAATTCAATATCTGATACATAGTCACCTCTGGATTTTTAAGAAATTACAATACCTCTACTCTGCAGCTCACCTGGGTTATGAGTGAGTGAGTGATTGAGTGAGTGATTGAGTGATTGAGTGAGTGAGTGAGTGAGTGAGTGAGTGAGTGAGTGAGTGAGTGAGTGAGTGAGTGAGTGAGTGAGTGAGTGTGAGTGTGAGAGTGAGTGAGTGAGAGAGTGTGTGAGAGTGAGTTAGTGAGTGAGAGTGAGTTAGTGAGTGAGTGAGTGAGCAATATTCCAGCCAAATCACGGCGGGGAACACCAGAAATGGGCTTCACACATAGCACCCATGTGGGGAATCGAACCCAGGTCTTCGTCGTGAGAACAAACAAGTGAGTGAGTGAGTGAGTTGGGTGTTATTTGCTTTGAACACTATTCCAGTTATATCATGGCATGACATTCTGTAATGATGAAGGTCTCAGATGTTTACGACTATGGGAAAAGCTGAGTATGCTGAACCAGGATTCAAACCTAACATCACAGAATTCTGGCATGTCAAAGGGAAGCAACTCTGAACATAGGATTGCAGCACCAGAGACATCTGGGCCACCCATGCCCCAGTTCCTGGAAATAACAGTGGACATGTTTGAATTTCGATTTTGTCATCAATTTCCAGATGCAACAAATCTTGAATCATTAAGACACTTAAGGTTTTAACTCCATATATAGAAAATGCAGAAACACAACAAAAAGGGCAGAATGTGAACGTTAAAGAGTTGTATCTTAATAAAGACGACAAAGTCACTGATATCCCCCACAATGGAAATTATCTTTTGTGAATAAATGTATGAAACATGTTGTTATGGAAACTCAAAAATTCTTGGCTTGAAAAATACAAAGTATAAACAATCATTAAGTCAGCACTTTACCTACCGATGTGCCTGATTCATGAATACATATTGCTCCAGAAATGTTATCTCGTGCAATGGTTTGACGAGATCCATGGACAGATGTTGCCCATTTTAATATGTCCCACAAAAACATCTCACACAGGATAAAAATCTAAAGCAGCATATTAAATTTCACATGATGCTTGCAGAAAATCAGAGTATTTGACACAAATGACATTGAGAAAATCTTGAGAAAATAATTCTCACTTTAATTAATTGCGAGTATTATGTACAGCAAAACCTTCATTGTATCGCTTCAAACAGTTCATCTGTAAGCAAACAGGTATTAACAGACTTTACCCATATATAATAATTTTGGGATAGAAACATCAGCAGACTTAATGATTTACAACTGAAATTTCCTATTCTTTTAAGCTTTAGATCGCAGAGATTACCAAGTGTCTTTTTTCGTCATCTTGTTTTCTCCCAACATACTGGTGATTCAGTTACATGCCCAATAAATAACTTCAAACAATTTTGATGCAACGATCAAAGGAATTATATCAGAAGCTAGTATTTCATCAGGAATAATATATTCAAATATTGCAGATTTTGTACTTGTATGTTTGTTTGTTGCTTAACACACTTAGCAATATTCCAGCTACATGGCAGCAGTCTGTAAATTATCGAATCTGCACCAGACAATCTGGTGATTAACAGCATTAGCCTAAATCTACGCAACTGGGATACAATGACATGTGTCAATCGTATTTAGGATGGTAACTGGTGACATATCACTGGAGAATTAATCATTTCAATAGTCATCACTTGGAAACTGATTGTACCCAAGAAAATACGAGTTAGAATTGTTCTTCAGAAACCAAAGCTTGTTGTAAGAGGCGACTAACCGGATCGGGTGGTCAGGCTTGCTGACTTGGTTGACACATGTCATCGATGCCCAGTTGCACAGATCGATGCTCATGCTGTTGATCACTGGATTGTCTGGTCCAGACTCGATTATTTACACACCGACGCCATAAAGCTGGAATATTGCTAAGTGCAGCATTAAACAACCAACCGAAACTGATTGAAAGTTTTAAACTGATCTCTCCAAAATGAGTGTTTCTAAATGAGGTCATTGAAAGAAGGTTTGCAATGTATAAAATCAGATAACATTGTTGCAACCACAATTCATTTAACATTTGTGACATCACTCTCTAGTCCACATAGAGAGCTGTCAGTCAAACAATGGTTCCATTATTCAATGTTATTACTTCAACATCAGATATCAAACATTTTTTCATAAAATGTTTCAACCTATCATCTTTTTCTTTACTGTGAACCCAAATTAGTTAATATCTTACCCAAAGATACTGCGGCTGACAAATTCAGTCTTTCACACACAGGGCTAAATTAAACCAGTTTTTTCAAATTGAAAGGGCCAGGACCAATTTATTCTTGTAGGTACCATTGGAAGGCAAATTATTTTTTGTCCAAGACATTTTTGTGGATTAACTTCTTTTTTATTTCCCTCACAACGTTTCGGGACCATTCCAGGTCCCTTCATCAGGTGAACTCCTGAAACGTAGTGAGGGAAATAAAAAAGAAGTTTAATCCATAAAAGTATCTTTGACATCTATGTACAACTTCTAAATGCTACTGAAAGAAATTATTTTTTCTTGAATTTTGGGAGAACAGATTGTTAAATTTTGTGAAAAATATTTTCTCAAGGTAAACAGATTTGTGTCTGAAATAATGAGGATATTTAAAGAATTTCAGCAAACAACCTAGTGGTTGAAGCGTTTGCTTTATGAAAGATCCTGGTTCAAAACACAAGCGGGAACCACTGGTGTTCTTCATCCACCATAACAAAGGTCAAACAACAGATGGGGTGGGGTAGAGAAGAGTTTCAATATACAAGTGGGGACCACTGGTGTTCTACATCCACCACAACAAAGGTCAAACAACAGAAGGGGTGGGGTAGAGAAGAGTTTCATTATACAAGTGGGGACCACTGGTGTTCTACATCCACCATAACAAAGGTCAAACAACAGAGGGGGTGGGGTAGAGAAGAGTTTCAATATACAAGTGGGGTCCACTGGTGTTCTACATCCACCATAACAAAGGTCAAACAACAGAAGGGGTGGGGTAGAGAAGAGTTTCAATATACAAGTGGGGACCGCTGCTGTTCTCCATCCACCATAACAAAGGTCAAACAACAGAGGGGGTGGGGTAGAGAAGAGTTTCAATATACAAGTGGGGTCCACTGGTGTTCTACATCCACCATAACAAAGGTCAAACAACAGAGGGGGTGGGGTAGAGAAGAGTTTCAATATACAAGTGGGGTCCACTGGTGCACCAAGGTAAAGGTCAAACAACAGAAGGGGTGGGGTAGGTGAAAGTTTCATTATACAAGTGGGGACCACTGGTGCACCAAGGTAAAGGTCAAACAACAGATGGGGTGGGGTAGGTGAAAGTTTCATTATACAAGTGGGGACCACTGGTGTTCTACATCCACAACAGCAAGGTCAAACAACAGAAAGTGGGGTAGAGAAGAGTTTCAATATACAAAGTGGGGACCACTGGTGTTCTTCATCCACCATAACAAAGGTCAAACAACAGAAGGGTGGGGTAGAAAGAGTTTCAATATACAAGTGGGGACCACTGGTGTTCTACATCCACAACAGCAAAGGTCAAACAACAGAAGGCGTGGGGTAGAGAAGAGTTTCAATATACAAGTGGGGACCACTGGTGTTCTACATCCACCATAACAAAGGTCAAACAACAGAAGGGGTGGGGTAGAGAAGAGTTTCAATATACAAGTGGGGTCCACTGGTGCACCAAGGTAAAGGTCAAACAACAGAAGGGGTGGGGTAGGTGAAAGTTTCATTATACAAGTGGGGACCACTGGTGCACCAAGGTAAAGGTCAAACAACAGATGGGGTGGGGTAGGTGAAAGTTTCATTATACAAGTGGGGTCCACTGGTGCACCAAGGTAAAGGTCAAACAACAGATGGGGTGGGGTAGGTGAAAGTTTCATTATACAAGTGGGGACCACTGGTGTTCTACATCCACAACAGCAAAGGTCAAACAACAGAAGGCGTGGGGTAGAGAAGAGTTTCAATATACAAGTGGGGACCACTGGTGTTCTACATCCACCATAACAAAGGTCAAACAACAGAAAGGGTGGGGTAGAGAAGAGTTTCAATATACAAGTGGGGTCCACTGGTGCACCAAGGTAAAGGTCAAACAACAGAAGGGGTGGGGAAGGTGAAAGTTTCATTATACAAGTGGGGACCACTGGTGCACCAAGGTAAAGGTCAAACAACAGATGGGGTGGGGTAGGTGAAAGTTTCATTATACAAGTGGGGACCACTGGTGTTCTACATCCACAACAGCAAAGGTCAAACAATAGAAGGCATGGGGTAGAGAAGAGTTTCATTATACAAGTGGGGACCACTGGTGTTCTACATCCACCATAACAAAGGTCAAACAACAGAGGGGGTGGGGTAGAGAAGAGTTTCAATATACAAGTGGGGTCCACTGGTGTTCTCCATCCACCATAACAAAGGTCAAACAACAGAGGGGGTGGGGTAGAGAAGAGTTTCAATATACAAGTGGGGTCCACTGGTGCACCAAGGTAAAGGTCAAACAACAGAAGGGGTGGGGTAGGTGAAAGTTTCATTATACAAGTGGGGACCACTGGTGCACCAAGGTAAAGGTCAAACAACAGATGGGGTGGGGTAGAGAAGAGTTTCAATATACAAGTGGGGACCACTGGTGTTCTACATCCACAACAGCAAAGGTCAAACAACAGAAGGCGTGGGGTAGAGAAGAGTTTCAATATACAAGTGGGAACCACTGGTGTTCTTCATCCACCATAACAAAGGTCAAACAACAGAAGGGGTGGGGTAGAGAAGAGTTTCATTATACAAGTGGGGACCACTGCTGTTCTACATCCACCATAACAAAGGTCAAACAACAGAAGGCGTGGGGTAGAGAAGAGTTTCAATATACAAGTGGGGACCACTGCTGTTCTCCATCCACCATAACAAAGGTCAAACAACAGAGGGGGTGGGGTAGAGAAGAGTTTCAATATACAAGTGGGGTCCACTGGTGCACCAAGGTAAAGGTCAAACAACAGAAGGGGTGGGGTAGAGAAGAGTTTCAATATACAAGTGGGGACCACTGGTGTTCTACATCCACAACAGCAAAGGTCAAACAACAGAAGGGTGGGGTAGAGAAGAGTTTCAATATACAAATGGGAACCACTGGTGTTCTTCATCCACCATAACAAAGGTCAAACAACAGAAGGGGTGGGGTAGAAGAGTTTCAATATACAAAGTGGGGACCACTGGTGTTCTACATCCACCATAACAAAGGTCAAACAACAGAAGGGTGGGGTAGAGAAGAGTTTCAATATACAAGTGGGGACCACTGGTGTTCTACATCCACCATAACAAAGGTCAAACAACAGAAGGGTGGGGTAGAGAAGAGTTTCAATATACAAGTGGGGACCACTGGTGTTCTACATCCACAACAGCAAAGGTCAAACAACAGAAGGGTGGGGTAGATGAGAGTTTCAATATACAAGTGGGGACCACTGCTGTTCTACATCCACCATAACAAAGGTCAAACAACAGAAGGGGTGGGGTAGAGAAGAGTTTCAATATACAAGTGGGGACCACTGGTGTTCTACATCCACCATAACAAAGGTCAAACAACAGAAGGGGTGGGGTAGAGAAGAGTTTCAATATACAAGTGGGGACCACTGGTGTTCTACATCCACCATAACAAAGGTCAAACAACAGAGGGGGTGGGGTAGAGAAGAGTTTCAATATACAAGTGGGGACCACTGGTGTTCTACATCCACCATAACAAAGGTCAAACAACAGAAGGGTGGGGTAGAGAAGAGTTTCAATATACAAGTGGGGACCACTGGTGTTCCATCCACCATAAGGGTCAAACAACAGAAGGGGTGGGGTAGAGAAGAGTTTCAATATACAAGTGGGGACCACTGGTGTTCTACATCCACCATAACAAAGGTCAAACAACAGAAGGGGTGGGGTAGAGAAGAGTTTCAATATACAAGTGGGGACCACTGGTGTTCTACATCCACCATAACAAAGGTCAAACAACAGAAGGGTGGGGGTAGAGAAGAGTTTCAATATACAAGTGGGGACCACTGGTGTTCTGCACCACCATAACAAAGGTCAAACAACAGAAGGGGTGGGGTAGAGAGAGTTTCAATATACAAGGGGGACCACTGGTGTTCTACATCCACAACAGCAAAGGTCAAACAACAGAAGGGGTGGGGTAGAGAAGAGTTTCAAAATACAAGTGGGGACCACAGGTGTTCTACATCCACCACAACAAAGGTCAAACAACAGAAGGGCTGGGGTAGAGAAGAGTTTCATTATACAAGTGAGGACCACTGGTGTTCTACATCCACCATAACAAAGGTCAAACAACAGAATCTGTGGGGTTCATTTTACAAGTGAGGACCACTGGTGTTCTACATCCACCATAACAAAGGTCAAACAACAGATTCTGTGGGGTAAACATATCATGGTCCATAAAATTCTCTGTACTCTCAAATAACCAATGGACAACAATTGTGTTTTTACCACAGGATCTGTATGAAAGCTATATGTACATTTAAGATACAATGCTCATGGTATCAACCACTGGATTGTCTGGTCCACACATGAACATTTTCACACAGCCATCATATTGATGTAATATTGCTGCATGCAGCATTAACAAGAAAACCAAAATACATTGGTGTATCCAATGACTGTATGGCCAGCACAAAGAATGTGATCATTACAGCTGCAACAAATCCTGTGGGCTGATAGCATTTTATGTAGATCCTGGAGTCTAGCTGGACAAGCACAAAAGTTTGTAGCTAAGAATTGAAGCATGAGCCATGATGGATGCAAGTGCAGGAATGGAGGGAGGGAGTGAGTGAGTATGGCAATATTCCAGCAATATCACGGCGGGGGACACCAGAAATGGGCTTCACACATTGTAACATGTGGGGAATCGAACCTGGGTCTTCGGCTGCAGGAATGGACATTCAGGAGACGCAAAGACTGATCCTGTTACACATAGAATCTACACAAACACTGTTACCAATATTCTACTCTCTCGAATAAACATAATTGCACTTTTGAGTATTGATATGAAAAGCATAAATGGATTATTTCCTTTCTAAAATCTTACCTTTCCAGAAATCCCGCCAGAACGTATTTCCTTTCCATAATCAGTGTTATAACTGGTCCTTTCATATATCTCCACCAATACGGCAATCTGAAAACACGATTGTTAGTGAACACACAATCAGATCTATTCCGTGCTGTGTCGAGTGTCGGAATGGTCATATCTGTTCGTCGATTAAACATTATTGACCAGAGTAACAGGACAATATCTCTCACGTGTGTCCGTGCACAGCTGGTGGAACGTTAAAACATGGAATGGAGTGGAACCGAATTCAGCGACACGCCGCACTGAATCGGCTCTCTAATACCATGTTAGGGCATTCAAGTTGTCGCCTTTATGTTGTCATTATACAACAGTGAGTGGGTATGGTTTTACGCCACTTTTTTCAATATTTCTGTAACATCATGGCTGGGGACGCTAGAAATAGGCTTCACACCTTGTACTCATGTGGAGACTCGAACCCGGGTCTTCGGCGTGACGAGCGAACGCTTTAACCACAAGGCCATCCCTCCTCCCCATCATTTTCCTAATATGTAATGATTATTCGTGAAAAATGTTTAGAGGTTTAGATGATGTCGATATTGTATATTCCCACATCAAGCTAATTCGCACCGATATAACTGTTTAAAGCGCCGTTGTACTAAACTCACTCACATATGTTTCTGGTTTTGAATACTGAACCTGTTGGTGAAGGAGCAGGCTGTAATGATATGCCTTACATAGAGGATATTACATGAGTGCCCATGTCATACTGTTTCCGACACGAGTGCCTAAATGTTGGTATTTCCCGAGCGAGAGCGAGGGATATACCGATATTTAGATACGAGTGTCGTAAACATAGTATGATATGGGCACGAATATGATATTCTGTTTATCACCGAAGTTGTCAAATTGAGGAAAATAAACCCAAATCTTCTTTCAAACACGGGCTGGCTATCCGCTGTCGCCGAATGTAGTAGCCCAGCGGATAAGTGCACTTTTTTCACTGAATTGTGCACTTTGTGTTACAAGCATGAAACTTGGCATGATTGTAGCTTATACCATTCTAACTGAATAAAGATCGAGAGGCCTCGCAGATTTTTTATATTTTCCATAATTTGGGGGGAAAAAGTGAAAAAAAATATTTTTTTATACTATTTTCGTCATAACTTTTTACAAAATTCTCCAATTCTCATAAGACATATATCAAATTGTAGGAAATCCATAGCTGGTCATTTTCCATCTATACATGTCTTTTATCTTTAACAGTTAGGTCTACGGAAGTCAATTTATATCATGACTACCCAAAAATGCGAAAATTGGTGGCCATTTTGAAAAACGGCCGCCAATTTTCGCACACCAGTTTGCAAAATGGCCGCCATATAGAGTACATCAGTAAAATAAGTATGAGATCATCCCATGATCTAAAATATTTTTATCATTTCTTTGCAAATTCAATACGAGAAGCCTCACAGATTGTTGTAATTTTATATATTTGGGGGGAAAAAGTGGGGAAAAAATTGAATTTTCCAAAAAATGTTCCTTTAACTCAATTTTAAATCCTCATAAATTATCTAACTAGAATATTGTGAGAACAGACCAAAGTTTATTTTAAGGAATATATCATTAGATTTACTTACATTTATAATGTATGAGCTTGATTGGCTATAGAACACCTATAAAAACATATCAAAATCAAGACAACATCAATGTCAAAGTAGCTATCTTATCACTCTATGGAATGTGTAATTGTATCTAGCTTGACTGAATGAGAAAAGTGCATAGCACTTGAGAGCTGCTTTTAAACACTTGGACCAGTTTGAACATTTTATACACATGCATTTCAGCAATTCCTGGCAGCCCTTTCATGCCAATAGAAGAGTTGTCCATACAGGCCCAAGCTCTCCCCTAGAGTTATTGCCAACCCTATACAGAGGGCTTGGTAACTCCTGTGATTTCATCAGGGATTGCTCTGAAACATAACTCCCCTGATTTACAGCTCTCTTTATATGTTGGATCAAAGCTTATTCTGTTGGGGGAATATTGTCCAAAGTTCTCCTCATCGTGGTGAACAAATGCTTTCTTGCTTCATTCACTTTCATGAGGTTGCTTGCTCTGTCATACAGCAGTACAACAAATCTCTCAAGCTGATGAATCAGCATTAGTGATTAGTGATTTCAAGTGGTGGACAGGTGAGGGAAATAGAGGTGCCTGTAAGTTCAGGAAAAGCAATCCATGCATTCCACGAGGTCTTTTCATATCAAAGGATGACACAATGTCACAGAATGTGAAGCTGTGAAACATTGGAAGGGATCTACTTTTCTCAGGACCCAGACCTGATGCAAGTTCATGAATTACAATATAGCGGAAGAGTTTTCCGGTACCAAACCCCACCCATACTTCTTCAAGATCGAGAATGCCTGTTGCAGCTATGGCCAACACAACCACATCAGTGTCAACATTACGGCTGTAAAACTTCTTCCATCCTTTATGTGAAGCATCAGTGAAGCAACTTTCTTTTATCTTTTTATCTCTTCATAGTTACAGGGTGCCAATTCCAAAAGGTCTTTTGGTTGATTGGACACCACATATTCGCCAATAGGGCTGATGACTTGCTTGATTCTATCAAGGCTATTTTCTGTACAAGGAAAGCAAAAAAGATATTTCTTGCTGGTATCACACCTCGGGAATTCTTGCCAGTTCCTCAGAACTGGCTTCCACTCGTCGTCTTTTTCCACTTCCTCTTTTGTTCTTACACTGGATTTATACGCTGTCCATTTTGTATTCGTCTCAGACAATATCCACTCTCTGATTAGTGTCCAGAAGAGACTGCAAGTACTTCAAGAACACATTATCAGCATACTAGTATTCATCAAATGCTATTGGAGCTGCTGGTTTTAGCATGTTTATTACTGCAGATCCATCAAGGATTGATACGTCAACATTTGGTGTTGAGTCAGTTGGTGGTGAAATTTTCTTCAAAGCAATTGAGAAGAACTGATTTTGCGCATGGACGTAGAGAACCTTGATGAGATATAGTTGGGTAGCAAGACTGATTTTTATGTCTGACAAACTCATCCAGGTTTCCATCCCTTGACTCGTCTGTGTATTCATGGAAGAAGTTCTACATCCATATTGTTGACACAGATGTGGTCCATATTGTTGACACAGATGTGGTTGTGTTGGCCATTGCTGCATCAAGCATTCTCAGTGTTTCACAGCTTCACAGGCCATGACAGTATGTCATCCTTAGGTGGAATTCAAAAGAAGGCCTCGCGGAATACATGGAATACTTTTCCTGAACATACAGGCACCTTTATTTCCCTCGCTTGTCCACCACTTGAAATCCTAATGCACAAAATTAATCAGCATGAGAGAGTTGTTGTACTGATGTATGACAGTGCAAGCAACCTCATGAAAGTGAATGAGCAAGAAAACATTTGTTTGCCACAAAGGGGAGAACACTGGACAATGTTCCCCCAACAGAATCATTCCCCCAACAGAATCAACTTTGATCCAACATACTAGTAACTATGGACAACTCTCACGAAGGCATGAAAGAGCTGCCGGGAATTGCTGAAATGCATGTGTATAAAATGTTCAAACCGGTCCAAGTGTTTAAAAGCAGCTCTCAAGTGCTATGCACTTTTCTCATTCAGTCAAGCTAGATACAATTACACATTCCATAGAGTGATGAGATAGCTACTTTGACATTGATGTTGTCTTGATTTTGATATGTTTTTATAGGTGTTCTATAGCCAATCAAGCTCATACATTATACATGTAAGTAAATCTAATGATATATTCCTTAAAATAAACTTTGGTCTGTTCTCACAATATTCTAGTAAGATAATTTATGAGGATTTAAAATTGAGTTAAAGGAACATTTTTTGGAAAATTCAATTTTTTCCCCACTTTTTCCCCCCAAATATATAAAATTACAACAATCTGTGAGGCTTCTCGTATTGAATTTGCAAAGAAATGATAAAAATAATTTAGATCATGGGATGATCTCATACTTATTTTACTGATGTACTCTATATGGCGGCCATTTTGCAAAATGGCCACCAATTTTCGCATTTTCGGGTAGTCATGATATAAATTGACTTCCGTAGACCTAACCGTTAAAGATAAAAAGACATGTATAGATGGAAAATGACCAGTTATGGATTTCCTACAATTTGATATATGTCTTATGAGAATTGGAGAATTTTGTAAAAGGTTATAACGAAAATAGTATAAAAAATTATATTTTTTCACTTTTCCCCCCCAAATTATGGAAAATATAAAAAATCTGCGAGGCCTCTCGATCTTTATTCAGTTAGAATGGTATAAGCTACAATCATGCCAAGTTTCATGCTTGTAACACAAAGTGCACAATTTGATCACTTATCCGCTGGGCTATAGACCGCAACGTCATAGAAGAAACGTGACGTCATAGCATTGTTCATGACGTCACGTCACCATGACAAAGTGATATTTTGCCCTAGGGCATCGTACGAAAAGTATGAACCCCGATATTTTCGCCCTCGAAGGTAATAAACCGCGTCATAGTAACGAGAACGCTATTTCTAAATCCAGTTTGATGTAGATTTTCCTTTATATTAATGCTTTTGAAGTCAGATCACTATAAAATCTGTTAACACCTACTTTTTTTATCGAAATGTATATACTCATCAAGGGAAATTAAAAGACACCCGATTCTTCAATATTACTATGATTTATATGACAGTCCATATTGACTGACATGGTTTGGAACCCGTGAAGATCCGGGTTAGATTGATCTTCAGTAGAGAGTTCTTGTCGTAAGAGGCGACTAACGGGATCGGGTGGTCACAGGCTCGCTGACGTGGTTGTCATCCCAATTGCGTAGAGGGATATCCTTGCTGTTGATCGTTCATTTACAGACCGCCGCCATGTAGGTGGAATAGTGCGGCGTTATACAACAAACAAACAAAATCTACATATCATCAGGGGCGGATACAGCTTTTTGAAAATGGGGGTGGGGTGGGTGTGCACAGTTCATTGACACCCATTTTCACGAGCGTTTCAATGGTCACTTAATAAACTTGCATTACAAAAGTGGGGTACGCACCCCTGCACCACCCTCCATTTTCTAGATCCGGCTATGGGCATGTCAGCCTAGGTTGATTGTACACACTGAAACACGAGTTTAGCCTACATAGCAAACTTGTCAGCCACCAGTTCCAACTATTTGAAAACAATATTCTGACTATTCAGATTTATCGCAGTCTGCGTGTTTGTTCGGGAATCTAATGGGTGGCTCCAACACACGTTTCATAAACCTCTGGAAACAGACGTAAAATATATCTACCTGGCTTGCATGTGCTTTTAAAAAGAGATTCCAAAAAATGACTGTGATTTTTCAGCGCAACTGTAGCTGGCTGTTCACCTCACGGCTGCAACTAGAAAGTTGTAAATGCGATCTAGGGTTTGAAGAAGAAAGAAATTGATTGATGTGTTATTGTGTGATTGTGTGTGTGTGATTGTGTGTGTGAGTGTGATTGTGTGTGTGTGTGTGTGTGTGTGTGTGTGTGTGTGTCTGTGTTTGTGTCTGTGTGTGTGTCTGTGTGAGTGATGGGGGTCGTGGGGGGTTAGTCGAGTGGTTACAGCGTTCGCTCATTACGCTGAAGACCCGGGTTCGATTCACCACATGTGTACAACGTGTGAAGCCCATTCCTGGTGTACCCCGCGGTGATGTTGCTGGAATATTGCTAAAAGCGAAATAAAACCAAACTCATTCACTCACTCACTCACCACTCACTCACTAAAACAAGGGAGGTTCATTAGACTATCTCCACGGTAGCACAGGAAGTGTACTCTGTCCTAATATTGTTTGGTTTTCACAACATATGGTCTTCACAGTTTAGTCTGATATGCATGGAAGAGGTTAGTTTGGAACTAGTGCTGTAAAGCTGGGGAACGTTCTGTTCTCTGATTGGCTACTTTTATGTTAATTTTATGCTCCCATTTCAGCTACTTAAATTATCTGTACCCAATCAACCAGGAACGAACAATAAAGTGATCGATATCATGAGCATCGATCTAGGCAACAGTTATACAATGACATGTATCAACCCAGTCAGTGAGCTTGACCACCCGATCCCGTTAGTCGCCTGTTATAACATCCGGGTTGCTTAAAGCCAATTCTACCCGGATCTTCAGGGAATATCCGCGACTAATCGATTTGAATAATTATATTATAACGGTTATTGAATATCCTTTCTTTATAACTCTATATTTTATTTCTCAGGTGGAAACAACTTGCATTAATGTGGGCTGGTTTATGATCAAAAGCAACCAACTTAGCCTCCTCCAAACCCGGTTATTTCAAATTATTTGTAAGTTGCAATAAAAGACCTAGAACATTTACGGTCCCGTGAAGATCTGTGTTAGATTTGATCTTCAGTAACCCATGCTTGTCGTAGGAGGCGACTAACGGGATCGGGTGGTCAGGCTCTCTGACTTGGTTGACACAATTTATCGTATCCCAATTGTTACAATGTTAATTGTCAGGTACAGACTCGATTATTTACAGACGGCCGACATATAGCTGGAATATTGCTGAGTGCGGCGTTAAACAACAAACAAATAAACTCAGCAGTATGCACGCGTTTAATACAAGGTAATTATCAGACAATGTTACAGCAAATACTGCACGTACAATCACTGTACGTACAGAGTGACGGACTCAGCTCTCCAGTGGCAGAATACAAGTCTGTACCCATTTCAGGAATCGAACATGTGCATGACGAGCGAATGTTTTAATCACTCGGCCACCCACACCTGACAGACGTAAATAATACCGTTTGGTAGACAGATCATTACGTGACCTGAGTTATTTTTAGCTTTGACGCAGACCAAAGCACATGACCACATCGGTGTGTTATAAACACACACGTGATGTTGAAGTTATGGTGTCCTTGTGAAGCTTATCACGGGGCCGTTTCAAAACAGTACTTTCGTATTTACCTTTCCTCACGAAATCTAACATCCACGGTCTCAGATACCTACTGCGTTTATGTGTTGTAAGAAAGCTCACATCTGTATAGATATTTATGCAAGATATGTTCCTGCAGACGATAAAGGATTTTACGGTAATATAAATTTTGAGAAGTTCCCTTATCGGAGCAGGCAGAAACACAACGAAAGTGTTTGGTGTCGATTTCAGCCTGACAGTGGATCATGATCTGTACCGAATCCATGACTGAGCCAACAAATGTCCAGAGTTAGTTTCCAAATGGTAAGATTTGATCACATTTTACTGTGCACTTATTGACTGATTGGTTTCAAACGTTGATAGGTTTAGATTGAGATTCCAGCGGGCACAACAATGTACAATGCGCGGTGCTTCAACGTTGAAATATCAGTTGTATTGTTGCGATTTAGATGTTGCGATGATGTTGAAATATCGGCGTTGAATTAACATCAGATATTAATGTTGAAACAATGTCTTACTTCAACGTGGAAATAATATCAAAGTCAAATATCGAAGTTTTGTTGATTAAATATAGATGACACTGATACATTCAGCTCTCTAGCAGTAGGGAGGGGTGGGTAGCCTAGTGGTTAAAATGTTTGTCATGCTGAAGTCCCGGGTTCGATTCCCCACATGAGTGCAATGTGTGAAGCCCATTTCTGGTGTCTCCCGCCGTGATGTTGCTGGAATATTGCTTCAAGCGGCGTAAAACCTTATTACACACTTACTATGGCAGTATACAATCAGTGCATATAGACGTCTTGTCAGAGTTGTACCTTCTGACAGTAACCTCGACAGGGTTTGTCTCGTGTCAATGTCATGCAAATTTCTGCACATTTGAGACCCGTTCCGTAAGTGAAAGGCTGCATTTTGAGAGAATCCCATGTTGCTGTCAGATACCCAATCGCTATGCTTCAACTCTCGATAATCACGAGGTCTCGTCATTGATAATCCCAGTAAAGGCCACCATTTGAGATTACTTCAAGATGAAATCACCCTGCACTCGCTCACCATTCGTTCACCAACTCACCAAGCACCCATTCACCCTTCGTTCACCAAGCACCCATTCACCCTCCGTTCACCAACTCACCAAGCACCCATTCACCCTCTGTACACCAACTCACCAAGCACCCATTCACCCTCCGTTCACCAACTCACCAAGCACCCATTGCTCACCAAGCACCCATTCACCTTCCGTTCACCAACTCACCAAGCACCCATTCACCCTCCGTTCACCAACTCACCAAGCACCCATTCACCCTCCGTTCACCAACTCGCCAACCACCCATTCACCCTTCGTTCACCAAGCACCCATTCATCCTCTGTTCACCAACTCACCAAGCACCCATTCATCTTCTGTTCACCAACTCGCCAAGCACCAATTCACCCTTCGTCCACCAAGCACCCATTCACCCTCCGTTCACCAAAACACCAAGCACCCATTCACCCTCTGCTCACCAACTCACCAAGCACCCATTCACCCTCCGTTCACCAGCTCACCAAGCACCCATTCATCCTCCGTTCACCAACTCACCAACCACCCATTCATCCTCTGTTCACCAACTCACCAAGCACCCATTCATCCTCTGTTCACCAACTCGCCAAGCACCCATTCACCCTCTGTTCACCAACTCACCAAGCATCCATTCACCCTTCGTTCACCAAAAACCCATTCACCCTCTTTTCACCAACTCGCCAAGCACCCATTCACCCTCTGTTCACCAACTCACCAACCACCCATTCATCCTTTGTTCACCAAGCACCCATTCACCCTCCGTTCACCAACTCACCAAGCACCCATTCACCCTCTGTTCACCAACTCACCAAGCATCCATTCACCCTCCGTTCACCAACTCACCAAGCATCCATTCACCCATCGTTCACCAAGCACCCATTCACCCTCTGTTCACCAACTCGCCAAGCACCCATTCACCCATCGTTCACCAAGCACCCATTCACCCTCCGTTCACCAACTCACCAAGCACCCATTCACCCTCCGTTCACAAACGTACCAATCACCCATTCACCCTTCGTTCACCAAGCATCCATTCACCCTCCGTTCACCAACTCAACAAGCATCCATTCACCCTCCGTTCACCAACTCACCAAGCATCCATTCACCCTCCTTTCACCAACTCGCCAAGCACCCATTCACCCATCGTTCACCAAGCACCCATTCACCCTCCGTTCACCAACTCACCAAGCACCCATTCACCCTCCGTTCACAAACGTACCAATCATCCATTCACCCTTCGTTCACCAAGCACCCATTCACCCTCCGTTCACCAACTCAACAAGCATCCATTCACCCTCCGTTCACCAACTCACCAAGCATCCATTCACCCTCCGTTCGCCAACTCACCAAGCATCAATTCACCCTCCTTTCACCAACTCACCAAGCACCCATTCATCCTCTGTTCACCAACTCACCAAGCACCCATTCATCCTCTGTTCACCAACTCGCCAAGCACCTATTCACCCTTCGTCCACCAAGCACCCATTCACCCTCCGTTCACCAATTCACCAAGCACCCATCCACCCTCTGTTCACCAAAACACCAAGCACCCATTCACCCTCTGTTCACCAACTCACCAAGCACCCATTCACCCTCTGTTCACCAACTCACCAAGCACCCATTCACCCTCCATTCACCTACTCGTCAAGCACCCATTCACCCTTCGTTCACCAAGCACCCTTTCACCCTCTGTTCACCATGGTGTCCCCCGCCGTGATATTGCTGGAATAATGCTAAAAGCGGCGTAAAACTAAACTCAGTCAGTCAATCAGTCTGTTCACCAACTCGCCAAGCACCCATTCACCCTTCGTTCACCAAGCACCCATTCACCCTCCGTTCACCAACTCACCAAGCACCCATTCACCCTCTGTTCACCAACTCACCAAGCACCCATTCACCCATCGTTCACCAAGCACCCATTCACCCTCCGTTCACCAACTCACCAAGCACCCATTCACCCTTCGTTCACCAAGCACCCATTCACCCTCCGTTCACCAACTCACCAAGCACCCATTCACCCTCCGTTCACAAACGTACCAATCACCCATTCACCCTTCGTTCACCAAGCATCCATTCACTCTCCGTTCACCAACTCAACAAGCATCCATTCACCCTCCGTTCACCAACTCACCAAGCATCCATTCACCCTCCTTTCACCAACTCGCCAAGCACCCATTCACCCACTGTTCACTCAAGCACCCATTCACCCTCCGTTCACCAACTCACCAACCAAGCACCCATTCGTTCACCCTCCGTTCACAAACGTACCAATCACCCATTCACCCTTTCTGTTCACCAAGCACCCATTCACCCTCCGTTCACCAACTCAACAAGCATCCATTCTTCCTCCGTTCACCAACTCACCAAGCATCCATTCACCCTCCGTTCGCAACTCACCAAGCATCCATTCACCCTCCTTTCACCCAACTCACCAAGCACCCATTCATCCTCTGTTCACCAACTCGCCAAGCACCTATTCACCCTTCGTCCACCAAGCACCCATTCACCCTCCGTTCACCAACTCACCAAGCACCCATCCACCCTCTGTTCACCAAAACACCAAGCACCCATTCACCCTCTGTTCACCAACTCACCAAGCACCCATTCACCCTCTGTTCACCAACTCACCAAGCACCCATTCACCCTCTGTTCACCAACTCACCAAGCACCCATTCACCCTCCGTTCACCTACTCACCAAGCACCCATTCACCCTTCGTTCCCCAAGCACCCTTTCACCCTGTTCACCAACTCACCAAGCACCCATTCACCCTTCGTTCACCAAGCACCCATTCAACCTCCGTTCACCAACTCACCAAGCACCCATTCACCCTCTGTTCACCAACTCACCAAGCACCCATTCATCCTTCGTTCACCAAGCACCCATTCACCCTCCGTTCACCAACTCACCAAGCACCCATTCACCCTCTGTTCACCAACTCACCAAGCATCCATTCACCCTCCGTTCACCAACTCACCAAGCATCCATTCACCCTCCGTTCACAAACGTACCAATCACCCATGCACCCTTCGTTCACCAAGCATCCATTCACCCTCTGTTCACCAACTCACCAAGCATCCATTCACCCTCCGTTCACCAACTCACCAAGCATCCATTCACCCTCCGTTCACGAACTCACCGGGGTGGTGGGGTAGCCTAGCGGTCAAAGCGTTTGCTCGTCACGCTGAAGACCCGGGTTCGATTCCCCACGTGGGTACAATGTGTGAAGCCAATTTCTGGTGTCCCCCGTCATGACATTGCTGGAATATTGCTAAAAGCTTCGTAAAACCATACTCACTCACTCACCAAGCACCTATTCACCCTCCGTTCACCAACTCACCCTACCCATCCAGTCATTCACATTTATATTCACAGTGTCATAGTCAGTTACAGATAAAACTAAATCTTGATCTTGACATAGTTTTTACTAATCTTGCTTCGTGTACAGCTGTACTGATAATGATAAATTACATGCAAACCGACGACGTAGATACCTGCGTCGCCTAAGTCACGCCTTTATCAACAATCTATGACCATCCGCACGGTATGGAAGTCTGGGTAACCGATCCTCCGTCCCAAGTCCACGTCTGGGTCGCCCATCATCCCATTCCGTGGGTCGATGCCCGTCGGAGAATGCCTATTGATAAAGTACCGTAATTACTCTGTCAAAATGGGTTGTCCGGAAATAAAATACATTCCTACGTTCACTCAGCAGAAAATGGGTACCCAGTGGGATAAGTCATGCGACTCTATACCTTCTAGCGCCTCACAGGCAGCTTGGGTTATCCTGGGTAATAATTATTTCAGCGCTTCTGAGCTGTGCTACACAAATGCAGTATACAAATGAATAACATTAATTTTAAGTAAACAACGCCTGCTCTCGATTAAACGCTGGGAATTCTTTATGTCCTGAATCCTGCTATCTTTGGGTAACGATAGATCTACCGTACGCATACGACATTTTGTCACAGAACCATTGAACAGAAACATTTTTTAAACTGTTTTAACTGCAGTAACAAAGGTGGGTCTTAGTAAATCATTGTCGGAAATTAAAATAACAAACGCAGGGGTTGTAATCGAGGATATTAGGCATTTGAATATGCAGATAAAGTTTTATAAATATTTATACAAAATTTTTCTTTATTAAAACCAAGTCGGGAGTAACCAACATTTCGTAAATTAGAATCACCGAACCCATGCATAACAGTAACGACTAGGATCTCTAACTTTTGAAAACTTAGAAAGCGCCACAACCAAACTGAACCGGCTGTGGGTTGTTTATTTACTGTGTGTGCAGGCGCTGCAGGTGTATTAAGCAACTATCCAGGTTTTGTACCCCTGTACTGTCTGGTTCACTCACTCACTCACTCACTCTGCTACTGATTATGAAACATACATATTTTCTATACTTTAAGAAAAAAATCTTACTTCCTTTTTCGCAATGTAACAGTAGCAACCGCACCTTGCTGCAAGGCACCCGTCATTACGGTTATCTCCCAATTGACAGACACCCATTTGGCAGACAGTCGATTGACAGACACTGAACAAGAAGGTTAATTAGGGTAACACCTACGGGTATAATGGAACAGTCCACTGTGTAGTGAGTAAAGTACGGTGAGCCTGAAACAGGTTCGTTACTGAGAAGTTTGATTGTGTGTAAATAGAACTTTGTTGTTATTAGATGTTAATCTGTCTTCTCTTCTCAAAATTGATGTAATATAAGATCAAAAACCAATCAGTGTTCTAACTTTAACAATATCTTCTAAAGATTGTAACAGTTTATGTCCTTGAATAGTATACAATGGGCATTCAAGGAAGTAATGAAACACATTCTCACATCATGTCGCGTCATTTTTTTACATTTATTCTAAAGAAATCATAATTAAGTGTACTCATCATATACATTTTGTATCGTAATCTTGTGTGTAAAACATTTAGCATCCTTATTTCATATGAATAATATTTAGGTGCACAATTTTCTTTCACGTGGATATAAGATTTAAATGATGCAACAGAGTCGCAATTTCTAACAGCTAAGGTAATATTATTCCACATTTTAACTGCTGATGGAATAAAAGATGATGTTGAGTACCTCAGTCTTGTACATGGTTGACTAAAATTATTGGAATTTCTTAACTTATAGCTTGTCCGGTTGCCTACTACAGGTGGGAGTAAATCCTGAAGAAAAACTAGTGTTTTCCTGTTTAGTAGGAACTTTAATTTCCGAAATGCTCCAGTCATTTTAGATGTCTTTTTGACAATGTTTTCAATATGATGCCGCCAACTCCTGTTAGACGAAAAGGTTAAACCCAAATGTTTATGAAAATCAAATGTTTTCATATCACATCAATCAAAATTCAAATTAATGTCTTTTCGGTCATTTTCAAAGTAAATATTATAGCTCTACTTTTTCCTTGTGTATTTATTTGAACTATTTCATTATAATGTGTAGGTAACAGGTAGTAGCTAATCTGTTCATTGAACCGTAAATATTGTTGTTTTAAGGCGTCTGCGAACCGCCTGTCTGCGTAATGGGAGGACACCGTCATTAATACAGACAAAATAAAACAAGTAACTCTGCGATTGATTATATAACACAATTAAGATTTGCTACACCTTAAGAAAAAATTCTTACTTCTTCACAATGTGTCTGTAGCAACCGCTAAGTCATGCTTACTTCTTACACGGACACCTGGTGGCATCACTGACTTTCATATGTCCATTCATGTCATTGTCGTGGCTATTTTGCCCTTTCACTATAGGAATCTGTTGCGACTGATTATCAAGACTGGCCTTTAGGTTATATGTTTTATGAAATCTCAGCTTGCCCTGAAACTAAAAAGTTCTATGTTCATTGTCCCACTTGGTGACATTCATTTACTACGTGAGTTTGTGAGTGACATTGGGTTCATGCTGTGTTGACAATTAGCTTATCGCTTTAAGAAAGTGAGTGAGTGAGTATAGTTTTACGCCGCTTTTAGCAATATTCCAGCAATATCATGACGGGGGACACCAGAAATGGAATTCACACATTGTACCCATGTTGGGAACCAAACCCGGGTCTTCGGCGTGACAAGCCAACGCTTTAACCACTAGACTACCCAACTTCAAGAAAGTGCCAATTACACTACTGAAAAGCCGTTATGGACATTCGAATTTTAAATATCATTATTGTTATTGTTTGCCATCCCCGTTAAAGCAATATTACAGTCATATCCCGACGGGGATACCAGAAATGGGCTTCACACAACACCCATGTTGGGATTCGAACGCGGATCTTAGGCATGACCAGCGAAACCTTTCACCACCTTTTACCAAACATCCCCTCGTACATTCTGAGGAAACATGATAGTGCCATGGTATTGACATTTACATTTATACCATTGTACACAGATGTCCAGCGTTGGAGCTATGGGAGTAGGAGATCTGTGGGCCGACGGCGGTTGTCAGCAGAACTGTTCCAGACACGGAGCGTGCCAGCAAGGGCAATGTGTCTGTCTGGTAAGTGAGTGAGTGACTTAGGTTTGAGCTTCTCTAAGGTATTTCAGTTACTACAAGGCGTGGCAGCTTGTTTTGGGAGGGAAGCTCATAAGTGGGTTGGAACTTGCTCATGTTAGTGAGTGAGATGGGTTAGATATGGGAGACCGGGGTCAATCATTTTTGTCAGTAACACGGGGCAATTGTAACAAGGGCAATTACTCTAAACGTTTTCGCTCCAGCATAGTGTAGGTGAGTAGAGTTACATAGAGGATATTATATGAGTGCCCATGTCATACTATGTTTACAACACGAGTGCCTAAATGTTGGTATTTCCCGAGCGAGAGCGAGGGATATACCGATATTTAGGCACGAGTGTCGTAAACATAGTATGACATGGGCACGAATGTAATATTCTGTTTATTACCGAAGTCGTCAAATTGAGGTAAATAAACCCAAATCTACTTTCAAACATAGGCTGGCTACCCGCTGTCGTAGCATGTTGAACGCAACATCACAGAAGAAACGTGACGTCATAGCCTTGTTCATGACGTCACGTCACCATGGCAAAGTGATATTTTGCCCTAGGGCATCGTATGAAAAATATGAACCGCGATAAGTTCGCCCTCGTACGTAATAATTCTCTTTATCACCCAAAACTGTGTTCCACAGGAGATATCGCTTGTGTGAGATCATATGATATCTCCTAGGAGATCACGTCAACTTGATGACGTCACAATGCTATGACATCGCTGCACTGCAAGTCTAATGGTAGTACAGTTGTTATCCATAAACAATCTTACTTTCTTATTAGTCACCAACTTCTAAATGCCAATCATACAGAGCTCGTGTCTACTGATATCAATTATATCAACAGTCGTTGATAAAGGTAAAAAAATCCTCGGCAAGCCTCGGATATTTGTAACTTTATCAACTCGTGTTGATATAATTGATATCAGTAGACACTTGGGTGAGATTCTGTATTTGTTTTCCTGCGGTACATATCTGGGCGTTTTTCAGCTGCTTGCACATGGAGAGATACAGTTGACGAAAAATCGTTTTTCACATAATCATGTACACTTTTCACAAAACTTGATGAAACGTTCTTAATGCAGCAAATGTTGTTTGGTATGAGATTAACTTTTAGAGCGTAAAATTGAGGTATTACGACATATTTTGAAGTAGAAATATTGGAGAATCTCAAAGTGGTTAACATGTTACATTGCATGAAACGTGGCTACTAGCTACCATCGGGGGCAATTGTAACACTGAGGTGAGGTGGAAATAAATTAACATTAAACCGTTGTCATCCTCGACATTTAAATGTATATTGGCGTGAAATTCTTGTTTTGGTATGCCCAAAATATAATAAAAGACTAACACCACAAATTTTTACCCGATGGATACTTGTTGAAAAACTGTGACACTGAAAATGGTCAAACTTTGATAAAACTGTTAAAGAATTAACATTATTTTAATTTTCCTTGGTGCTGCATGAAATTGGGTTTTTTTGTTAAAAATTTTATTAAAGCTGAAACTCTTCATTTTGAATATAGATTTATAGTGTTTTTCATGTAGAATTTCCTGCTTGTCAAATTGACAATCAAATGATGATGAAGGTTTAACGTTAATTCTTTAATTGACCATTTTCAGTGTCACAGTTTTTCAAAAATTATCCATCGGGTAAAAGTTTTTGGTGTTAGTCTTTTTATTATAGTTTGGGCATACCAAAACAAGAATTTCACGCCAATATACATTTAAATGTCGAGGATGACAACGGTTTAATGTTAATCTATTTCCACCTCAATTGATCAAGATGACATATTTCCACATTTTATTGAAACACATCCTTCGGAAAGAAGATATGTATACATGCCTTGAGAAGGAAAGCAGTAAAAGAACAAGAGAATATTGATTGGGTTCAAGGTCAGAGGTGACGCTGATCTGTGGGCTGCCCTAATAAATAATAAGTACGTTAGAATGCGGCAGCAATGGGCAACAATGTTGCCACCAGCAAATAGAGCAATCATATTTCTGCTGAAAAGCAGACAATAATAAGGCAAAGCCAAAGGATTCCTATCCGCTGAGAAGCAGAGAGTTAAACAGATTCCGGCTGAAGAGCCGTCCTGCCATAATTTAGAATATTGCCTAAGTATTAATGATTGCAGCCACAAGACCCAGGCCACCCCTAACACTTATTGGCATAGGCATATAAGCACATACATTACAAGCCCTTTGCCAATAATGTACAATCTGGAAACAGAAAGAAGAAAGAGATGGCTGGCAAGGGGAGGGAGGGAAGGAAAGGAAAATATAACTTTTGCAGGAGACAAAAAGGATAGACTCACTGTGTGAATCTAAAAATCAATGGATGAACAAATGATGACGTAAACAGAAGTAGACACATGACGTCATTGGAAAATAACATAACCGGAAGTGACATAAGCAAAGATAAAAGAGCGGGAAGAACGAACTGAAAGGAAGTGCGAATGGTTTCAATAAACGCATTGAATGTCAAACACTAAATGAGATTATTTTGATTGTATTTGGAAAATAAACAAATTGTTACATTAGAACCTTCATTGTTACAACTGCCCCATCCACCTGTTACAATTGCCCCGTGCCTTGGGTCAGTTGTAACACTTGCAGTCATTGCATTTGATACGTACTAACTTTGTAACGACATGATCGTGAACCTCAAATGACACAGAGTTATAAAACCAAGATGCCAATGTAATAGTTAGTACCGATTAACTTTGGGATAGGTCGACCAGTATCGAATTACAAGTTAAGTAAAAAATGTTACAATTGTCTCCGGTCTCCCCTACCCTTTGAACAGTATTACAGTTATATCAGGTGTCAACTTGATATGGAAGGAAAGTCCTAAGTGATTCAGGTCACCGACGTTTAAAACCTTGCTGGAACTAAAGAGCATTGGTATGGGGCAGACAAACCGAGATACATAATCGGGGCGAATCTGAATTCGAAACTGCGATACCAGGTTTCTGGCGAGTCCAAGGTACGCAACTCTGCGCAGCAAATTCCAGCGTTTTGGACGACTTGGCCACCTGTGCCCCCGTGTCCCCTAAGGCAAACTTATATAGTACTTTCACTTCGTCCAGGGTACCGTTCCACAAAGCGATCGTAGCGCTAATGTGATCGTAACTCCCATACATTAACGTAGACTTACGATTGCGATCAGCTCTAATATGATCGTAATTCCCATGCTTTAAAGTAGACTTACGACTGTCGTAGCGCTACAATCACTTTGTTGAACGGGTACCAGCACGTCAATTCTGATATCTCTCCCTGTGTTGTGAAAGGTCCGATGTTCTCACGGGTTGTTTCTGGTACGTCATGAGCGTTGGCGCAAACAGAAACGAGGGGAATCAGTTAATGTTCGATGACTAGTATCGTTACGTGTCCTGCTCCACTCCCCACCAGGTTCAGTACGCTGGCACGGGCTGTGAAGAGGTAAACCGGAAGTACTTCGTGGCGTTCGGCTCCATCTTCACCATCGTGTGCTGCGTGGTCACCATCCAGCTGGTGAGTGTGTGTCTGTCATGCTTGTCCGCGAGTCGTGTCTGTACATCACACCTGTCTGTCTGTACATCACACCTGTCTGTCTGTACATCACACCTGTCTGTCTGTACATCACACCTGTCTGTCTGTACATCACGCCTGACTGTACATCACACCTGTCTGTACATCACACCGGTCTGTCTGTACATCACACCTGTCTGTCTGTACATCACACCTGTCTGTCTGTACATCACGCCTGACTGTACATCACACCTGTCTGACTGTACATCACACCTGTCTGTCTGTACATCACACCTGTCTGTCTGTACATCACGCCTGACTGTACATCACACCTGTCTGACTGTACATCACACCTGTCTGACTGTACATCACACCTGTCTGTCTGTACATCACGCCTGACTGTACATCACACCTGTCTGTACATCACACCGGTCTGTCTGTACACCACACTTGTCTGACTGTACATCACACCTGTCTGTCTGTACATCACACCTGTCTGACTGTGCATCGCACCTGTCTGTACATCACACCTGTCTGTACATCACACGTGTCTGTCTGTACATCACACCTGTCTGTCTGTACATCACACCTGTCTGTCTGTACATCACACCTGTCTGTGTGTACATCACACCGGTCTGTCTGTACATCACACCTGTCTGTCTGTACATCACACCTGTCTGTCTGTACATCACGCCTGACTGTACATCACACCTGTCTGACTGTACATCACACCGGTCTGACTGTACATCACACCTGTCTGTCTGTACATCACGCCTGACTGTACATCACACCTGTCTGTACATCACACCGGTCTGTCTGTACACCACACTTGTCTGACTGTACATCACACCTGCCTGTCTGTACATCACACCCCTGTCTGACTGTGCATCGCACCTGTCTGTACATCACACCTGTCTGTACATCACACGTGTCTGTCTGTACATCACACCTGTCTGTCTGTACATCACACCTGTCTGTACATCACACCTGTCTGTGTGTACATCACACCGGTCTGTCTGTACATCACACCTGTCTGTACATCACACCTGTCTGACTGTACATCACACCTGTCTGACTGTACATCACACGTGTCTGTCTGTACATCACACGTGTCAGACTGTACATCACACCCTGTCTGTACATCACACCTGTCTGTACATCACACCTGTCTGTCTGTACATCACACCTGTCTGTCTGTACATCACACCTGTCTGTACATCACACCTGTCTGACTGTACATCACACCTGTCTGACTGTACATCACACCTGTCTGTACATCACACGTGTCAGACTGTACATCACACCTGTCTGACTGTACATCACACCTGTCTGACTGTAAATCACACCTGTCTGTCTATACATCACACCTGTCTTACTGTACATCACACCTGTCTGTCTATACATCACACCTGTTTGTCTGCATGTGCATCACATCCTTTTGTATGTATGCCCCCATGGTCAGTGTGACGTATAGTATTGGCATAAGTACATTGCACGTTTATTAGACTGACACTTATTATATTTAAAAATATGTATCGGAGCCCAGGGTAATTTCAGACCAAATCTTAGACTTGTGCTAGAATTCATGCTCTATATAGCACCTGGTAGGTCGACTATGTACGTATGTGTGATGCTGGTATCTAGCGGTTGCCTCTGTGTTCCAGCTACTGTGTATTGTGTCCGAGCATCAGAGAGAGAGGAAGTCCTGGAGGAGTGCGTGTGGTATCACGGTGCAGAAGCTGCTGTACCTGCTTATAATATGTGCGTCCGCGCTCAGAGGGGCCTACTTTCTGGGTCGGGTAAGTGATGTCAATATATGTCCGCCCCTCAGAGGGGCCTAGTTTTTATGTAAACTCAGTGTTGTCTTTACTGTATGTACCTCACCCCTGGTGTATCACAGAAGACGACACCGGGTGTTGCTGATTGCAGGTACTGGCAAACAAGGATAAGTTGAGCACCGACCTGACAATTGACCCCTATTAGCATGTATGAGTACCGCCCACTGGCGCTTGCCATTGTGAGCGAAGGGGCCCCAGGTTGTCCGCAACCAAGTGGGTTTGCTCATTGCCGTGCACCGCCTACTTCTCGTAAATGCGTTCTCTGCGCCGGTCCAACTTTATCCTTGTTTGCCAGTAGTATCACGACAGCCACAATCAACTCATGCCACATGTTAACATGCCTCTTCATGTCACAGTATTTAAAATTTAAATGCTAAAATTCTATTGAACGATCAAATTATTCAGCGTCATGGTGAACTGGAATTTACGACTAATCTGTGCGACTGTGGTCAATGTTTCAGTGGTGGATGTCGGAGTACGTGGCCAACTGTCTGTGGTGCGGTTACTTCCCCTTCCTCATCACTGGCTTTTCTCTCATCATCTGCTCCTGGGCCGAGGTAAGGGCAGGGCTTGAGGTTCGATCCTTATATCTGGCATCCCTTACAATCTGATATACTGGGTGGGGATTTTGGGGCTTCCCTTATCATCTGCTCCTGGGCCGAGGTAAGGGCGGGGCTTGAGGTTCGATCCTTATATCTGGCATCCCTTACGATCTGATATACTGGGTGGGGATTTTGGGGCTTCCGATTATCATCTGCTCCTGGGCCGAGGTAAGGGGTAGGGGGCTTGAGGTTCGATCCTTATATCTGGCATCCCTTACGATCTGATAAACGGGGTGGGGATTTTGGGGCTTCCCTTATCATCTGCTCCTGGGCCGAGGTAAGGGCAGGGCTTGAGGTTCGATCCTTATATCTGGCATCCCTTACGATCTGATATACTGGGTGGGGATTTTGGGGCTTCCCTTATCATCTGCTCCTGGGGCGAGGTAAGGGCGGGGCTTGAGGTTCGATCCATACATCTGGCGTCCCTTACGATCTGATATACTGGGTGGGGCTTCCCTTATCATCTGCTCCTGGGCCGAGGTAAGGGCGGGACTTGAAGTTCGATCCTTATATCTGGCATCCCTTACGATCTGATATACTGGGTGGAGATTCTGGGGCTTCCCTCATCATCTGCTCCTGGGCCGAGGTAAGGGCGGGACTTGAAGTTCGATCCTTATATCTGGCATCCCTTACGATCTGATAAACGGGGTGGGGATTCTGGGGCATCCCTTATCATAATAATATGATGGCGATGTACTGCTGGACGGTACAGTGATGGGAGTAAACCAGGTGAAGTCCTTCACCAAGTCTGCCCAGAGTCGGTCTTTTGTGGAGAAGCTTTGTGAGAAGCCATTGCATCGTGTGTACATGCAGTGTGTTGAACAGAATAGCAATCCCACCGACTCCTTCGCCTGGATGAAGTTGTCTGGTCTTAAATGTGAAACTGAGGGCTTTCTTTTTGCTGCTCAGGACCAGTCACTTCCCACTCGCAATCGCCTAAATGTGATTCTTAAAGAAAATATCAATATGAAATGTCGACTTTGCAATGAATTCACGGAGACTGTCCAACACCTTGTCAGTGGATGCCCTTCCTTGGCACAAACAGCATATCTTAAACGACATGATGGCATGGCTCGTTGCTTTTACTACCGTCTCCGACATGCCTGTGGCTTTGAGTCCGAGGTCCATCCATGGTACGACCCTGAACATGTCCAGGGCGTCATGGAAAATGATGCTTTCAAACTTCTGTGGAATAGGCCCATGTACTGCCTCAGAAGAATTCCTGCCAACAAACCTGATCTTGTCCTTTTTTGATAAAGCCAATGAATTTATTTATATCATTGAATTTTCTGTCCCTTTTGACACCAATGTGATTCGCAAGATTCAGGAAAAGCATGATAAATATGCGGACCTCGCCTTTGAAATGTCTCGCTTGCATCCCAAGTACACTGTCGCCAGGTTCCCCATTGTTCTCGGTGCCCTTGGTTTGGTACCTCCTGATCTCTTGGCGCAGATCAGGAGAGTGCCCGGGTTCTCCACCGGGAGTACAGCCCTTCTGACACTGTGGGTAATGCAGAAGGCTGCAGTGTTGGGGAGCCTTCATATTCTCCGGAAAGTTCTTGGTGGGTTCGACTAGGCAGCGTTTCCTGGGAGAAGTCCCATTCGCTGTCTGGGCTGCGTGTAGAGGGGGCAAGGGCCCTGAGCTGATGATGAGCCTTACCAGCCTGACTGTGCCAGGATCACCCGAACCCTCTCTGCTGCATACAATCTTTAATCTGTAAAACATAATAATAATAATAAGTGCATTTATAATGCGCTAAACTCCATTCACTGGGTGAATGCTCATAGCGCTAACAAACTCCACTGGTATGTACAAAGTTTGTAATTTGTAGATTAGGCAGTGTTGTAAAACTGTTTAAACAGGTAGGTCTTTAAAGCCCTTTTGAAAGTGCTGAGATTTTCAATTCTTTTCAAGTCACAAGCCAGTTTATTCCACAATGTTGCTGCGTTGAAGGAAAAGGTTCTTTTCCCAAACCATCTAAGCTTTGGCTTTGGCACACAGAGGAGACAAAGGTCTGCTCGGGCCGAGGTAAGGGCGGGGCTTGAGGTTCATCCTTGTATCTGGCGTCCCTTACGATCTGATATACGGGGTGTGAATTCGGGGGCGTCCTTTGTCATCTGTCCCTGGTCCGAGGTAAGGGCGGGTCTTGAGGGGCGATCCTTATATCTGGCGTCCCTTACGATCTGACATACGGGGTGTGAATTCGGGGGCGTCCTTTGTCATCTGTCCCTGGTCCGAGGTAAGGGCGGGGTTTGAGGGGCGATCCTTATATCTGGCGTCCCTTACGATCTGATATGCGGGGTGTGAATTCGGGGGCGTCCTTTGTCATCTTCTTGGCGGAGAAATGAGCTGGGGTTTATAATTATATCATTTTTTGGGGAAGCGAATTACACATCTGCCTCCTGGACAGCTTTGCACTCGCGACCATGTTTATTTGCAATTCTGACACCCTTTAAATGTGTACATAAACTCAGGATCCGACGAATTTTAGGTTGAAAACATTTCTTAGATTTCTTATTTTACAAATTTAAAGATTAAATCAAGTATTCGAAACAAATGAAAATGATTATCATGTGTAAGCACGCATTTAAATATGTTCAAACATTTTCATTATTTTTTTTATTTACTTTGTTGTTTTTTTGCCCGATCTTTTACTAATTGAGGGTAAAGAAGAGAAACAACTGAAAAATACGGATGGTCTCAACGTGGCACCAAGTGATGCATCTAGTCTTCTGTTTCAGGACGTGCACGTCAGCCGGCGAGAGACGCCACCGTTCCTCAGCAAGTCGGTTCTGGTGTTCGTCCTCTTCAACGTCGTGCTCTACCTGTTGTTGTGTGCCGTCCTTGTCCTCACCGAGATCGTACCCAACGACGAGGTGAAGGTCCGGATTTCATTTTGCTTTTGCTTGGGGGCTATAAACACTCTTCAAAAAAAGAAACGCAAAGGTCGTGCTTATTTTGTTTATTCATGGGCCATCCAGTAACATATATTGTGCAATATTTTCTATTGAACGATGCTCGTCAGCTGTTGCAGTGTACAAACACAACTGTTTTAAAGGCAGCATAATTTGTTTTTTTATAAGACACCGAAAATGTCGCCAAATATTGGGGAAAACATCTTCATGTTTAAAAACAACGTGGGTGAATAAGTGTGTAAAGTTTTACGCCGCTTTTAGCAATATTCGTTAACGAAAATCCCAGCCGCCCGCCTCTCCCTTTCATAAAATATTTGATAGTCGATTCCTGGCATCTTCACTGAACCCTTGTATCTGCATTATATACAGGACCTGGGTCTGAAGGCGTACAACGGCGCTGTTGCTGTCCTCTCCATCATCCTCGTCGTCATCTTCCTCATCTACGGCGTGGAGCTTTACTTCAAGGTAAGTCACTCCATCCAGGGCCCCGTTCCTCAAAGCGATCGTAACCCTAAGATGATCGTAACTCCCATACTTTAACATAGACTTACGACAGTCGTAGCGCTACGATCGCTTTGAGGAACAGGGCCCTGGATTATGAAGATGGCTAGCCTAGTGGTAAAGTGTTCGCGCTTCACCCCAAAGGTTTGGGTTCTATCCCCACATGGGAAGAATGGGTGAAGACATTTGCTGGTGTCTCCTGTCGTGGTATTCCTGGAACACAACTCGCTCACACTCACTCACTCACTCAGGGCGGTGGGGTAGCCTAGCGGTTAAAGCGTCCGCCCGTCACGCCGAATACCCGGGTTCGATTCCACACATGGGTACAATGTGTGAAGCCCATTTCTGGTGTCCCCTGTCGTGATATTGCTGGACTATTGCTTTAAAAAAAGCGGCGTAAAACCTCACTCACTCAGAGCTAGTGTCACTCATCAGTCACGTGATGTGTTTCCCCAGGTACACGGGGCGTTCAAGGGGGACGGCGTGGAGGTGGACCCCCATCAAGTGGCTATGTCGAGACTCGGGCTCATCTCCCAAGCCCTCCTGCAGTTCCTCATGGGCATCTTCCTCGTCACTGACGTCTTCACCGACCACTGGAAAAATATGTACGTTAAACAAACTACAAGATGTAGCTTCCTACTTTTGAAACTCTTAAACCGAAGTACTGGCACAATAGAAAACATATCAGACTGTCTCTGGCTCGACACCCGGGTTTGATTCTCCATATTGATATAGTGCGTCTGTGTTTGACTATAGTTGCGATTCTACCATGACTTCAGTAAATACTGGATTGTGATTGGTTAATCAAAGTCATTCAGAGGTATATAATCACGTTATATACCTCTGATTTTCCAACACAGTATGTATTTTTGCAAAATCTTAATAACGCGGTCATGGTAGAATGGAGATAAACGTACTGTGTTGGAAATCAGAGGTATATAACGAAATTATAATAGCTCTAATTTTTACGCGTTCGGTATTAAATCAAATTTAGAGCTATTATAATTTCGTTTTATACCTCTGACTTTCCAACACAGTATGTTTATCTCCTAATTAAGATAGTACTGGGGATGTTAGGTCACACGGCAAAAGAATGTACACAACATGTTTATTGGTAGATATAATGCAATGAACAATAAATAGTTATGTGATGGCTGTGAAATAGATACGGGTATCGGGGCGGTGGGTAGCCTCGTGGTTAAAGCGATCGCTCGTCACGCCGAAGACCCGGGTTCGATTCCCCACATGGGTACAATGTGTGAAGCCCATTTCTGGTGTCTCCCGCCGTGATATTGCTGGAATATTGCTAAAAGCGGCGTAAAACTAAACTCACTCACTCACTCGGAGATACGGGTATCATAGTAGTATTTTGGGCCTTATGTCGTTACAGTGTTTCGGAGACTGTTTATAGATAGTGATGCTGTGGTAAGATTAAAAAAATACTTAATCCAGACTTCAAGTTTCTACTTTCTATTGCCTAACAGCTTTTTTTATCAGAGCTCCTAGTGATGAATGCTGGTAAAAATGTACCTCATGTTACATCAGTGTAAAGATCCCTTCAAACGTGGATGCAGTGGGAGACGGCTCTAAGGATTTTGTCCCGAATCTCCCATCACGAGACTGCCTGTGTGATGTTGTTTAGTTGTTTGGCTGTTGTTGAGCAGAATGACGATCCTGGAACTGAACTACTACGAGTTGGTGTTCCGGGTGGTGGAGTTCGGGGTGGTCATCTGGTTCCCCTGCGTCCTGTGGAACTGTCGCAAGTTGGTACACTACTACTACTACTACTACTACTACTACTACTACTACTACTACTTCTACTACTTCTACTACGACTACGACTACGACTACTACTTCTACTACTACTACTACTACGACTACGACGACTACGACGACTACGACTACGACTACTACTACCACTACGACTACTACTACTACTACCACTACTACTACTACGACTACTACCACTACTACTACTATTACTACTACTACTGCTGCTGCTACTACTACAACTACTACTACTACTACTACTACTACTACTACTACCACATGTCTTTGAACCCGTGGATATCCGGGCTAGGATTGATCCCCAGCAACCCATGCTTGTCGTAAGAGGCGGCTAACAGGATCCGGTATTCAGGCTGTCTGACTTGGTTGACCCAAGTCATGTATGCCAGTTGCGTAGATCGATGCTCTCTGCTTTTGATCACTGGATTGTCTGGTCCAGACTCGATTATTTACTGACCGCTGCCATATAGCTGGAACATTGCTGAGTGCGGCGTAGACAACAGACTACTACTACTACTACTACTACTACTACTACTACTACTCCTACTGCTACTACTACTACTAACTACTACTACTACTACTACTACTACTACTACTACTACTACTACTACTGCTACTACTACTACTACTGCTACTACTACTGCTACTACTACTACTACTACTACTACTACTACTACTACTACTACTACTACTACTACTACTACAACTAATACTACAACTACTGCTACTACTACTACTACTACTACTACTGCTACTACTACTACTCTCCACTACTACTACTACTACTACTACTACTACTACTACTACTGCTGCTACTACTACTACTACTACTACTACTACTACTACTACTACTACTACTACTGCTACAACTACTACTACTACTACTGCTACTACTACTACTGCTGCTACTACTACTACTACTACTACTACAACTACTACTACTACTACTACTACTACTACTACTACTACTACTACTACTACTACTACTACTACTACTACTAGTACGACTAGTATAATTACCAATACTGTTACCACTATCACTAAGGTGATGTAATTATCATATTATGTGTACCAAGAACCGAAACTTGAGATTCATTAGAAAGATATAATGTTGACATATCTCACCAAAGGCCCGAGACACTGTGGGTGCTGAATCCTCGCCGGATACTAAGGACGCTGGACTTGCACTCTAACGTGGATGAGATCACGGGTCTGAACCGCGACCAGTACAACACGCCCAGCTACAGCACGTTCAAGAGGGAGGACTCGGGTAATACAACTCAATCACTTGCAGCTCATACAGCTCACAGGGCTCATCACATATACCTCATATAACATACAGCTCATCGTATCACATACGTTCATACAGCCTATATCACATACGGCTCACATCACCTACAGCTCATATCACCTACACCTCATATCACCTACAGCTCACATCACCTACAGCTCATATCACCTACAGCTCACATCACCTACAGCTCACATCACCTACAGCTCATATCACCTACAGCTCATATCACCTACAGCTCATATCACCTACAGCTCATATCACCTACAGCTCATATCACTTACAGCTCATATCACCTACAGCTCACATCAGCTACAGCTCATATCACATACGTCTCACATCACCTACAGCTCATATCACCTACAGCTCATATCACATACGTCTCACATCACCTACAGCTCATATCACCTACGGCTCACATCACCTACAGCTCATATCACATACGACTCACATCAGCTACAGCTCATATCACATACGGCTCACATCACCTACAGCTCATATCACCTACAGCTCATATCACCTACAGCTCATATCACATACAGCTCATATCACATACAGCTCATATCACATACGACTCACATCAGCTACAGCTCATATCACATACGGCTCACATCACCTACAGCTCATGTCACCTACAGCTCATATCACCTACAGCTCATATCACCTACAGCTCATATCACATACGGCTCACATCACCTACAGCTCATATCACCTACAGCTCATATCACATACGGCTCACGTCACATACGACTCACATCAGCTACAGCTCATATCACATACGGCTCATATCACATACGGCTCACATCACCTACAGCTCATATCACCTACAGCTCATATCACATACGGCTCATATCACATACGGCTCACATCACCTACGGCTCATATCACCTACAGCTCATATCACATACGGCTCATATCACCTACAGCTCACATCACCTACAGCTCATATCACCTACAGCTCATATCACCTACAGCTCACATCACCTACAGCTCATATCACATACGGCTCATATCACATACAGCTCATATCACCTCCAGCTCACATCAGCTACAGCTCATATCACATACGTCTCACATCACCTACAGCTCATATCACATACGGCTCATATCACCTACAGCTCATATCACCTACAGCTCATATCACCTACTGGCTCATATCACCTACAGCTCATATCACATACGACTCACATCAGCTACAGCTCATATCACATACGGCTTTAACATATAAAATACGCAGGGGAGATCATTAATCACTCATATTGTCGCCTTGTTTAATGCCATCATCAGATATGAGTACGTGCCACTTATGTATAATCTTGGCGAAGTTCTCCCAATACACAAAGGTAAAGGCAAAAGCAAAATTGATCCATCTAATTATCGTGGCATAACGTTAACATCTACCCTCAGTAAGCTCTTAGAACGTCTGCTCCTAGATAGGATTGAGAAATGGACAGATAATAACACTTCCTTCCCCCACCCTTTCCAGTTTGGCTTCAGAAAAAACGCAGGAGCTGAGATGGCAGCGCTTACACTTACTGAAACCATTGCATATTACAACGAAAGAACTCACCAGTATACTGTGCTTTTCTCGACAATGAAAAGCGTTTGATCGTGTGTGGCTTGATGGTCTATTTTATAAATTAGACAAACTTGGTATATCTGGTAAAATGTGGAGACTCCTTCGTTTATCTTATATGTCTATGCACTCTTATGTTGGTTTTGCAGGGTTCAAATCGAACCAATTTCATGTTAAACAAGGTGTCGGGCAAGGCCGTGTTATATCAGCGTGGCTTTTTTCACTGTACATAAATGACTTATTACATGATCTTAATAGAACAAGTTGTGGATTATGCCTCCCATGGGGAAAATGTCAGCTTATTGTTAGCTGATGACACAACCCCTTACCAGCTCCAACCCAAGGGACTACAATGTTTGCTAGATGTAACTGAATGTTATGCAAACAAATGGAAGCTGAAATATAATGTAAGTAAAGAGTGCTGTATTGATGTTTGAAACAACAAAAAATGTATCGCCCAATGACCTTTTATTTTGTAATATCCATGTACCTCCAAAACAATTCATTATTTATGCTGGAGTGTATTTTACTACCTCAAATCATCTGTTAATAGAACAGGTAATGTTTGTGAGAAACTGAGAAAAATGATTAATATTAACCATGACTCAGGGTTGCATTATGGAGGATTAAATCCTATTGCTGCAATTCGTATATGGGACAGAGTTATACTGCCATGCTGCCTATATGGATGCAGTGTATGGGGAAAGCTATCTAATAAAGAATATGATATGTTGGAAACCACACAGCGTTATTTCTGTAAAAATACAGGGTTTTGATAGGTATATGCCTAATGAAGTTGTTGTGGATAACCTTGGTATTCTGTCATTACAAGCTTATATAGATCAACGCTCTCTGTTGCTACTTGGCAGATTATGTAACAGCAGTATTAAGTATTCTTTTTAAACAGTTGTTTTACATAGATTCTCGCAATATGACAAATGAAATTATGAATATCAGAAAGCATAAACGAGATATGAAATCTCCTATATTTCATATGTTGGAATTATTAGCTAAATATGGTATCCAGGAAGAAATTAAACAATATGTAGTGTGTTCTAAACTTTTTTATGTAAAAGGAAATGGTCAAGAATAGTACGGAAAAGGTCTTACAATGTGATAGAAAAGCAGCAGAGTGTGCCATGCAGTCAAGGCTGTCATTGATACGGTATCAGTCAATAAGATCGGACGGTGTAAAATCGACTATGGCAGCTGGCGCTTGACAGACCAAGGTACTATAAACGTATTGGTTTTCTTATTAAACTGGGTTCTGTTCCCATTCAGTCAAAGGAATGTGAGTGTGGCACTGTGGCGCACGATATTTTAAAAGCACGTTTTATGTCTTGTAAGATTAATATTGCTGAAAGAAATGTCTTATTTGAACAAATTTGTGACTTACTCGATGTCAATATCTTTGTAAAATTATGGACCTACGATGATGATGATGAATTCCTGAAATTTCTACTTGGCGGAATACCGGAAGATGTAAAGGACCAGCTAAACTATGATGTGTGGGCAAATGTTATAATATGTGTCTCAAATTCTGTATATAAATGGAAAAATATTTATAACTGTTGTATTTCACATTACCACCCTGTATAGATTATTTCATAAGCATTTTCTGTTGTATCATGTGCCAGTAATATGACTGTATAACATATACATATACATTTGTAATCTTCAAACTATGGAGGAAATAAAGAATACTCTATCTATCTATCCTACAGCTCATATCACATACAGGGCTCACGTCACATACGACTCATTAAGCATACAGCTCATATCACATACGGCTCATATCACATACGGCCTCACATCACCTACAGCTCATATCACCTACAGCTCATATCACCTACGGCTCCCTCACATCACCTACGACTCATATCACCTACAGCCTCATATCACCTACAGCTCATATCACATACAGCTCACATCACCTACAGCTCATATTACCTACAGCTCATATCACCTACAGCTCACATCACCTTACAGCTCCATATCACTTACGGCTCATATCACATACAGCCTATATCTCCTCCAGCTCACATCAGCTACAGCTCATATCATCACATACAGTCTCCCATCACCTACAGCTCATATCACCTACAGCTCATATCACATATGTCTCACCTCACCTACAGCTATATCACCTACGGCTCACATCACCTACAGCTCATATCACATACGACTCACATCAGCTACAGCTCATATCACATACGGCCTCACATCACTCTACAGCTCATATCTCCTACAGCTCATATCACCTACAGCTCATATCACCTACAGCTCATATCACATACAGCTCATATCACATACGACTCACATCAGCTACAGCTCATATCACATACGGCTCTCACATCACCTACAGCTCATGTCACCTACATCTCATATCACCTACAGCTCATATCACCTACAGCTCATATCACATACGGCTCATTATCAGCTACAGCTCGTATCACCTACAGCTCATATCACATACGGCCTCACGTCACATACGACTCACATCAGCTACAGCTCATATCACATACAGCTCATATCACATATACAGCTCATATCCTACATAATGGCTCACATCACCTACGGCTCATATCACCTACAGCTCATATCACATACGGCTCATATCACATACAGCTCATATCACCTACAGCTCATATCACCTACAGCTCATATCACCTACAGCTCATATCACCTACAGCTCATATCACCTACAGCTCATATCACATACAGCTCATATCACCTACAGCTCACATCACCTACAGCTCATATCACATATGACTCACATCACCTACAGCTCATATCACATACGACTCACATCACCTACAGCTCATATCACCTACAGACTCACATCACCTACAGCTCATATCACATATGACTCACATCACCTACAGCTCTATATCACATACACTCTGCAGCCATCACCTACAGCTCATATCATCTACGACTCACATCACCTACAGCTCATATCACCTACGGCTCACATCACCTACAGCTCATATCACATACGACTCACATCAGCTACAGCTCATATCACATACGGCTCACATCACCTACAGCTCATATCACCTACAGCTCATATCACCTACAGCTCATATCACATACAGCTCATATCACATACGACTCACATCAGCTACAGCTCATATCACATACGGCTCACATCACCTACAGCTCATGTCACCTACATCTCATATCACCTACAGCTCATATCACCTACAGCTCATATCACATACGGCTCACATCACCTACAGCTCATATCACCTACAGCTCATATCACATACGGCTCACGTCACATACGACTCACATCAGCTACAGCTCATATCACATACGGCTCATATCACATACGGCTCACATCACCTACAGCTCATATCACCTACAGCTCATATCACATACGGCTCACATCACCTACGGCTCATATCACCTACAGCTCATATCACCTACAGCTCATATCACATACGGCTGATATCACCTACAGCTCATATCACTTACAGCTCATATCACCTACAGCTCATATCACCTGTGACTCATATCACCTACAGCTCATATCACCTATGACTCATATCACCTACAACTCATATCACCTACAGCTCATACCACCTACAGCTCATATCACACGGCTCAGATGTGATGTAGATATCAATGACCAAATATGCACATACTGAACAAAACACTCAATTAAGTTTGAGAATATTAATTTTATCTGCATCACACACACGCACGCACGCACACAAACACATGCATACGCTATCTACGTATACATGTATCTTTACGTGGACTGTATTACCGACGCTTGTTGTTACAGTCGCCAGTTCTATTGGTCAGTATGATTGCTGGATCTGCTACGACCCCGGACGGACGGACGCTGGACCTCTCCTCCAACCATGTGCTTGTAGCGGGGACGTCGCCACGGTACATCACAACTGTCTACACAGATGGCTGGTTGAGGTACGGGCGAGTGGAGTTAGAACTGGTCTTCAGTAACCCATGATTGTCGTAAGAGGCGACTAACGGGATCGGGTGGTCAGGGTCGCTGACTTGGTTGACACATGTCATCGTATCCTTATTGCTCGTTCACTGGATTGTTTGGTCCAGGCTGGATTATTTACAGATCGCCACCATGTAGCTGGAATATTGCTGAGTGCGCAGTGAAGAAGCAAACAAACAAAAACAAAAGGTGAGAGTTCTGTCCCCCGTAGTCTTGCAAGGATCCGGTGATCCTTTAACTGAAACGTAGTAATAACACACATTACAAGAAGTTGCAAAAAGATCGTCTGAACCGTGGTGTGTGCGGCTCATCGCCTCCACGCACTGAAGAAAAGTTGGAGTTTGGCATATGTTCATGTTATTTTACAGAATTCTGAATATGGAGAAGTCCCCAGATGCAAAGTCTGCAATGTAAAGGTAGGCAAACTGTCTCTCTCTCTCTCTCTCTCTCTCTCTCTCTCTTTTCTCTCTCTCTCTCTCTTCTCTCTCTCTCTCTCTCTCTCTTTCTCTCTCTCTCTCTCTCTCATAATATTTCGCTCATATGACGACGTGCATGCGTGTGTATGTGTATGTGCGGCTGCTTGTACTAGCCCAGACTTAAGCTGGTTTTATAGTGCTAGCCCACTGAGATACCATGCCGCAGTGAAGCATGAATACCCCACTCAGACACATTATACTGACTCCGAGCCGACCAGTCCTTGTTGTACCCATTAATGCCGAGCGCCAGGCAGGGACCAACAAGTACCATATTTTAACGTCTTTTGGTATGACGCGGTCGGGTCTGGTCTTGAATTAGAATATTTCGAACAGCAGCCAATGCCAGCTATATAGCTGGAATATTGCTGAGTGCGGCATTAAACAACAACCCAACAAATTGAGTCCGTGTTGTGCGATGATCTGCTAATGATTCCTGGTTTGGAAAAAATATATTTGTGACGCTGGTCTACCAGCTGGCCAATCTGTATTACCCCTATAACCGGAAGTGTTCTGTGGGACATGCGCCCTTTGTCGGTGTTCCCTCATCGCACTGATGGTTTTGTTTATGATTAGTCTCCGTATTTTCACTGGATGATTTACGCCGCTTTTAGCAATATTCCAACAACATCACAGCGGGGAACACCAGAAATGGGCTTCACACATTGTACCCATGTGGAGAATCGAACCCGGGTCTTCAGCGTGATGAGCGGACGCTTTAACCATTAGGCTACCCCGCCACCCCTTATCTAAATACTGATCAAAGATGCAGTTAAACCAACTCTTTTAGATTACTTTATTCACCCAAGGCTTCAATGTAGCATGATGAGGTTTACAACAGATATATAATAACTGCATACGGGTGTATACATGGTTCAGATGTATCCAAACAACTAAAGCGTTCGTTCATCGCGCTGAAGGAACAGGTTCGTTACTCGAAGGGGTGAACATTTAGTTTTTGGTGTCCCTGGAATATCCATAAAAGTGGCGTAGAACCACACTTATAATTACTCACGAGGCGGTGGGGTAGCCTAGTGGTTAAAGCGTTCGCTCGTCACGCCGAAGACCCGGGTTCGATTCCCCACATGGGTACAATGTGTGAAGCCCATTTCTGGTGTCCCCGCCGTGATATTGCTGGAATATTGCTAAAAGCGGCGTGAAACCATACTCACTCTCTCACCCCTCTGCCTCCAGTACCGGTTGCAGCGCGTCAGCACGTGGGTGCCTCGTGGGATGAGCTCCCGGCACCTCGCCATCCTCATCGTGTTGTTGGTGTCGATGCTGGGGACCCCGGTGCTGTCGTACTTCATCTGCAGTCTGGACACCTACCTCTACCTCAAGATATCCATCACCGGCGGCACAGTCATCTTTGAACTCTTTGGACTCAAGTAAGTTGAGGGACAAAGACCGTATATCGTTCAGAACCGGGGCGGTGGGGTAGCCTGAGTGGTTAAAGCGTTGGCTTGTCACGCCGAAGACCCGGGTTCGAATCCCCACATGGGTACAATGTGTGAAGCCCATTTCTGGTGTCCCCGCCGTGATGTTGCTGGAATATTGCTAAAAGCGGGGTAAAACCAAACCTCAGTCAGTCGTTCAGAACCAATTTAATCAACGTAGGACACATGGAACCTTGGTTTTAGAATAGGTCCCCGGTATCCTGCTGAAGGTCATGTAAAGATGGTCAGATGGTTATGTGGTCAGGTGCTCGGACATCTGGCTGTTATCTACCCCGATCGCATGGGACAATATTGTCGTAACCGGCGTTCGGGCGTTAGTAAACCCTACGACAGTTACCTACTACAGCAGTTGACAATACACTGACAACTGGAGGCCAGCCCTGATAAGTTGTTCATTTAAGAAATACACTTCGCTCTACCACCATGTATAGTGTAATAAAACACACTTTTGCCCTGAGTGCTTTAACGTTATAATAGTTCTGTGCGAAAGTGTGTTTTATTACACTATACATGGTGGTAGGGCGAAGTGTATTTCTTTTCTAAGATGCCAAATTTAATACTTTCTAAAGATAATTACGATTAATTTAAGGCAGAAAACTAACGACGGTGTCGGTGACCTAAATTAAGAATCCTCGCACAGGGCTAACTGGCGCGCTGTTCTATTGATGTGTCTGACCCCTACGTTAAGACGAACGTTACCAGAAAAAAACAAATGATAACAGTTTGATGACGGTTTACGTTCGGATTAAATATCTTCTCTGAATTATTTTAATTACATCTGTCATGAACGTAAACCATATGGGGCAATATGAACGTTGCATTTCTACTACCAGCGTAAGTTTAGATCAGTACATCCAGAGGAAGTTGAGTAGTCAAGCGACATTCCACGATTGCATTGTGGGAATGTAAACATTACGAACGTTACCGTGTCGCTGAAAACTTGTGAGTCGAAATGACACATTTTAACCGTCGTAAAACATAAACGTAATGTTTCCACTAGTGATGTTAGCTGCGTGAAGCAACAGCAAACCAAGAAACTGGATGCAACGGTGTAGTTTACTGTAGGAGGCCGTACGAGGCGATGACAACTGATGACATGCATCGTGACGTCGCTGACATTGTGACGTAATGTAAAATGGTTCGATTACGAGGGGCAGACTAGAATGGCGCAGTGACGGGAAAACGTCATTCAATTGTTACGTCATCAAAAACTATACCTTTATTGTCTGATAATGAATTTTTTTCCGATTGTTCTAACCGCTAGGCATCTTAGAATGTTACATATGCATACATATACATGCATATGGTTGTCATTTGCAGGTTTTTATAAGTTTGATAAGTAAAATACCTGATAAGTAAACAATTTTGGCGAGTCCCTTGAAATTTTACTTATCAGGTTTCCACTGTACTTGTGGCCGTTCCCATTGTCAGGGGAAAATTGTAGGCTCTGGAGCTCCGTTGCAGGATGCTTAGTCTAGGAGTGAGGGGTGGGCGACCGTGACCCCTAACTAACTACATTGCATTCATGTACTGGCACACATACTTTCAAAGATAAACGCAACACCAAGTTTTATACTCACATAGTTTTTACTCTGTCTCAGTCCATCTCTAGATACAACTCATGGGCGGATCCAGGAATTTTGAATGTGTGTGTGTGTGTGGGGGTGGGGGTGGGGGTTGGGGTTGTTCAGGGTGAACTCCCTTGAACCCCGCATTGGCTCCGCCAACGCAAAAAAAATCTTCATTTTCAAAAGGGGGTCTGAAACCCTGAAACTCCCCTCTGGATCCGCCAATGCAGCTTCATCAACAGACAGGATAGGCTCGTACCACACTTAAAAGCGCGCACCACTCAGTGCCCAACCTGTCTTTTATATGGTTCAGGCCTGACCTGATCATGATCACATGCTTCAACTTGTCTTTTTGATTCGTTAATCCTATATCCGTCCTAGCACTCATGAATAGTATGATTGGAAAATTATCAGTAAGTACCGTTCGGTCACTCTTCCCTTTTCATTGATTTGTTATTGTGTTCTGTCTCTCACGACGGATATATATCTAACTTATGGCTACACGCCATTCTCTTTAGACTTTCTGTCTCCATACAGCGCCCAACCATTATCACTAATGAGCCAAACTGCAAATCTATATGCGGAATATGATGTAATTCTCTACCGATTTAGCCGCTGCATTTTTACCTTATAACAATATTCATTTTCAAATCACTGGTTTGTCTGGCCCCGACTTTCATGCTTCATGAAACGGCTGATGTTGACTCTGCCCTTACAACACTATTCATGTATGTGTGTCAGTCACAGATTTTTGCGTAACTGTGTCACTTTAACCAATATCAATATTAACATCTAGTTGATGTTATTAGTATTAATATTATCATGGAGCTGTTATTATATAGTGTACTTAGTTTTCGTATTAAGTATATCATTTAGCTATTAGTACCAGTGACCCGTGAAGGTTCCGGTTAGAATTGACCTTCAGCAACCCATGCTTGCCGTAGGAGGCGACTAACGGGATCGGGTGGTCAGGCTCGCTGACTTGGTTGACAGATGTCGAAGGAAAACCAAGTGTACATCAACCTACTCTCTCCAACTCACATTACCATCTCAGTGTACATCAACTCATCTATTGTATAAACTCATTCTGCATATTGTTTTAATCACTATCACTCTGTACATCAACCTACTCTGCTCAAATCACTAATTAGCAATCCAATGTATATCAACCTTGTCAATTGTATATACACACTATGCAGCTATGTATATATTCTCCATGTTACAACTCTATGTATCACTTGCTTGATAACGGTGTTAGTACCTACACCGAAACGTCCACCCATTGCAATAAAGAAGTTGACTATCCATAGAACTTGGTTTTCCTTCATCTATCCAACTTCTAAAATGCCTCTCAAAGAAGTTGACAGATGTCATCGGTTCCCAATTGTGCAGATCGATGCTCATGCTGTTGATCACTGGATTGTCTGGTCCAGACTCGATTATTTACAGACCGCTGCCATATAGCTGGAATATGGCTGAGTGCGGGCGTAAAACTAAACTCACTCACTCTTAGTACCAATATTAGGATGATTAGTTAGTTTTAGTATTACTATTAGCAATTAGTTATTGGTATTAAGATTAGTATTACTATTAGCAATTAGTTTATTGGTATTAAGATTAGTATTACTATTAGCAATTAGTTTATTGGTATTAAGATTAGTATTACTATTAGCAATTAGTTTATTGGTATTAAGATTAGTATTACTATTAGCAATTAGTTTATTGGTATTAAGATTAGTATTACTATTAGCAATTAGTTTATTGGTATTAAGATTGGTATTAAGAATTAGTGGTATTAAGATTACTATTACTATTAGCAATTAGTTTTATTGGTATTAAGATTAGTATTACTATTAGCAATTAGTTATTGGTATTAAGATTAGTATTACTATTAGCAATTAGTTATTGGTATTCAGATTATAATTACTATTAGCAATTAGTTTATTGGTATTAAGATTAGTATTACTATTAGCAATTAGTTTATTGGTATTAAGATTAGTATTACTATTAGCAATTAGTTATTAATATTACGATTAGTATTACTATTATTAATCAGTATTAGTAATTCTAACATCAACTAGTTATCTGTATTAGTTTATAGAATGGGTTTTGAGCATTTAATGTTTGAGATGGTAGAGGACCTTTAATATTTAAAGTTAATGCTTGCCTTGATCCGCCTCTACCCTACCAGTCCTATCAATCTATCAACTCGATATTATGTTGCAGGGTGCTGTCCGTGACACTAGCTGCCATTGGCAACCGACTTCGAGTGGCTTCTATGAAAATAATCGGGAAGGAACTGACAAAACCTGGTCCTAAAACTAAACATAAAATCCCAGATGTGGGACAAAGGGAGGTAACTCGACCACACTCCGAGGCCAGCGGACAACTGACACCGCAGCTCCCGGTTGAAATTCACGCAGAGGTTCACGCATAAAACTGTTAGAAGTACTGATGAACTGAGCAAGATGTGCCTTTTGTATTTCACTAACATTTGTGCAAGACATACTTTTTCTCTTTTATAATAAGATATATTTCATTATTCATTACCACTAAAGCTGGGTGTACTTTACGTCTTTCATTACTACTTTTGCAAAAAAGCAATTTTCATTTTTCATTACCGCCTCGACTTTGGGTACGTTTTATCATTCATTACCTCCTTGGCAAAATGTACTTTTCATTATTCATTACCATCTTGTCAAAATTTACTTTTCATTTTTCATTACCACCGTGTCAAAATGTACTTTTCATTTTTCATTACCACCTTGGCAAGATGTACTTTTCATTTTTCATTACCACCTTGTCAAAATGTACTTTTCATTTTTCATTACCACCGTGTCAAAATGTACTTTTCATTTTTCATTACCACCGTGTCAAAATGTACTTTTTATCATCCATTACCACCGTGTCAAAATGTACTTTTTATCATCCATTACCACCTTTGCAAGATTACTTTTTATCATCCATTACCACCTTTGCAAGATGTACTTTTTATCATCCATGTACCACCATTTTTGCAAGATGTACTTTTTATCATCCATTACCACCTTTGCAAGATGTACTTTTTATCATCCATTTACCACCTTTGCACCACCTTTTACCACCTTTGCAAGATTACTTTTTATCATCCATTACCACCTTTGCAAGATGTACTTTTTATCATCCATTACCACCTTTGCAAGATGTACTTTTTATCATCCATTACCACCTTTGCAAGATATACTTTTTATCATCCATTACCACCTTTGCAAGATGTACTTTTTATCATCCATTACCACCTTAATAATAATAATAATGTGTCCATTTATAAAGCGCCAAACTCCACACCAGGTATGCTCAAAGCGCTAACAATCAATAAAGCATTATTGAAGTCCATAGAACTTTTTGTAAAGAAAGGTTTTGTGATGGCACTTAAAGTTTTCAAGGGTTGGAGACAGCTTAAGTTCACCAGGGAGGGAATTCCATTTGACTGATGCCATGTTCTGGTAAGACTTGCAGCCAAATGATTTAAGGTTCCACTTTGGTACACAGAGCAGATTAGCCGAGGATGAACGCAGAGTTCTTGTTGGCATGTAAGGAGAGAGTTCTTGAAGATACACTGGTGCAATACCATGAATAGACTGATAAGCAAGTGTAAGGATCTTATAGTCAATGCGAGCCTCAATAGGCAACCAGTGAAGAGACAACAGGATGGGAGTGATGTGGCAGCGTTTTGGTTGGAGAGTAACTATGCGGGCAGCTGTGTTCTGGATTTGTTGGAGCTTTTGGATGGACTCTTGTGAAGCTGCAACCAACAAGCTGTTGCAATAGTCAAGTCGTGAGAGAATCAGTGTTCTCACCAGGGCAGCCGCAGCATCCTGTGACAGGAGATGTCTGATCTGTCCAATGTTACGGAGATGGAAGTAACATTTTCTGCACAGATCCAGAATCTGTTTCTTCATGGAGAGGTCAGGTTGGAGTAGGACGCCAAGATTTCTGACATGTAGAGAAGGCTGAATGACCATGTTTCCAACTTTCAACTCAACATGTTGTGATTTTACTAACATGTGGCAAGATGTACTTTTTATCATCCATTACCACCTTTGCAAGATGTACTTTTTATCATCCATTACCACCTTGGCAAGATGTATTTTTCATCATGCATTACCATCTTGGCAAGATGTACTTTTCATTATTCACTACCTCCTTGGCAAGATGGACCTTATATCAGCCATTCGCATCTTGGCAAGATACACTTTTCATCATTCATCACCAACTTGACAAGATTGACCCCGAGACAATATGCATTTTATCATTCATTATTGCTTGAGCAAGATGTGATTAATCATAATTTAATACCTGGGTAATATGCAGTGTTAACATATGGGCTGTATGTACATTTTATCATTCATACGAGATGAGCAAGGTGTTATTTTTATCATTCATTACAACCTGGGTAAGATGTACTTCATCAGTTGTTCTCACCTGGGCAAGATGCATTTTATTTTTGTTTAACACCTGGTTGATATACTTTATCACACATAACACCTTAGAAATATACTTTATCAGTGTAAACGTTATGAATATATTCACTTATTGTGTGATATGTCATGTTATGTGCATATACTGATGGCAGTAACTGATGCAAAAGATACAAAATAAAGGATCATTTTTGCTCGTTAGAACTCATTCACATGACAAAAGTGAAATGCTGACATTTGATTTGTCTAAGTTTGAACACCAAGCCGAACATGTTCCGTTAGTTCTTTCCGCATGTATATTAAAAAATTGAAATAATGTGGATATTTGTACATCAGTGTATGCCTTTAATAGAATCCTGTTGTATGTTGTTGGGGTATTTATTGTACTGTAGTTGCTGACGGATGTCCAGTATTAAATCATGTATCCAGTTACGCGCATGAAGATTATGTGTTTGGTTTCATTACTTTTGAAACTGCCTAATCCAATGTCTGTACTGTTAAGTTTCCCCCAGCTGTTCTTTTCAATGACAATGATAAACGTAACGCTGCGGATGTACGTCCAGGAACCAGTCTGTACAAAAAGAAATCAAAGGAAACACACGACTAATACTCGTTGCGTTTGATTGTTCTGTGAAGCGACAGCAGCATATCCTCCACCATCCAGGGTGTTTGTTTTCCATTCCTTTCGCTCGTCACGCCGAAGACCCGGGTTCGATTCCCCACATGGGTACGATGTGTGAAGCCCATTTCTGGTGTCCCCCTCCGTGATATTGCTGGAATATTGCTAAAAGCGGCGTAAAACCAAACTCACTCACTCACTCCTTTCGCTTGTCATGCCGAAGACCCAGGTTCGATTCCCAACATGGGTACAATGTGTGAAGCCAATTTCTGGTGTCACCTGTGATATTGCGGAATATTGCTAAAAGAGGAGAAGAAATGGCAGAGGATTAAAATGTACGACATTTCCGGCATCTCCAAACGATCAATGCACCTAACGCCAAGAAATCTTTTACAAGCATATATAAACAGCTTCAATAACAAGTATCTCTGTCTGTACCCCGTGAAGATCCGGGATAGAACTGGTCTTCAGTAACACATGCTTGTCATAAGAGGCTAACGGGGTCGGTGGCCAGGCTCGCTGACTTGGTTGACGCCTGACATTGTATCCCAATTTCTTAGATCGACGCGTACGCTTATGCTGTTGATCACTAAACTATGGTGGCTGATTAGGGCCATCGATATCGCTTTCTCGTTTCCGAATTTACAGAAAACGATCACCGTCATATAGCTGGAATATTGCTGAGCGCGGCGTTAAACAAAAAGACCAAACAATCTAAATGGACCTCTGTCTGAAGTGAAAAACATGAATTGTACGTCTATTTTGGATTGTACACCTCATCATATTACTGTGTGCAAACACGTCAGTGTAATTATATAGCATCACTGGCGCGTGAACGCAGTCCAGACCTGGAAGCCACGTTTCCCGGGGTCCCATGACAGAGTCTGTAGACGTAACTGTATCCGATCACCTGGAGCAGTCCCACAGCCAACAGCTGTCACAGGTAAGGACCCTTTGCGTTCTTGTTTCCTTCTGTTGCTGAGAATTACGTCTTTAATATCACCTTATTTAAGTTGTGGATATTCCCAAAGATAAATTTCTCAGCTATCGTCGTTTGTTTCATAATGAAATTTGCACACCTGTATGACCTACATTTGACAGTAGGCGACAGGCACGTCTGTCTTATCAAATTTAAGTTTTGTTTGTCCGAATTCTGTTACATTGAAATTTGTGTTTGAAGATCCGAGCGAATTAAATAGCCCGTAGTTTGTACATTGCATTGTATATAGCATTTATACCACACGTTTTGCATTTTATACGTGAAACATATGATTACGTCACCTGACAGACATTACATCAAGCCCGGAAACAATCACGAAAACATAATGATAGTTATATGGGCAACTTTTTTAATAGGCGATCACCGCGACATTAAAAATTGGTTCCAGTTAAGTCACGGAGAATCATGAAGGTACGTGTAAACACTTTTTCATTGAAACGAATAACAAAAAAAGATATTTGCAAAAACTGCAATCCCAAAAGTTAGGTTGACACACTATAGCATTGTATATAACATTTATACCACACATGTAGCATTGTATATAACATTTATACCACACATGAAGCATTGTATATAACATTAAAAGCACACGTGTCGCACTGTACAGAGCATTTATAGCCCATTTGTAGCTTTGTGTATAGCATTTATAACACGTGTAACATTGTATAGAGCATTTATAGCACATATGTATTATTGTTGCAGCATAATACGAATATTCTATATTTTTGCATATTTTACAATATATTTTCAAATATTATTGCCCAAACATAATTTCAGATTGAATGTACACTAGGTTTTAATATACGGTAAGCTGAAACGCTTGTACCACGTGCAAATCGACCAAAAAACTGTCTCACGCATACTGACATATATTCCCCGAACATCATCGATATCCATCATCTGTGGCCTACCACAGGGGTAGCCTAGTGGTTAAAGCGTTCGCTCGTCACGCCGATTGTTCGATTCCCCACATGGGTACAATGTGTAAAGACCATTTCTGGCAAACCGAAACATGAGTCTCATTAACCCATTCAGACAATGACCTACTTTTCAGCCGATCCGAACTTTTTCGTGTGAAAGTGAAAATAGACATCCCAAACAACTATGGTTACACTGAATTCCAATTCCTTGTTTTATAAGAAAATGGTATTTACAAAAAAAATGAATTTTAATTATAAACTTTAATAACATCGTATTTCTATATTTTATAGCGAGGTGTAGGCAGCATGACCTTAATTAACTAAGACGTCACAGACTGCCCCTGTGGTAAACTGATTCACAATGCATCTGGCTCACTGGTTACACCTGTTATGTGTTTGTTTGTTCAGTGTAGTTCTGTAACGCACAATGTGATTGATATAATATCAGGTCCGTACCAGACCGCCAAACTTTTCAAGCGGGAGAGCCTCGTTTTGAGATTTCCACGATTTCCAGGTTTCCGTTTGTCATAGACTAACAACTAGTCTCTGAAATGAACATATTTTACTGAAAAAAAAGTTCATAGTAGAAAAAAAATAAAATATAATGAAAAGGAGCCCTGAGACTTTCTTCATTTCCTGAAGCTGAGGAAATCTAGACTTGCCACTTTTCTAGACTTGTGTGGGCTTTCTTGGATATATTTGCTTCAGGGTCCGTACGAGAGACTACGTTTGTCAGAGCTCGCTGTACGACAGAGCACGCTGCACGACGTGTTTGCAAGGATTAGAAGGAGCGTAGTGTTGCAATATACAATTGCTTAGATGTATCAAATAATACTTATTAATAATTATATATCCAGTTAAATTAATTGATCTCAAAATTCTGGACTGGTTATTGTACTAAGTTGCGCAATAGGACGGGACCCAGTCAACAGGAAACGAGACTGTTGAGTAATCAATGTTTTGTTTCTCCCGCCGTGATATTGCTGAAATATTGCTAAAAGCGACGTAAAACCTCACTCACTCCATGACTTCGCTTGGCTTTTTACGCAACCTGACTAACAGCAGCAGCCCCTGAGGGAATAATTTTGCTGTATTTTGAGAAAATATTCCGATTTCGCCTCATAAACTTGGTACAGATATTGAGAACATTCTATGATATATATACTGAACGCTGAAAAAAGGGTATTCAGTATGATTGGGAAAAAAGGAGGCCAAAAACACTAACAAATAAAGGGTCAATACCTTGGCCGAATTGTGCCGTGTGATAGTCACGTGAATGATACAACTTCCAATATGGATTCCTCCCACAGCTGGCCGAGATAGCCTAGTAATGTATGGAATAAGTCGAATGACATTTCCCGAGTCTACGATTAGGCCTTGTTTGAACTACTTTTCCATGTGAAATACTACTTTCTTTACAGCAGGTTAACAGTCGGGCGTAACCATCAGCGGTATGAAAACAGGTACGTTAATACTTTTGAGAACAGATATTAACATGATTTAAATATCTTGTAATATTCTATCAAAAACAAAACATAAATGCACAAAAAATATTTATATGATGACAAGTTAAATATGTTTCCGGTTAACGTCGGTTCTGTGGATCGGGTGGTCGGGCTCGCTGCCCTGGTTGATAGTGTATCATCGTGCGCTGACGGAGAGGATTGTTGTTTATGACATCAATCACTGGGTTGTGTGGTCGATTGTTTATTAGTGTATACATCACTGCATATGATACATTCCACGCCCTGTGATCCATTTCCTGTCCCTGTTACTGGTGTGTTACTACATTGCCTTTCTGTTTTATAGTCACTTTTTACACCACTATAAGATGTTTCTTAGTTGTTTAACGCCGCACTCAGCAATATTCCAGATATATGGCGGCGGTCTGTAAATAATCGAGTCCAGACTAGACAATCCAGTGATCAACAGCACCGATCTACGCAAATTGGATACGATGACATGTCTCACGTCTCAACCATATTGCTGAGTGCAGTGTTAAACAACAGCACGCACCTGACCACCGATCCCATCAGTCGCCTCTTACCACAACTCATTGGCGGATCCTTCCCCTCTCTCTCTCTCTCTCTCTCTCTCTCTCTCTCTCTCTCTCTCTCTCTCTCTCTCTCTCTCTCTCTCTCTCTCTCTCTCAGAGGAGGTTCAACCCCCTCTTGAATATGACTAATCATTCTCTCTCTCTCTCCTCTCTCTCTCTCTCTCTCCGAATCTCCGAATCTCTCTCTCCGAAAACATATCTGGTCTCTCCCATTTATATAATGAATGTTTATTACAGAATACGAGTACGGACCTGGCTTTCAGGCCACGGATGACATGCGGAGTGCGTTTGAAGAATTTGGATATATCATAATTAGGTACCGAGAAAAATATACTTATATAAAATCGAACCCGGAGAGCGGAAGGTCGCGGGTTCGATCCCCGACTGTCATACCAAAAGACGTTAAAATATGGTACTTGTTGGTCCCTGCCTGGTGCTCGGCATTAATGGGTACAACAAGGACTGGTAGGCTCGGAGTCAGTATACTGTGTCTGAGTTGGGTATTCATGCTTCACTGCGGCATGGTATCTCAGTGGGCTAGCACTATAAAACCAGCTTCAGTCTGGGCTAGTACAAGCAGCCGCACATACACATACACACGCATGCACGTCGTCATATGAGCGAAATATTCTCAAGCACGACGTTAAACCCAATTTCACCTCACCTCACCCCACCCGGCTACAGGTTCTTGGACTGAGCAGCTGACCTGACTTCAATGGTGGTGTAGCCTAGTGGTTAAAGCGTTCGATCGTCACGCCGAAGACACGGGTTCGATTCCCACATGGGTACGATGTGTGAAGTCCATTTCTGGTGTCCCCTGCCGTGATATTGTTGGAATATTGCTAAAAGCGGCGTAAAACACAACTCACTCACTCACTTTAATGTGTGTGTTGTTGTTTAACACTGCACTCAGCAATATGGTTGACACATGTCATCGTATCCCAATTATGTAGATCGATGCTCATGATATTGATCACTGGATTGTCTTTGTCCAGACTCGATTATTTACAGACCGCCGCCATATAGTTGGAATATTGCTGAGTGCGGCGTTTAACAACCAACCAACCGAACCAAACCCTAATGCCCAACAGCTATTTCTTTCTTACGACGACAGCCTTTGAAAAGAAAATAATTTTGAAGCATAGTAAAACTGATAATGCATGACTAAAACCGCCGAGAGTAACAGTTGATATTTGTGATGAAGTGTAGTGTTTTCAGAGGTATTTTGGACTCGGAGGAAATCACGAAACTGAGAAGAAGTATTGAGGACAATGAGGAGCTGATGAAGAACTCCTTCGAGGTGGGTTGATGCAACGAGTGAGTGAGTGAGTGAGTGCGTATTGTTTTCAGATGTCTGCGCCTTTACTTTTGTGGTGAAGTCTCGATTACTACTAGGGGCGGTGGGGTAGCCTAGTGGTTAAAGCGTTGGCTCGTCACGCCGAAGACCCGGGTTCGAATCCCCACATGGGTAAAATGTGTGAAGCCCATTTCTGGTGTCCCCCCGCCGTGATGTTGCTGGAATATTGCTAAAAGCGGCGTAAAACCAAACTCAGTCAGTCAGTCAGTCGATTACTACTAGTCTGTCTCACAGTCCCAGGACCATATTAATTTTCCTGCATTTTCCCTACTGCCTTGCCCTCCCTGCCATGCTAAGGCCCTAAATGAAGCAAGTCTAGATTTCTCAAGGAATATCTGGTCTCCCCGGGGCTCCTTTTCAGTTTAAATGGGTTTATTTGTTACAATAGATACTACATATATTCAGCGACTATGCGTTATTCTAGATTACTACTTACTCGCCCAAATATCGCCACTACGGCATAATACAACATCTAGTCACTTCATGTTGTGGACATATCTGGACTTAAAAACGTCTACCTCTGATGGGATTGCCAAGGACAAACGCTGTACAATGGTAGACTAACACGTAGTCACTGAAGATATATAATTTTGAAAGTAACAAATAAACCCATTTAAATTGAAAAGGACCCGAGAGTTGGGAGATTCAGGTTCCTGGCCCTGAGGGAATCTAGACTTGCTTCATTTAGGGATTTTGCACTGCAGGCAGGGCTTTAGGGAAGGGCAGATAATGTGGTTCAGGCTGTGACTAACAGAGATTTAGAACCTGAGGGGAATCTAGACTTGCTTCAGGGCTTTAGCACTACAGGGAGGGCAAGGCAGTAGGGAGAATAATGTGGTTCAGGGCCTGTGAGACAGACTATACATATGGTGATCTGATCTTAACGACACTTCGAAGATGGTTTCAGTTAAATCACGATAGTACATGTATAAGTGGAAAGCCTGAAGATGTTACCACTTTGAAGAAACCCACGTACAAAGGTACTATGCTGACCAACCTAAATGCGCTAGTGAGTGGTAGGGTACATGTTGTTTTAGTACGCCAGAAACCGATGATCGAGGGTTCGAATCCCAGTCCGTCCCGATTATGTTTCTCGGTTTGTCTGCGCCAAGACAAGATTATCAAGAATTTCACCGTACTTGACGCCTTACCTGCATCACCCAATGCCTTCCTCCCACAGTAAGCTAACACTGCGTGGCATGGCTGGAATCCTGTTCTAGATGGAGTTGGGGCGGTGGGGTAGCCTAGTGGTCAAAGCGTTCGCTCGCCACGTCGAAGACCCGGGTTCGATTCCTCACATGGATACAATGTGTGAAATTTATTTCTGGTGTCCCCCATCGTGATATTGCTGGAATATTGCTAAAAGCGGAGTAAAACCAAACTCAGTCTAAATGGAGTTAACCCGAACACACTTACTCACGACAGGCATAAGATGGTCGGTCGGCTCTATTTCAACCCAGACTCCCCAGTAACGTAAGGTTCAAGGACAGTCTTGTTTCTTGCTCTGTAAACACGATGTTGTAAACATCACGCCTATTGAATTACGTCGTAAGGCTGAATTCTTCAAGTACGGGACCAGTTCACATATACCCAGATGTTTATGGCCTACGCCGAACCGCCTCTAACAATGGCTCCTATTTGATGACGCTGTTATAGCCTCGATGTGATACTTTAACTCTCGTATCACCTTTCTCGTTCATTCTCATTTTTTTACAATCAGTCGTTTTTAAAGTGAACCCTGGTTAACGCCAACCTGGTTACAACGCCTTAATTTTCCATAACAGAGTTCCACCTATTGAAATTCCGTCCTTATAACGCCCGAAATCTTCCTGGAGTGAGTGAGCGAATATGGTTTTACGCCGCTTTAGCTTTATTCCATCAATATCATGGCGGGGACACCAGAAATGGGCTTCACACATATATACCCATGTGGGGAACCGGACCTTCAGCGTGATGAACGAACGCTTTAACCACTAGGCTACCCCACCGCCCCTCTTCCTGAACAAATGGTGGCGTTATAACCAGGGTAGACTGTATGGTGTTAATTTCATCAGTCTGTGACACAATATATGCAACATCCTCCAACAGCCATTGAACCAAGTGGATTAGAATTGGCCGTCAGCATTCCATGCTTGTCGTAAGAGGCGAGTAACGGGACTGGGAGATAGTTTGATCAGGTTTGCTGAAAAGGTTGACACAAGTCATCGTATCTCAGTTGCGTAGATCGATGCTTATGCTGAACATTGCCACATGGGTACAATGTGTGAAGCCCATTTCTGGTGTTCCCCGCCGTGATATTGCTGAAATATTGCTAAAAGCGGCGTAAACCTAAAGTCACTCACTCATTCACTTATTCTTTTGATCACTGGATTGTCTGTATGGTTCGATTTGTACGATGTTTATCACTCATGATCAATAAACGCACAAATATTCATGCCAATATATTCTCAAGTCTATGAGTATATTTTGCAGCTCTCTGACGGGGAAGAAGGTAAAAGCCGCGCATGCGTGTGGAGCCATCCTGGCAATGACGTGGCTGGATTGGTTGTCCGTAGTCAGAAAGTTGCTGGAACGTGTGAGAAGGTAATCAGTGAGACCATGTGAAACATGTGCTTAAATTCTTGAGAGACATTTAGAAGTTGGTGAATATATAAGACGAGTATATGGATGGCAACTTCTTGTTTATTGTATAACACAACGTTTCTGGGCTACTTCTTGCCCCTTCGTCAGGTGATTTTGAAGAAGGGGCAAGAAGTAGCCCAGAACGTTGTGATATACAATAAACAAGAAGTTGCCATCCATATACTCGTCTTATAAACATGTGCTTAGGCTTCATGAAACAGGTATATATTAAAACAGCAACACAAAATAGCTGTTGTGTATACCAAACCACATCTCGAATCTACTTAATCAACTAACATATACTGACACAGGTCATTCCTTCCAGAAACACAGGACATTGTACTTAAATGAGTGAGTATGGTGAGTATGAGCTTTTAGCAATATTCCAGCAATATCACGGCGGGGGGACGCCAGAATGGGCTTCACACATTCTACCCATGTGGGGAATCGAACCCGGGTCTTCAGCGCGAGGTGAGGTGAAATTGGGTTTAACGTCGTGCTTGAGAATATTTCGCTCATATGACGACGTGCATGCGGGTGTATGTGTATGTGCGGCTGCTTGTACTAGCCCAGACTTAAGCTGGTTTTATAGTGCTAGCCCACTGAGATACCATGTCGCAGTTAAGCATGAATACCCCACTCAGACACATTATACTGACTCCGAGCCGACCAGTCCTTGTACCCATTAATGCCGAGCGCCAGGCAGGAACCAACAAGTACCATATTTTAACGTGTTTTGGTATGATGCGGTCGGGGATCGAACCCGCGACCTTCCGCTCTCCGGGCGGACGCTCTAACCACTACACCACGGAGGCGGCCGTGTTCAGCGTGACCAGCTGGAATATTGCTAAATGCGTCGTAAAACCATACTCACCCATCTAATAGAACATGCACACACAAAATATATTGTTACAATTTCGTTCATCGATCACAGCTGATGGGCGGCGAGGTGTACCACTATCACTCCAAGCTGATGATGAAGGAAGCGAGAACTGGAGGCAAGTTTGTCTGGCACCAGGATTATGGGTAAACAGCTTTTATCACATAACATGATATCATCGCTATTTTATAGCGAGTCATAACATATATACTCGTGTTGTTTTTACGATCGACTCTGCCTTTGGCATGGATTTCTTAAGAGTACCCGGACTGCCGGGGTAGCCTACTTGTTAATGGTACCAATGTAGAATATTTATAACGCGCTTTTCCAGGCTTCATATCCTGCTCAAAGCGCAAAAAAAATAATCTGATTATTGTTAGACCGGATAAGCCAAACCGCCAGTTTGAAATCCAGGGGAAGAAATAGCCTACCTAGGCCAGGATCTCCCCATTTTGATATAAGAACAAGGATGGGAAACAAGTAGCCTTTAAAGTTGATTCAAGGGTGGGGAAGATTTAGCCTAGGGGGGAAAGTTTGGCCTACTAAAGTTTCCCCGGGTAAGGTTTGGCCAGGGGGAAAGTTTGGCCTGTTACACCGGGTTCGACTCTCCACATGGGTACAATGTGTGAAGCCAATTGCTGGTGTCCCCCGCAGTGATGTTGCTAGAATATTGCTAAAAGCTGCGTAAAACCACTTACTCACTTAAAATTTATGCTCTATGTTTGCGTCAGATACTGGTACAAGAACGGTTGTCTGACCCCTGACCTAATGAGCGTGATGATCGCAATTGACAAGTGTGAGAAGGCTAACGGATGTTTGCAGGTGTGTATGTTGGTTGTTCTTCTGTTGTGTAACGCCGCACTCAGAAATAGTCCTGCCATGTGACGGTGACCGGTAAATATTCGAGTCTGGTCCGCACAATCCAGTGACTGACATCATGAGCATCGTTGTTCGCATTTGCATTACCGAATAGGCGTGTCTGACCAACAGACCCCGTTCGTTGATTCTTACAAGCATTGGGTGCTGAAGATCCGATCTGAGTCTCATGGGTCTTGCAGGTAAACGCTACGTCATTAGATTTGTTCTTTTGATCAAATTTTGCCATAGACATAACCCATTGCTTTTGTGTTGTTAATGTTCTAATTTCTTTTGAATTTGTTTTATATATTTATTTTTAAAACATTTTACGTCCCAGGTCCCAATAGCAATAGCAACGGTCTGCAGGCTATGTGTTAGTCATGACATATTGGTCCATTCCACTGTACCAGAGTGAGTGAGTTTTGTTTTACGCGACTTTCAGGAGTATTCCAGTCAAAACTACAAACTCTAAGAATGTGCTTCACACATTGTACCCATATGGAAAATCGAACCGGGTATTAAACGTGGCGAGCGAACGCTCATACCCCACCAATCCTCTAAATTAATGCTTCTTTTAAAATATATGATTATAATTACTTGGTATAACTAGCAAGTCCTTTTAAATTGAAAAGTAGCCCCGAGGAGATTCAGAGTGAGTGGGGGTTGTGGGGGTAACACAGTGGTTAAAGCGTTCGCTCGTCACGCAAAAGACCCGGGTTCGATTCCCCACATGGGCACAATGTGCGAAGCCCATTTCTGGTGTCCCCCGCCGTGGTATTGATGGAATAGTGCTAAAAGCGGCGTAAAACTAAACTCACTCACTCACTACACCATTACATGCAGTAAGGGCTGGTCGGAAGGGGGCAGTACGGGAACTGTGAAAAAGACAACCGTGTCCCTGTACAGAACAAAATGACCACACGTTCTCTAAACATTCTGCCGGTTGTAAAACAAATGATTATATTATGATAAATAAGGTTTTTTTCTGTTAATGCGTTTTGTGAGAGTTTTATACCCTCGTCTCAGGTTCTGGAGAAGTCGCACAAGCGTGGGCGGATCGAGCACCTGCGGGTCGGGGGACAGACCGGAGCGGACATAGAGCGGGTGGAGTTCATCAAGAAGATCTGCTCGTTAAAATACGTGGAACTACAGCCAGGTGAAGTCCCATGTGTAACAACCTGCAGTACCCGGCACTTATTTATGTTGCATAAGTGAGTGAGTGAGTGGGGGGTGGGGTTGGTGAGTGAGTGAGTGGGTTGGTGAGTGAGTGGGTGGGTTGGTGAGTGAGTGGCTTGGTGAGTAAGTGAGTGGGTGAACGGGTTGGTGAGTAAGTGGCTTGGTGAGTAAGTGAGTGAGTGAGTGAGTGGGTTGGTGAGTGAGTGAGCTGGTTGGTGAATGAGTAAGTGGCTTGGTGTGTGAGTGCCCGGGTTTGGTGAGTAAGTGAGTGGGTTGGTGAGTGAGTATTATGGCATGGGCATGTTTAATCAACACCTGTTTCTCGCAGCTGCAAACTGGTCGCGACATCTGTTTTTCGTGTATGTATGTATGTATGTATGTATGTATGTATGTATGTATGTATGTATGTATGTATGTATGTATGTATGTATGTATGTATGTATGTATGTATGTATGTATGTATGTATGTATGTTTGTTGTTTTAACGCCGCATTCAGCAATATCCCAGCTATATGACAGCGGTCTGCAAATAAGTCTGGACCAGACAATCATGTGACTGACAACGTGACCATCAGATCCACAGCATTGGGATACGATGACTGGTGGCTGATCCCCCGATCCCACGAGTCGCCTTTTACGACAAAGACCAATTCTAAGACCAATTCTAACCCGGATCTTCATTCTTGAGCCACATGGTATTTAGGTCTGACATTGTTCATTCCTCCAGGTGACGCCCTGTTCTTCCACTCCAACCTCCTGCACAACAGCAGCGCCAACACCAGCGACGACCGACGATGGGTCCTCATCCCCGCCTACAACCGACGTTCCAACAACCCAGCGTTCGAACACCACCACCCCCAGTACACAAAGCTGGATATCGTACGTCACCTGAACGTTATTCTTCCCTCAAACTAATTAATTCATCAAAGCCTAATCCTGCCTAAGGAATCATTTGTTATTTTGACCAAAGAACCATCATGTAACATATGTTATATTTGGGATTACACTTTCTTTGTAAAGTACAGATTCTAGTACTTTGTTGGGTTGAGTCCCATCCGGGATTCGAACCGACACCCTAATCGCCGCCGTGGAAGCTGCGGTGGCTGAGCTGTCTAGGCGTCTGACTTTGTGTGCTGGCGATTAAGTGTCTGACTCTGAAGGTGTGGGTTCGAATCCCGGATGGGACTCAACCCAACAACAGTACTAGAATCTGTACTTACAAAGAAAGTGTAATCCCAAATATAACATATGTTACATTTGACCACTTTCTAAATGGCATTGTGTATTTCATTACAAAGAACCATGAATTCATTAAAATGATTGTTAATCTGCCCAAATTTACAACAAAAGTTTCTGATCAACGAGTTACTCATTTATTGACAAGTTATTTACCCAAGGGGTGGTGGGTAGCCACGTGGTCAAAGCGTTCGCTCATCACGACGAAGACCAGGGTTCGATTCCCCACATGGGTTCAATGTGTGTAGCCCATTTCTGGTGTCCCTTGCCGTGATATTGTTGGAATATTCCCCAAAGCGTCAACTCACTAATCTCCCCAAAGAGTCATAACGTGCTCATAGCGTTAGTCTGTCCAAATTCAGCAATAATTCTGACAAGTTATTTCACCCAAGGAGTCATATCAACGCTATTCTACCCAGAAAGTCACAAAATGCTCAGAACTCTATTCTGCCCCAATTCACCAGTAATTGATTCTGACCCACGAGTCACCCATTCATTGACAATTTATTCTAACCAAGGAGCAAAGATACCCATGCCACGACTTAAGATATCAAAGTTAGAATTTCAAGAGATTGTGAAAATGGATATATTACTGATAAAATTATATATCATGTATACATATATTGCAACGAAGACGAGTGAAATATAAACAGGATCACATAGCTCGATAATGAAACGTTATTGTGCTATTTTGCTTGATGATGTTGCAGGTTCCAGACGACGCCGTCAAGTCGTGCACGACGTATGTCGACAACATTGGGAAGGAATACATGGATCCTGACACCGACAAGACAATCGTGAAGTTGAACCCTGACCAACAACCCTGATTGACAACAACAATTGACAATCATTTGACAACCATGATTGGACAACATGGATATATAACACTACTGTTCGAGAAACGTTTCAGGATTCATATATTGGTATATTAAAGGACTGGAAGACATTCTCTTATTTCAAATCTACCCCACTCACATGTAACGTGCATTTCTTACGTTCCCTGCTCTAAATGATTGGGTGTATTTATTTCAGGGTCTGTATGACAGACTACGAAAATACTTATCTGTGCATAGTTGGATCCAGAGGGGGTTGCAGGGGTGCCCCCCTTTTCTCCTGAAAGTTTATTAAATGACCATTGAAACTCTCGTGAAAACGGATGAAAATGAACTGTACACCCTACCACTCCTTTCTGAACTGTGCTACCCCCTTTCTCAAAAAGCCGTATCCGCCCCTGTGTGTGGATACCTAATCCATAACATGTTTTATGAGCCATATGTGCTTTGAGGTTTGTACATATACACTACTGTACAAAAAACAATATTATTGTGTTCGCGGCCTTGACAACACATGGCTATGCTTCTATACCAGCCTTGATATTCTCCGTAGTTTTTTTTTATCTCATGCCCGCCCTGAATTTTCATTCCAACGTGAAACAATTATATGTTTGGTTTTCTCAAATTATGGAAATTGATGCCCTGCTGTGACAAATAAAGTACTCTTCCCTTGCACATTCCGTCAGCTTGATTTGTCTTTATCTATATTTATAAAAAAAAATGTTTTCAAAGCGACCCGATATACATTATAAATTTATTAAACGAATATTACCAAGTGATTGATATTTTTATAAATTCATAACTTAGGCAATAAGTGAAAAATATTGAAAGTTCCACCATACTGTCCAAGGAGGAACCCGTGAAGATACGGATTAGAATTAACCTTCAGTAACCGATGCTTGTCGTAAGAGGCGACTAACGGGATCTGGTTGCCAGGCTCACTGATTTGGTTGACACATGTCATCTTATCCCAGTTGCGTAGATCTATGCTCATGACGTTGATCACTGGATTGTGTGGTCCAGACTCGATTATTTACAGACCGCCACCACAAAGCTGGAATATTGCTGAGTGCGGCGTAAAACTAAACTCACTCACTCCAACGAATGCCGCTTTTAGCAATGTTCCAGCAAAAACACGGCGGGGAACACCAGAAATGAGCTTAACACATTTTAGGGAATCGAACCCGTGTCTTCGGCGTGTCGATCGAACGCCTTAACCACTAGGCTCCCCCACCGCCCCACACTCACTCCAATGAGGATGTGTACATGCTATTAAACTGATATCTACTGTAAAAACTCGTTATCTCAGTATGTAATATCGCGACATAGCGTTTCAGACGATGTAACTGTGGTACCTGCAGAATTCCGATTGGCGCTACTCACTAATATCGACACTGCGGTCCTCAGGATGGTGAGTGAGTGAGTTTGGTTTGACGTCGCTCATAGAAATATTCCAGCAATATCACAGCGGGGGACACCAGAAATGGGCTCCACACGTTGTACCCATGTGGAGAATCGAACCCGGGTCTTCGGCTTTAGGAACGAACGCTTTAACCACTAGGCCACCCCTCCGCCCCCTCAGGATATACACGCTGGAATGTATATATTTTATGTGCGCTTCTCCTGGTGTTCTATCCGACTTAGCCCATGCGTTTAGAAGCAGCTAGAACGTCAGTTATTTCATCAATATTGTTTACAGATGTAGAACTATATTATATCTACATAAACACCACTTTGTAATGATTAAATCTGAGTATTTAAAGCAAACAAGTTTATCTTAATTCTCAATATAGCCTCAACCAAAAGTGTTCAGTCCCTGTTGAGCGAAATATTCTCAAGCACGACTTTAACCCCAATTTCACCTCACCTCACCTCGGTCCGACTTGGTCCGGGCTGCCAGAAGCTACGTAAATCTCGTATAGGACAATGTCTGTGGAACGAAGATTAGTGACAATATATATTTCTCAAATCAGGTGAGGTGAATTTGGGTTTAACGTCGTGCATGAGAATATTTCGCTCATATGACGACGTGCATACGTGTGTATGTGTATGTGTGGCTGCTTGTACTAGCCCAGACTTAAGCTGGTTTTATAGTGCTAGCCCACTGAGATACCATGCCGCAGTGAAGCATGAATACCCCACTCAGACACATTATACTGACTCCGAGCCGACCAGTCCTTGTTGGTTATCTCCCAATTGACAGACACCCGTTTGACAGACACCCATTTGACAGACACTGAACTGGAAGGTTAATTAGGGTAACACCTACGGGTATAATGGAACAGTCCACTGTCTATTGAGTCGAGCAGGGTGAGCCTGAAACAGGTTCGTTACTGAGAAGTTTGATTGTGGGTAAATAGAACTTTGTTGTGATTAAATGATAAATGATTTGTCTTCGCAAATTGATTTTACTAAAATTACCCAAATATAAAACAGCTCCCATTAATAGCATTGATGAAAAGACCCCTACAACAGAAGTGTACAACTGAAGAAAAAAACGTTTTGTTGGAGAGATATAGATATGTACATATTTGAAAACATTCTGATTTGCAGTAAATGAGACACCTGCATTGCCATGTAAGATACGATTAATACAAATCTGTGTTCTAATTTTAACAATACTTTCTAAAGATTGTAACAGTTTGTGTCTTTGAGTAGTATACAATGGACATTCAAGGAAGTAATGAAAAACATCTCACATCCATGGCCACATTGACATGATGTGTCATATTTCAAATATTTATCTTAAACAAATCGTAATTAAGTGCACGTGTCATGTATCTTAATATTGTGTGCAAAACATATAACTTCTTTATTCCATATGAATAATATTTAGGTTCACATTTGTCCATTTGATTTATATGATACAACAGTGTCGCTATTTCCAATAGCTAAGCTAATGTTTTCAATATGATGATGCCGACTCCCGTTAGACTAGAAGGTTAAACCGAAATGTTTATGAAAATAAACTGTTTTTATATTGCAGCAATAAAACAATAAAAATTTAAATTACTCTCTTTTCGTCCATCTTTCAAAATATATAACATAGCTTCAGTTTGTTCCTGTGTTTTTATTTGGACTATTCCATTATAATGTGTAGGTAACAGGTAGCAGATACTCTGTTCACTGAACCGTAAATGTTGTTGTTTTAAGGTGTCTGCGAACTGGCTGTCTGCGTAATGGGAGGACACCTCCTTGTTGTACCCATTAATGCCGAGCGCCAGGCAGGGACCAACAAGTACCATATTTTAACGTCTTTTGGTATGACGCGGTCGGGGATCGAACCCGCGACATTCCGCTCTCCGGGCGGACGCTCTAACCACTACACCACGGAGGCGGTACACACGCAATGACCATTACAATGTCTATCCAATGCAGCCTGATAAGAGAACTGCCATTCAATAATTATCCAGCCAGCCGTCGACATTAGTGAATCAGATTTCACGAAGCTAATTGTGAATGTTGGTTTGGTTGTTGTTTTACGCCGCACTCAGCACAATGCCAGCTATTTGGCGGCAGTCTGTAAATAATCGAGTCTGGACCAGACCATGGAGTTATCAACAGCATGAGCATCGATCTACGCAATTGGGATACAACAACATGTGTCAACCAAGTCAGCGAGCCTGACCACCCGATCCCGTTAGTCGCCTCTTACGGCAAGCATGGGTTACTGAGGACCAATTCTAACCTGGATTTTCACGGGGAGACTAGCATGGGGTGCTGAAGACAAATTTTAACCCGGATTTTCATGGGGAGACTAGCATGGGGTGCTGAAGACTAATTTTATCCCGGATCTTCACGGGGAGACTAGCATGGCGTGCTGAAGACAAATTTTATCCCGGATTTTCACGGGGAGACTAGCATGGGGTGCTGAAGACAAATTTTATCCCGGATTTTCATGGGGAGACTAGCATGGGGTGCTGAAGACAAATTTTCCCGGATCTTCATCATGGGGTGCCGGATCTTCACGGGAGACTAGCATGGGGTGCTGAAGACTAATTTTATCCCGGATCTTCAGACAAATTTTATCCCCATATCTTCACGGGGAGACTATCATGGGGTGCTGAAGACAAATTTTATCCCGGATCTTCACGGGGAGACTAGCATGGGGTGCTGAAGACAAATTTTATCCCGGATTTGCATCAGTAACTGTGAAAGCAGTGACAGTATTTACAGTAGACTGCTGCACTGTTTCCTTAAATGTTGTCAGTTTGACATTGTTGGTTCTTTGTTTCTTTGTCAGCTTTGTTACTATTATTTGCATATCTTGAACAATATTAACACTGAAACTAAAACTAACTGGCAAGTACCTTTGCAGTACCTAAAACATATATACATCAGTCAGTGAGATGGCACTGACGGACAACAGACGGACTGTTACAAGCGGCAGCAAATACTCACTCACGTGTCTGAATACGTACAAATTATGTACTTCCTTTCTCCAACAGGTTTCAGGTTAGGGAGCAACCATTTCGAAACGTGTGCCGGGGCAGTGTAGTAATGTATTGTAATATTTTAATTCGATATTCATGTAACAACTTTTTTTGACTACCCAGCATATGCTTTCCGCATTATAGTCTGTGCAGTAGCCTAAGTACCAATGATGGGACATAGTCTTTACCTTTACTTTTTGGACCCAGGACGCGATTGTCACTTGGATGTGAAGTGGACTGTATGCTGACCATGAGGGCAAAGGACTACATGAAGGATTCCGAGGCATAGGACTACCAAGAAGACCTCCAGGGCACGGGCCTGCCATGAAGACTGACTGACTGACTGAGTTTGATTTTACGCCGCTTTTAGCAATATTCCAGCAACATCACGGCGGGGGACACCAGAAATGGGCTTAAAACAATGTACCCACGTGGGGATTCGAACCCGGGTCTTCGGCGTGACGAGCCAACGCTTTAACCACTAGGCTACCCGACCGCCCGCCTGCCATGAAGACGTCCTGGGGGACGATATTGACCTTGAAGTCCTCAAGAGGCAGGACGACTGCCAAGAAGACATATTATGGGCAGGCGTGGACCAAGAACTCCTCTGGAGTCAGGACGTCTGACAAGAAGACGACAGAGGACCAGGTAGGCAACCCTTTCTAACAATCTTTTGATGGATACATAAAAAATAGGCGCAATAACCGTGTTTTTTAGCAATGAGTGTTGTTTGCGTTCGTGCAAATCGAGATGTTAGTATTGTTCCATGTTGGGAATGGTGACAATTGAAAAGGTTGTATATATCACAGTTTGTCCAATTGTTTTGGGGTTTTTTGGTTGATGATTATTGCCCGTATCCCCCCTAAATTTTAACGATGAGGAAACATTTCTTTGAGTGACATTTCTAGAAGTGGGATATGTCTTTCAGTATGTTCAGATACAATTAAAGAAGCATGTTAAAACTCATCCGTATGAGATGATGAATATATATTCAATTGATATGATTTGACTAGAATAAAATTTGAGGGGGGATACGGGCGGAAGTCTTTCCCGTTTAAGTCTTTATCGGAATAGTATCAAGAACATGTTTCAGTTGTGAAAAGACAGGCTAAAAAACACATAGCATCAAGACAGTGGCTTTTGTACGGGACACTCGGTATGTAGTCATAGTTTACTTTTTGTTTTTGATTCAAACGTGGGAAAACTATACATTTGTTAAGTGTATCTACCAAAAAGAGCAGGTTTCGTTTTAATATTATGCAATCCACTTTTAGTATTTTATTCTCAATAATGCATTCGTCACCACTCGCTCCTTTCCGTAACCTCCAATATGACTCGTCCCCGTCGTGATACGCCAATATGAAATCCTTCTTGAGGCATTCGTCACCACTCGCCCCTTTCTGTAAACTCCAAGAAGGCTTGTCCCGGAATAACACGAGTTGGTCACGAATGTTCTTGAGGGGCACAAGTCGCTATTCGGCTTGTCCCGGAATAACACGAGTTGGTCACGAATGTAGTTCATGACCACCCCTCCACTTTAATAAATAACCATGTACATGTGTAAGCGAGCATCATTCCAGCACAGCTGGCATTACAATTTCAATGAAAATACATGCTACCTCGTGCCGACTTTCGAGTAAAGTTTCCATTGCAAATGAAACGGGAGAAATGATGTATTCGAGCGGATGGTTCTCACATCCATAAACAATACTTAATCGTTTAATATCGTAATAATATCAAGTCAATACGGACAAATAAGACATATTCAAGTACTTCCTCCTATCTGGTAGTATGATTCTGTATGCTAGAGAAACTGCGACAAGTTGTAACAATTTCAATGATATGTTACTATGTGACTATGTGTCCCAGTCCACCCAGCTGTGAATGGCCCAGATAGCATTTGGACGTTGGCCCAACGTTAGCAATGTTGGCAAAACCATTGCCAACGTTGGGCCAACGTCTGAATGCTATCTGGGGGGTACCCCGTAAGGATGGAAAAGCCACATTAACTCGGTGCGCCTAGTAGGCAGCAAGAGTTGTATGATCCCAAGGGAGTTGAGATTGAAAATGCGATGTGCCGTTGTGATGGATATCCAATGATCGAGGGAAAACAAAGCGCCTTTGAGCAGTTGTACTGGATATCGGCGCTATACAAATGTTTGTATGTATGTGTGTATGTGTATCTTTTCTGAAACCCAAAACACTTCATCAAAACGCACCCTATATAAGTTATCACATCGTGTCTCGGGAAATTCGGGGTTTTATCAGTCCCGAGTCTAGTTGTATTCCCCTAGCCCTCGGGGAATACAACCTTACTCGGGACTGATGTGATAACGCATTTATCTAGCCGAATGTTTTTACTAAATCAAAAGAAAACAATAGGCCTACGCATCGAATCGACTTTTTTTTATTTATGTGAGATGCCATGTTGACACCAGCTGACCGATTGACCTCAATCCAGGCGCACGTTACTAAAGGCTTGGCGATGCACGCTTTTCTCACTTCGCGTGGTCACCGAGGCGTAGCGGGATAATATGACTTTTGTACTCCCTGCTCGCGTATTGTGACGGGTGTACATGGTATTTTATCAGAGTCACGTGAACCAATCAGAACTCGACATTCTTACATGAGGCTGGATGAAAAGAGTTGCACCCGGTGCAAAGGACCAGTGGCGCAGACGAACCCGAACGCTCGCAAAGGAACACCTCCATGAATTCCAATGGCAGGCGAGAAAATCGTACAGTGACGTGAGGCTTCGCTTTCTTCTTTGGTGGGGTTCAAGGTGAGATTATATCAAACTGTGACTATAGCTGAAGGGGTCGTTGTCGGCACCGGTACTACAGATATGTACCGCAGCATTCGTGACCAACTCGTGTTATTCCGGGACAAGCCGAATAGCGACTCGTGCCCCAGTGGAAGGATTTCATATTGGCGTATGAACATCAGAACTACTTTAAACAAGAACGATAACTCTATCCCTGTTTGATTCCAATTCTAAAAATCACCGAAGCACATGTACATCGTATTGCTAGGTTGTTGTTTTGGGGTTTTATTTACTTATTTATTTATTCAACCTCTTTGATACAACTAAAAGAAGGAGAAAAACATATTTGTTAAAGACATATGGTAATGTTATTATTACCAGCTGTTCACTTTATATTTCCAATTTTGTTTATTTTCTAAATAGGGTTTAAACACAAATTGGAATTGTTTTATTGAATATACAAAAAACAAAATTTCAGCTACATTAAATCCCAAAACAGATACTCAAAAATGACTTTAAAATATTTCTCAAACTGAAGATTCGTGTAACCTTGCTGTCACACCCCAGGTGGAATTTCAAATTAATTCGCTGAAAAAAAATATGAATGACCAAAAAACAGACTAAAATATCCCCAGAGCTATGAAATATAAGCCCAATGTTAAAGATTAAGGTTCATTAGTTACATACAAATACGATATTATTGTTTTGAAACTCGTAGTGATTATAATTACATTTTCCTAAAATTGGTTGAAGCGCACGTACAATCTCCATAACAAGCCCGCAAGATTGTCAGAAATACAGTTGGACCCATGACAGCAGTTATGTCAACAAATGCATGTGCGTATATTTGAATCTCTCGCCGTCAATCGCATGATTCTTATTAAAAACTTCATAATAGGCAGCAAAATCCTTTTAGCTACGTTCTTTGTACTTTCAATATGACGATATAGATTTTTCATGATTCTTTAAACAATGACATAATGCCATAAACGATTTAAGTACTCGGGATTATTTTTATCAAAGCACCACGCTCATTTACGCGCGTTCTGATTGGTTTGTCGTATTTTCGCACATAACAAGTATCGAGTGGGGGACGAGTCTTCTTGAAGGTTACGGAAAGGGGCGAGTCGTGAGGAATGGTACCGCAGGTACGTTTCTGTATAATGAGAATACAGAAACGTACCCTAGGATGATTCCATTCCCATTCTTGATCGGAAATGTCATGTTGTATTAGATACATTTGATTGCGTTATGGAAGTAATGAGAATACACAGTAACGGATATTTCGCGATGCATATGAATACCACTCGCAATCAGTTGAACAGGAACAACTACATATGGTTTTGGGTTTGGATTGCAGAATATGGACTCTTCCGTCGCTTAGGGTACCGGGTACGTTTCTGTATTTTGTCTTTGTTTAGGGTACATGTCAGTATACAAAAACGTACCTGGGGTACGTATCTGTAGTACCTGTGCTGACAACAACCCCTTCAGCATGACAATATCAAATTAAGACCATGCCATGTGTTGGTGAACCAATACTCTGTGTGTGTGTACACATGTGCACATGGTGTGTGCATTTACATTGTGAATGCTTACCCTTCCCCAAATTAAAGAAAAAAAATCATTTGTTTTTAAAGTACTTGAACACCCACGCACGCACGCACGGACGCACGCACGCACACACACACACACACCGCTCTCAGGTCATGTACAAAATCAATGACCCACCTATAAATTTTAAATATCAATGTACAAAATTGATGCCCTAACCCCAACCCCCAACCCCTTTAAACCATCATCACCCCAAAGCCATAAATCAATTATGAATGGTTCTCTGGTGGCCATGATTTTACTGAAATTTTATGAAATTTTGTATTTATATACTGGCCACATAAAGAAACTGTGCACACACAAAATATAAATATAGGCACACAGCGTCTTTATACATAAATACAAGTGTGAACATAGCAAGTGTTGGAGACAATCAAACGCTCATGAACGTGCCAGGCGACGTGACGTCATTGATGGTGGCCTATGGACTTGCAATGTGTTACTGCATGTGAAGCCCGTGCAGCCGCACACATGTGAAACTCAGAAATTGCAGTCACTGTCGAAAGCTTGATCTTTGGTCATTCAAATGTTCACAAATTCACATGAGAAGTCACATGCACATCATGCCAAGATTAACATCTGCTCAACGTCAAGAAGCTATTGGAATGGTTCGAGCAAGAATGAGCCAACAACAGGTGGCAGCACATTTCCAATGCCATCGTAACACGATATCTGCATTGATCAGGCGTTATCGAAACAGTAATGACGTCACCGACCATCCACGTTCCGGGTGTCACCGACGTAACGACGCCAAGACAGGACAGAAGGATTCGGGTGACTCATCTCAGACACAGGTTCCAGACGGCAGTGACCACGTCCAAAACCATTCCCCAGGCCTCCAATGCTCATTTGGTAGCCTCTGTGCGTCGTCGATGCACTGCTGTGCTTCACTGCTGATCTTACTGAAGATCAATTCTAACCTTGATCTTCACGGTTAAAATAGACGAAGAAACAGAACCATCAAGTTGTGTTTTGAATAGCAGCTACTGTCTCAGACCCTACAGAATAGACCCATGAAGATCCAGGTTAGAATTGATCTTCAGTAACCCATGCTTGTCATAAGAGGCAACCAACGGGATCGGGTGGTCAGACTCGCTGACTTGACACTTGTCATCGGTTCCCAATTGCCTCGATCGATAATGATGCTGTTGATCACTGGATTGTCTGGTCCACATTTGATTATTTTCAGACCGCCACCATATAGCTGGAATAGTGCTGAGTGAGGTGTCAAACAACAAACCAACAAGCCTCAAAACTAAATTAGCAGATCAAAATTGCTTCAGCTCTGAAATTAATTATTTTTCTGGTCCGCATTTCGAATAACGGGTTTAAATAATGGGACAGAGTTCATATTTCCCATATTATAAAACACTTCTGATGAATTCTATCATTTTCTCATTACTGTTTCCTATGTTAGGGATGAATGCATCCAAACATAAGAAACTTGTGGAAATTTAATATTTAATGTTTTCCATTGCCATAGAACAAAAATAAACCATGTTTTTGACATTCGTTCATGCAGAAAAATGTTCTTCAGATTACTTTAAGATAAATACTTGAACAGAGATCTGCAGAAAAATTGACACCTTAATGTAACAAGTCTCACTTCTGGTTATCTAATTTGCACCGATATATAGCTGGAATATTGCTGAGTGCGGCGCAAAACAACAAACAAACCAATGACAGTTTCTGGGACTAAAAATCAGTCTGAGCTTGAGTGATGGCCAAAGCACCAGTATCATTGCATGGGAGGAGTGGCCAAGGGTTGCCAATTTCTCTAGTGCTATTCTGTACTGGGCTGTTTTTAGAAACAGTGCTAAAATCCACAGGCATGCTTTAGTTAGAGCTGTGACGATATATCGTATCGATAATCGTGATACTTTATCTGACGATATATATATCGATATGTTTTTTCGTATCGTGATATGTATCGTTGACCTTAAAATTGTTAATTTTTACTAGATATTGATGGTTATGTCAAATTTTCCTCCTATTAAAATATGATTTTTTAAGGAAAGTAACTAAAGAAAGCATATCGTGATATGGATCGAATCGAATCGTATCGTTCTAAGATATCGCGATACGTATCGTATCGTGAAATTTCTGTATCGTCACACCTCTACTTTAAGTGCATGGACATTATTGCTCTGGTTAACCCAAGCTGCCTGTGAGGCGCTAGAAGGTTAATATTCATGTGACTTATATATTCCACCGGGTACCCATTCACTGCTAGGTGAACAGGCAATTTTGCATAAACTCACATGCCTAAGGTGAGACAATGGTCATATTTGCATTATTGTGAGGCATTACTCAGTTCCAAGAAACTCTCAGGAGTCAAGTTGCCAAACACGTCTCCCATCCAAGGACTCTCTGTGACCAATGTCGGCTAACTTCATCTTATTTGTGACCTGAGCGCTACACACAAGATCACACATCTCCACAAGATGATATACAGCCATCCAGAAAGCCTGGATCCAGCCCTTGCTGATTACAATCACATCTCTCAATGCCAATCTGTTCCATACCAAGAGGTGAGGTGAGGTGAAATGGGGTTTAACGTCTTACTTGAGAATATTTCGCTCATATGACGACGTGCATGCGTGTGTATGTGTGGCTGCTTGTACTACCCCAGACTTAAGCTGGTTTTATAGTGCTAGCTCACTGAGATACCATGCCACAGTTAAGCATGAATACCCCACTCAGACACAATATACTGACTCCGAGCCGACCAGTCCTTGTTGTACCCATTAATGCTGAGCGCCAGGCAGGGACCAACAAGTACCATATTTTAACGTCTTTTGGTATGATGTGGCCAGGGATCGAACCCCGGCCTTCCGCTCTCCGGGCAGATGCTCTAACCACTACACCACAGAGGCAGTCTCCATCCCAATAGCTGTCATGGTGTGATTTAACTGAAGTACTGTTGAAGGCACTTGAAGGGCATGATCAGGAGATGTTTCTCTCTGTGTATTAAAGATGTGCAATAGAAGTAGATCACAAATGTTTTATTCACAGTTCAATTACAAATATGAATGTTACAACAGGTGGTCACCTTAGCTGAAGATGTACTGGACAATGATAGTTGATGCCTGTCATCTCTCCCAGCCACTGGGCTTTTTTCCAAACATTTAGTCAACAGTTTGCATCTATAGTGCCAGGAGTGTAAAAATGCATTTGGAGTGGAAGGCATTGTTCATGATTTTCCACCAAGGGTCCAACAATCAATAAAAATGATCAAAACTTGGCAAATATGCCCTGGGTGTCGTTGTACAAAGAGATCTTAGCGTTAAGATGATGGTAACTCCCATACCTTATCAGGGACTTGCGACTGGTGTAGTGCTAAGGTGATTGTAACTCCCATACCTTATCAGGGACTTGCGACTGGTGTAGTGCTAAGGTGATTGTAACTCCCATACCTTATCAGAGACTTGGGACTGGTGTAGCATTAAGGTGATTGTAACTCCCATACCTTATCAGAGACTTGGGACTGGTTTAGCGCTAAGGTGATCGTAACTCCCATACCTTATCAGAGACTTGCGACTGGTTTAGCGCTAAGGTGATCGTAACTCTCATACCTTATCAGAGACTTGCGACTGGTTTAGCGTTAAGGTGATCGTAACTCCCATACCTTATCAGAGACTTGTGACTGGTGTAGCGCTAAGGTGATCGTAACTCCCATACCTTATCAGAGACTTGTGACTGGTTTAGCGCTAAGGTGATCGTAACTCCCATACCTTATCAGAGACTTGGGACTGGTGTAGCATTAAGGTGATCGTAACTCCCATACCTTATCAGAGACTTTTGACTGGTGTACGTGACTTTTGACTGGTTTAGCGCTAAGGTGATCGTAACTCCCATACTTTATCAGAGACTTTTGACTGGTTTAGCGCTAAGGTGATCGTAACTCTCATACTTTATCAGAGACTTGCGACTGGTGTAGTGCTAAGGTTGCTTTGTACAACTGCACCCATATCGTTATTGTCAAGGGAAAGGAGCACCCAGCAGCCTGGGGTGACTAATTGGCTCAGGTTAAGTTTGAAGTCTTTGTTGATGCATGGCATCTTAACTGCATATTGATTGATATGCCAGTCATAGGATTGTCTGGTCCAGACTCGGTTATATACAGACTGCTATCATATAACAGAAATATCACCATGTATGGCATTGAACAGATATGAACTTCATTAATTTGAATTTTTCCAGTCATCCTACTGACTTCACACACTGCACAGCTGATTTACTTGGGAATTTAAATCTAAAACTATGAAGATGTATACATAATTTAGTACAAAATCGGTTTGCTACATGAACACTATTTTACATGCTGCTATGACGTTGCTAACAGCGAAACCGCATTCACTCACTAATACATAATGGGAATGCAAGTTTGATATTCTCGTTGCTACATACATCAGTAGTTTCGAGGGACTCGCTGCAAAATTGCTGATGCTGCATTCAGCCATATTGACTCAGTGTTGAGGGATATGTCTTTCCTCGTTTGTATGTGTGGAATAAATATAAAATCTAGTGATGTCAGCGAAATGGGTTTAAATAAATTAGGATGTTTAAATGCCCATTAAATTTACGTGATATAAGTCACAACATTGTATAACAGAACATTGCCCATTTAGCATGTTTATGATGATAAATAAATATTTAACAATGGATGATCTTATTTACACACAGGCTTGAAAGGGAGATAATGCAGCCATGTAAAAACAGAATATAACAACCATATTGTAGACACAAGCACACATTGACAGAACGGTGAGCATGAACATGGAACACTTGCAGAAATACACCATGAACATAATTTCATGCTAAATGCTTGATGCTGCTTTAGGCAAGACAGCTGTTGGTTAAATATTTGTCACTTGTTTGGTAAATTTTGTACAAGCAGTTTCCTACCAAACAAGCAACAAGAATTTGTGAATGTTTCAAAATTGATACTACTTTCACTACAACTTATGATCTATCACAGGTGGTGAATAACTGGCAGTAAAAGCTGGAATGTACTGGATACTGTAATATATGCACTTAGGAAAACAGTATAACTTATATTTGGCAAGATAGCTGTTATACAAGTTATTTAGCTTATTTTAGTTGTCCAGCATTCATTAACTTACTATCTTCTTTCACACCAGAATCATTTCAAATTCTGAAAATATTTAATTGTTATTTTTAAAAAAAAAAAAATTGTTATCTGTTCAGCTTTGTATAAACATTTTACTGTATACTTCATCAATTGGTAATAAACCTCTGTCACACAAACAGCATACATTCATTCATCTTTTCATTACAAAATTCCCTGAAAAACAATTTGGATTCAAACCAAGGCCTACAGTTCTTGATGACATCCATTTTGGCATGACGACAACTCCTCGTCCACGTCTCCCTCCACATAATCTGGCACTCGGAATGAGATGTACGGACAGGGTCCCTTAATGTTTTGACAGAACAGTTTCTCTAGCGTAGCTGTTTGCACAATATCGAACCCTGTCTGGCCGCCAAATGTAGATGGCTTCCAATGTTTGGGACTGCAAATCGTGTTTGACATTAGTCCTTTCACGGAATATGGGCCTCCAATTTCCACAAACGCTCCACCAAATAAGGCTTTTTCTCTTCTTTTCTCTAACATGAGTCCAACATAGAACTCCACTGCGTCAATATCTCCATATAGCTCTTCTAATTCCTTCGCTATTTTCTTTTCACCTGAAAAAGTTACGAACATGTAAGAGCTTGTTATTACTGTTTTATTTTTCTGTACTTGCAGAAATATTTTTCACGATATGCTAGGGTACGAGTTGTACATTGCTTGACCTTATTAACAGGAATGTTTAACTCGTACAACAAATTGTAAATGTTCAGAGGTGAGATTAAATATCGGTGTATGATACCGCCTTCCCATTTGTGTATAATATCATTTCTTACAACAGAGTGCCTTGACCATGCCAATGATAACAGCTGATTGAACATATATAGTGATGCAGATTTTGTTATTAGGTCATTTGAGGATATCTTCCTGGGCCTAGATTTTCGAAGCTCTCTTAACGCTAAGATAGTCGTAAGTTCATGTTAATGTATGGCACTTTGCTGGACTATCTTAGCTAAAACCAAACTCAGAGAGCTTTATAAAATCATAGGATATCCCTGGCATCTAAAACTAGAAACAAATCTTAATGGAGGCGGAATTGTAAAATCTATAATCCTGGTAGCCCATTTCAACCTTGAACTCAACACTATTGAAAATCCTTTAATACCTCTGACTTTGAATATATCCTGTATGTTTGTGTCCTGGTTATAAGGATTTCCTTGAAATATATTATTCATCTGTCAACCATGAAGGATCTCACATCGAGCTAAACGGAAATTTAACTCCTCGGAAGGAATGTTGTCATTATATGAGTATAGACACATGTTGAAATCCGGTTGCTTGAAGCACTGGAGCCTCTTTGTTTTGTAGCAGCCAAGTGGTTAAAGCATTAGCTCATCATTGCCAAAGACCTGGGTTTGATTCCCCACATGGATGAGATGTGTGAAGCCCATTTCTGGGGTCCCCTGTCCTATTGCTGGAATATTTCTTGGTAGCTAAAACCCTTGCTTTGTTCACTAACTGAGTGTTCACTAACAGTGTTCACTGACTGAGTGTTCACTGAGTGTTCACTGAGTGTTCACTAACTGAGTGTTCACTGAGTGTTCACTAACTGAGTGTCCACTGAGTGTTCACTAACTGAGTGTCCACTGAGTGTTCACTAACTGAGTGTCCATTGAGTGTTCACTCTCAGGAAGTGACCAATAGGGATGGGTGGTCAGGTTCGCTGACTTGGTTGACACATGTCATAGTATCCCAATTGTGAAGATCGAAGCTCATGATATTATTGGGCTGTCTGGCTCAGATTAAATTATTTACAGACCTGTCATATGGCTAAACTGTTGCTGAGTGAGGTGTTAAACAACAAACTAACAAAACAGATCAGAGGGGTAGGCCTGCACAATGATAAATGTTTCAAATGTACATCAATAATACCTGTTAATTCTTCAAAACTTGTGTATGCTTTCATTCCAAATCTCTTCCTGTACTGGTTCATGGACTGGAAGCTAAGCGTCCTCCCATGAAGAATAGCTTGTTTTAACACAGGCTGTGTCATGGGTCCGTGATTATAACGGCTCATCTGCAAACAAAATGTAAATACCCGGTAATCATGTAATCATGACCAGTATGCTATATTCCGATGTATTTACAGGTGCTTCAGGCTTTATGAATACACTATGCTGTTTAGTGGTCAAATGCAACAGTTATACTTGGGACTAGATTTTCTCAGTAAAGTACAGATTCTAGGTTTTTGGTACCAAGAATTGAACCCCCAATCTTGGCACCTAATCACCAGCACACAAAGTTAGTGACCTAACCCACTAACCCACCATCCTATCAGTTTCATTTGTAAATGCATTTCTATCCCTGCTTGTACACACATGCATGCTCTCGGGGCGGTGGGGTAGCCTAGTGGTTAAAGCGTTCGCTAGTCACGCCGAAGACCTGGGTTCGATTCCCCACATGTGTACAATGTGTGAATCCCATTTCTGATAGCTGGAATATTGCTAAAAGCGACGTAAAACCAAAGTCACTGGTTCACAAGCTCTCACTGACAGTTCTTTAGTCGGAAACATACCATTCCAGCTCTCTGCCTGGTCATTGAATCTACGAAGTTCGCAAGGCCATTTTTCACAACCAGCTCCGAATGGTAAACGTAGTCTTTCATGGGTACGATGCTGCCACTGACGTTGAACTCGGAGGGCATGAGGGGATGCCAGTGGTACAGGTGGTTGAATTCAACTGCGATACGGTTTCTGGTACTGGAAGCTCTCTCCAAACAACAGCTCCGGTTTGAACATCAGCTTGAAGTTGTAGTTGCTCAAGTGCTGCACGTAGTCTTCTATCACAATCTTAATTGTCTCACCTGCAATGACAATTAGGGTCACAGTTCTTACTAAAGTCCATGAACAGGCTCCTCTAATTCTTAAAGAGACAGTAGGGTAGCCAAGTGGTTACAGTATTCGCTTATAATGACAAAAATGCCTCGATCGGTCACTTTTATTCAAGTTCTTATCAAATAAGATCCATTTGGCATTTAAACAACATTCACACCATGATCCACTCATCAATATATTTTATTGTTTAACACCTCATTCAGCGATATGCCTGCTATGTAAAGGTAGTCTATAAATAAATCGAGACTAGACAAGCCAATGATTGATGTCATGAGCATAAATACATCCAATTGTGATATCATGACATGAATCAAGAAAAACATCAAACTTGACTGCATGATCCCTTCGCCTCTTACTTACAGGGCGGTTGGGTAGCCCAGTGGTTAAAATGTTTGCTCGTCACGCCGAAGACCCAGGTTCGATTCCCCACATGGGTACATCGTGTGAAGCCCATTTCTGGTGTCCCCCTCCATGATATTGGCTAAAAGTGGCCTAAAACCCAACTCACTCACTCACTCACCAACCATATGTTGCTGAAGACCAATACTAACCAAAATCTTCCCAGGTGTTATATAAAGAAGCAATAAATTATAACTAACCTAAAATGATCCACTTTGCTGTCTGGAAGAGTCTTTCATCATCAAATTCAGGATGCTCCTGTTTCAAGACTTCACAAACCCGGTTGTGTTCTCGTAGCCACACTGTGGCGTACATGAACAGACCTGGCAGAAGGCCGAAGAACTGGTGTCCAAGGGCAAACTTGAGTTGTTCAGGTGTGTTGGGGGGGTAGGTCATGGGTACCGGGGCGTCTTTCAGGTAGGGGGGAAATTCCTCCCCATTTACCATCTGGCAACAATAGTATGTTTATATGAATAGATAATTCTAAAGTTGGTAAGCTGGAGAGTTGGCTAAATAAGGAAATACTTGTGACCTCTACTGGCTTCACTTCGAACAGCTTGGACTCGCGATTTTAGTTTATTTGTATGAACTGCTAAGTTTTGACTGCCTCTTGTATATGTGAATGGACATGCAAACTTTCTGTATACCCTGTGATATAAATGGTGGCGTGTGGTCCTGTGCGCAGAGCTCAGGTCACGAATCAGTTGAAGTTAAGCAACGTCGAGCTCGGACAGTCCTTGGATGGCTGACCGTGTTTGGCAGCTTGACTCCTGAGAGTTTCTAGGACTTCAGTCCTGCCCCACAATGAAGCACATGCGATACATGTGGTCTCACCTTAGGCAAGTGAGTTTGTTCAAATTGCCTCTATTCACCCAGCAGAAAATGGGTACCCGGTTGGATAAAGTCATGTGACTATAACCTTCTAGCGCCTAACAGGCTGCTTGGGTTATCCGGGGTAATAAGAATCAGATTCTGATTAAGCGCCTCGAGCAATCACTTGGTGTTTGGAAACGTGCTATAGAAGATGACTTATTATTAAATGAATATTGTTACAAGCTGCATGAAGAACAACTCATTCCAACTTGTTTTGTATGTGATCGCATAGTATAAATGATCTTATATTAAACAAAACATTGTGTAAACTTTTGTATTATGTACATTATCATATTACGTAAATGTATCGCATTGTGTATGAGATCTTGTTACATATGTGATCAGACTGTAATAACCTCTTCCTGATCCTGGAATCCATAAACCAAACAGCCTGTTGTGCAATTCCGTTTCAAATTATCCCAAGCATTTAACTTACCTGTGATTTCATTTTTCCATCTTTAAAACTTCTCAATGAATTTTCGCTTGCTTTATCTTTTCCATAAACATGAGAGACATCCACCTGTAAAATAAAACAAACTGAATAACACCTGGAAGATATTGATGACCGAGATCCACTGAAACACTCATATAATACTCCTCTAGACCCATCAGTCCACAGCTTGTTTCACAGTTGTAAATCAAATGACAGTTTCTTTCATTCATAGTTAAACATTTTTAGAATTTTTCACAGGCAAAATGAAAGGGAAAGTAAGTCTGAAGACAATGACCTTTTTTCTTCCTTCTGATAAATACAAACTTATTTGTTTTCACACAATTGTGCATGTATTATAAACCTACAAGACAAGCTGAACATGTTTAGAAAATTGTTTGAAGAACAAAAAATAATGTATTGCATTCTTTCCCCCCACTTAAGGATTTATGCTCTCAAAAAAACCTTATCAGCAGATAAAACACCTGGCGTAGCAGGAAACAGGACCCCATTATGTGTAAAAGTGTTTAAAGTGGACGTGTGTAAGTAGGTAGTGCTTGGACTGAGTGATACAATGAGTTAGTACAGTCAGAAAGCTTTATTCTCCAGTGGACACTATAGATGAACAAGCTCCATACGTCTAGTTTATTGGTGTTCACTGTTGTACTGGCTTTGTGAGATCATCTCTGTATATTCAGTTTGATCATATATATTCTTGACCGTATCAGGGATTCAGGAATAAAATTTAAATTATAAATATATGGCCAATTTGGCCATATTTTTATATCACCTAGGAATTACATCCACAACTGAAATGGATTTTTATTCCCAAATCGTATGAAATTGGTATATAAGAACCCCACTGTTTTCTTGTCTGTTTAAAAACTAGAATACATCCAATTTTATTCAAAATTGTTAAAATGACTATGGTATTATCCAGATTGCAGTGGAGAGACAAGACTGTATTTGGTATTTAGAATCTGTTGTCTGTAGAATGCATCAAATTTTATATATCACTTTATTATGATGACTATGGTATAATGATCATCGCAGTGACGCCATGACATGAATCTAGGGCTGGTTTAAAAGATCGACAATCAGAAATATTGTCGATGGGAAGAATTCTTCGTGATTATTAATAATATCCTCCTTGAAATATTGCGATGAAATAATGTTTTAGTTTTATCATACAATACACAATGTTACACCTTTATTCATGGGCTACTTCTAAATTATGTTCTGATGGTGGTTAGTTCGCAATCCAAGCCTAAATATGTCGCCACACAGTGATGTGAAATATGTTGATTTTCTGGAATCAACTTCCACTGGAGTTTGGGACAATTAACAACCTGAAGATTTCAAATCTAAACTGAAGACACACCTTTTTAAGAAGACATACAGTGTCTAACTTTACATTCTCGAGTTGTTTGGAGAGTGCTACTGAGCAGTACTTTTGGACTGGAACTGGCGCTATATAAATGTTTATATGATGATGATGATGATGATGATTTTTTGGCATTTTAGCTCAGTTACCTCTCCAGTACTTATCGATAACTAATTAATATTCAGTTAATGATTATGATCAATATAGATAGCCAGTCCTACATAGGTGTATTTTGTTTCAGCCCAGTGAGGTAGACACTTACCCCATGGCCACCCCATGTGAAGCCAGGCCCCATCTTGAGGTCCGTCTTGAAGAACTGGTGGGTGAAATGCTGAGCAAAGAAGGAGAAGAGGACATTGCTACCCATGGGCTCGGGCAGAAACTTGGTCCGTGTGAAGAACTTCTTTATCATGTAGTCCACATCGGGCAAGGTCTTCTTACCTGGAGACAACAGTGTTACAGTGAGTCAGGTAAATGTAGACTACTTTCAGATCAATGATGTGGAGTCCGGAGGGGTGTTCTAAAAAGTCGAGATCTGGGTGGTGGTGAAATGGGATTAGTACCTATTTTAATTTGCTTGCCCTCCAGGACACCATACCACAGTTAAAATTAAGTTTCTATGAAAATAACAATTTACTGTAAATCATACAAGTCTTTTGCCCTATACTTATTATATAGGCAGGTGGGGTAGCCTAGTGGTTAAAGCATGCATCGTCACGCCAAAGACCCGGGTTCGATTCACCACAATACAATGTATGAAGCCCATTGCTTATGTCCCTCGCCCTGATATTGCTGGAATATTGCTGAAAGCAGCGTTACACCAAAGTCACTTACTCACTTATTATCAGCGTTCGAAATACCTGCCTGCCCGACCGCCCAGGACGGGTTATTTTCAAAACGGACTGCCAGATTCTCAAATTCACCTGCGCGATGGTCGGGTTAAGATTGTATGTATATGAAGTTAGTATTAGTTTTTTTGATAATTTTACAAGTTTTAATTTAATTATACTAAGTAAATTAGTATTTTTTGTGGGCAGGTAAGTTTTGGTCAGAGCTGGCAAGTTTTACGTCTAACCAGCCCTGTGGTCTGGCCGAAATGTTTGGGAGTTTCGTACCCTGTTATTATACATTAAAACTTCCTGACATTTCTTTGAGTCTTCGTATGTATGATAAGTTACATAAGGATCTGGCACAACACCTTTCACTCTACAGTGCTCATCTACTCAACCACGAAAAGAATGAACACAATTTTGCAGAGTCACTATTAACCAGGATGTCAACACCAAACAATACAAAATATGTGATATATATGAAGAAATGTATCATATGCGTGTATATTGACTTAAAAATACATGTACTGTGATCCAGTACAAAAGCCTGCAGGCTTCTCAGTCGGCCATATTTCACATCCATTATCAACATCAACAAGATAACAACACCAAGTGCCGTGAGCTGGCAATTTTCTGCCTCAGTGGCCGATTCTCCATGCTCCGTGTGAATAAATGTGATCCTGGGTGTGAAGCGGGGGCTTAGGCACTAATAGTTCAGGGACTGGGAATCCCCTGGTTAGTCCAACCACCATCTATTGAAGTCACCTACACGATATTTAATGGTTGAAACGGCACACTGTATTTCCCAACTGAAGCATTATAAATGTCGCATATTCTTGTCTGGCTGTTGTGTTGCAGGCTTTTCCCATTTATCAGCCATTCATGAAAAGTCAATGACAGGAACATCATGTACATATTACAATGGCATTTTATGCCAGGGAGATGTGTTATTGTAGTGACAACGCTAGACATAATTTTGTAATGGTATCTGATATACATACACAAGACTCCCACGTATGTGCTCTGTGAAGGTAAGGGACCCTTCATAAATATGGCTAGCATGTACAATGTAAATGACATTGCCCACTCCCCACCCCCCTACGTGTTCAGAGTAAGTGATCCTCCCCCTGCATGCCATGTACAAACTCAATTACCCCCAAAACATGTGTACAAAATTGTGCCCCCACCTCCCCAGAACAAACTGGGTGACCCCCACCCCTTCAAATCATCATCACCCCTAGCCATAAATATTGAATAATCCCTAATATGAGAAATACATTTTTCAAAAGTAAAATAGAATTTAAATTTGTTGTTAGTTAAAAACAGTAAGTTTCATATTTAAGATGTTATTTTCGTGAATTTTCTTGTACTGGCCACTGAAGGTAATAAGAGAAATAAATTCTTCAAAAGCTAACCAAAATAGTTTTTGTTTCCCAATAGTTAAAAACAGCAAGATTCTTTTTCAAGAAGTTCTTTTCTTGAATTTTCTTGTACTGGACTTCGCATTGCATGTAATAATATAAAACTAAACTTTAAAGCCACTTTCTTGGTTAAAATACAACTCGGGTGTACACGCTCATGGCATTAGTTGTGATACTGGTAGTATGAATGAGAAAACATTCAATTCCAAATTTGGATGTTTTACTGACATTTGCTTCCAATTTTGGACCAAATATTGAGCAGGTCTAAACAAATCTTGCTGTTTGCGATCCCATAGCAACACTCCCTGTTTCCCGGTAGTATGACCTGGCTGAGCCAACATATATCTCGTGATGTTTGTAGGTCTGTCTGACTTGTATGTGTCTTGTAACAGAGATGAAACAGTGAAGGCAAAAAAGGTTTAGCGTTTGTTGTCTCACTTAAGACCCAGATTGAATCCAGTATGTGTGAGCACTTTTGTTGTACTGTAGTTATAGGGATAGAGTATTACTGGTAAATAATGCCTGTATAGCATGGATGGTGTTTATTTGGGATGCCTACTGGTGGTTAAAGTGTTAAAATGTTGCACTGAAGACCTGGGTTTGGTTCCCATGATGGTATAGGTGGGAAGTCCAATTCTGTTGTACCCTGAAGATGCTGTTTGAATTTTGCTATTATGCTCACTTACTCACTCACTCACTCATGATGGTACGGGGCGGTCGGTAGCCTAGTGGTTAAAAGTGTTCGCTCATCACGCCGAAGGCCCGGGTTCGATTCACTACATGGGTACAATGTGTGAAGCCCATTTCTGGTGTCCCCCGCCGTGATATAGCTGGAATATTGCTAAAAGCGGCGTAAAACTAAACTCACTCACTCACTCATGATGGTACAGGTGGGAAGTCAATTCTGTTGTACCCTGAAGATGCTGTTTGAATCTTGCTATTATACTCACTCACTCACTCACACTTTCACATGCAACAAGCTCCCCTATCTCACACTCTCATAGTGTAATGATAATCTCTTACCTTTGACCCCCATGGGAGTCGGGCATTCTCGTGGCACTGGGGGTAATGTCCGTGTGTAGTAGGAGTAGTTGCCAACAGCATCGAACGTTGCGTACTCATGGTCAGATTCAAACACAGGGGGACTGTCGACCATATGGGACCGCACTGAAACAACCATGTCATGTTAGTGTGTTGGTACTGTAGTGAGACAGTTTGGCATTAAAAAGATTTGTTAACAATATTCTGGAATGAAACTTTTGAGTATCTGGTTCGCAGTCTGAGTATCCTCTGCATTACGAGGGGCGGGAGGGCTAGCTTAGTGGTTAAAGCGTTCGCTCGTCACACCAAAGACCTAGGTTCGATTCCCCACATGGGTACAATGTGTGAAGCCCTTTTCTGGTGTCCCCCGCCTTGATATTGCTGGAATATTGCTAAAAGCGGCATAAAAACTCAATAGTTCTGCATGACAGGGGACTTTATAGAGTACTTGGTATGGATTGCCTAAGTCACCAGGAGGCCCACCCTCTGCTGTGTTTGTTGATGTCACATTCAGCAGTTGTTTAGCTATATGACAGTGGTCTGGACATAATCACTTCCTGGCGAGATGATCCAGTGATTGACATCAAGAGCACTGTTCTAAAAATGTTGGGATACGATAACAATCATCACCAAATGGCTGACAGTCTTGGGTTGCTGAAGATAAGTTATAACCCTTGGTCCTGTTTCACAAAGCTCTCGTAAGTCTAAGATCTCGTAACTTTTCTCGTAGCATTCGAACCTCCTGTTACAGTATAGGAGGTGCGAGTGCTACGAGAAAAGTTACGAGATCTTAGGTTTACGAGAGCTTTGTGAAACAGGGCCCAGATCTTCATGGGTTTCGTCTTCTGTGACTTGCTGATAATGTGACATTACGCTGATCAGCCTGGAACAGCTGGTTTGTTGGTTTCCAAATGATTGCTGTATAGGTAGGGGGTTTCAGATATAGAATTACTGACCACATTACAAAACCTAACAGCAATGATTGGTTGACCTACTTGTGTAAACTCTCTTCATGGCAGCATTCTTGAGAAATGAGACATTGTTGATTATGCTCCAAAGCCATTTGTAGTTGACGAGGATGTGATGGAGTTGTTCGGGATCCGGCTTCAACATCAGCTTCACCCTCTTCCAGAATGTGGCTGCAAGGAGAACAGTAGATACTTGCATGTGATTGGATGACATCTGATTGCATTGAATTTGTGTGATTGGATGTTTTTGTGATTGGATGGATGTCATGTCATGTGATTGGATGGCATGTTGTGATTGGATGGCATGTCAAGTGATTGGATGGCATGTCATGTGATTGGATGGCATGTCAAGTGATTGGATGGCAATGTCATGTGGATGGCAATGTCATGTGATTGGATGGCAATGTCATGTGATTGGATGGCAATGTCATGTGATTGGATGGCATGTCATGTGACTGAATGGATGTCATGTGATTGGACAGTGATGTCATGTGATTGAATGGCATGTCATGTGATTAAATGGGATGTCATATTCTTTGATGCATGTCATTGGATTAAATAGCATGTCATTGGATTGGACATATCAAGGGCCTCAAGTTCTAGGAAAAATAACCTCCGTGTACAGACAGACCCATCACAGGGCATAGGCAACCATGAATTGTCGACCTGTGAGAAACCCTTGTTTAGTTCTAACAGTATTGTTTTACAGTAGCAATGACGAATGTCTCCCACCAGGTGATACCAATTTAGAGCTTTGCATATTTATTGAGTTCAAGTTCCATCATCGAACAGCCCCGATGTATGATCCGGTTCAGTATGTTCAGTCCGAATGTCAGAAGTGTCATGGCCGTTGTGAAATAGTCTCTGATGGATGAGTGGCAGTAACAGTGTTTTGATCCTCGCCTTTAACCACTCGTGTCAAGCGTGCACTACCTGCTATTATTACATGTTTAAATGTCATGTGTCAACATGCATAGTGATATTTTGGGGATGTCATGTCAGCCTTTAAATATGTAAGTAGAAAGTACAACAGGAAAAGCTCTTTTTGAAATGCAGAGCCAGAACATTGAATTTAAAAATATGGTTTGGCTATGTATGTCACTCAAAAACCTTTCAGAACAACAGACTCCAGTCATGTCATGTCGAAGCCCATTTCTGGTGTTCCCCGCCCTGATGTTGCTGGAATATTGCTAAAAGCGGCATAAAACTAAACTCACTCTCACATGTCATGTCATGACAGAGTAACTTTAATCATACGAAGAATGTGTGATAAGGTAGCCAAGTGGTTTAAGCATTTGCTCATCACACCAAAGACCCAGGTTTGATTCCCCATTTGGGTGCATGCGTGAAACCCATTTCCAATGCAAACCTGCTGTGATATTGCTTGAATATTGCTTAAACCAGTATTAAACCATACTCACTCTCTTAAAACATACTATTCACTTGTGTTTGTTTATAGACCATGTAAGGCAACATAAACCTTTGTCTAATTAATCCACTATGCTGTTGTGTAGTATCCCTTGGTCATGACAGGATCTGCTGTTTGTTTGATGATTTGATCCCTTCCTTTGATATTACCAAAATATCAGATCTACAACCAGCATTTTTTTTACCTTCCTCTGAAATTGGCTCATATTTCTGGTGTCCCCAGTCGTGATATTGCTGGAATATTGCTAAAAGCGGCATTAACCAAACTCACTCACTCACTCACTCATGTACTTACGATGTTCGCAGTAGTCTCCATAGTATTCGAGTCCACTGCAGTCACAGGTATAAGAGGTATGACCGGTGGTCAGGCAGATGCCACCGTTTTGACAGGGGAAGGAACAACAGGGGTTTTCTGGAAGAGAAATAACAGCATTATTATCGCATATGAACATCTCAACCTGTAGGGTGTCCAGTTGAATAGGTCATGGATGACATTGTACAAAGCAATCTTTGTACGTAGTTGACTGAACCTCTCATACCTGAACATAATCCTATATGAACATCTCGACCTGTAGGGTGTCCAGTTGAATAGGTCATGGATGACATTGTACAAAGCAGTCTTCAAACTGGCCCATGGCCCTTTTCCCATCCCGCCCGCCTGTAGTGTCCAATTGAATAGGCCATGGGTGATATTAGTTGACTGAACCTCTCGTACCTGGAACATAATCCTATATGAACATCTCGACCTGTAGGGTGTCCAGTTGAATAGGTCATGGATGACATTGTACAAAGCAGTCTTCACTGCACTCAGGCGACCGTAGCTCACATACCTGTACTTACAACTGTCAAAGTGCCATGGTTGCTTTGTACAAGCCTGGGTCCAGAAAGCGTTCATAGCGCTACAACAATCGTAAGCCTATGATAAGCTATAAAGTTACGACAGTCGTAACATTAAGAATACTTTGTGGATTGGGACCCAGAAACCTATGTTTGTTAGATGCAACAAACTGAATCTGGTGGTTCAAATTCTAACATTAGGTTTTATTGTGTTCTATCCTCAATGGTTTGTCTGGTCCAGACTCAGTTACTGACTCCATCATATCACTGGAATATAACTGCAGCATCAGGCAACAAACAAACAGGTGCGGCAAATCTGAGTCTTTTTTTTGTGAAAGTTGGGAAAGATTTAAATCAGGCATGGTATTATTTTTATCTGTCAGATGGAAAGGATGTTTATGTCATGTAAGAAAAAGGATATAATTTTTACTGACAATTGTTCATCCAAGCTTGAAAAGTCAGCATGACTCGCCTTGGTATGTGATATTGTAATGGTTTTAAGATGGGTAAGATCTCAAGTGGCTGGGTTTTGTTCAGGATGGGTGAGATTTTAAGTGTACTGGGCTGTTCAAGTTTGGTGGCTATCTTTAAGGATGGGTTCAATGGGTTGGGGTTCAAAATGTAGGCTGGTGACCCTCTCAGATACAGTAAAAATACTAAATGGAGAATATTTATCTTGACAAAAATATAATATTTTTTTAAACATAAATGTTTGCAAGGTGGTGAGGTTTCTTTTCCTGATATTTATGAAAAAATAGATGTATGTTTGGGTCATTATAATCAGTGTATGAAATAAGGCCTGTCCGACAGCCCGAGATGGGTTAGATTTCAGACGGACGGTCTAGATTTACAGATAGCCAGCCCGGTGGTCTGGTAAAACATTTAGATGTTATATACATCTGAGTCATATCTTGGTGTCTGGTCTGGTTAAATCCATTTTGGACTGGTAACATTTTGAAGTTACCTGTGAGCCCTGATGTCTGGCTGTGGTCTTGACTTATTTCATACACTGTTATAATGCAAGGAGCACCTTTAGGGGTGGGGGGTATAGATATTTTACCACTTTCTCAAAGACTCCTGGAGATTCATGTTCAGTTTCTCGTCTGAAGCATGTTTCATCCCTTTCATAGATTCACATTGAGTTCCCCATTATGTTATGTGAATACCATTGTCTGTTTAAAACATTCACATTGAGTTTCCCATTGTTTTTCAATACCATTGAAACCCATTTCTGGTGTGCCCTGCCGTGATATTGCTGGAATATTGCCAAAAGCGGCGTAAAACTAAATTCACTCCCTCACTATTTGAATACCATCATCTGTTTAAAACATTCACATTTAGTCACCTGCATACCAGATTAAGGAAGTTTAGTTAATTGCATGCATTCACATGTCAAATGTTTGCTGCTAAGTTCAAGAGGAACCTTTACACTCAGAATAGTGGAGGGAACACAGCTTTGCATAATCACGTTTCTTTCTGTCGATAAGTCATGTTTTCCCAAATCTTAAGAACATTTTGTGTATGGATGTTTCCTCAACACCTGTGTACAGCGGAATATGAATATTCATGATGAAGTACGTAATTATAATCCTCACACAAAGAGCTTCAGGCAATGATTAATAAATTATGGTCAATTCAGTGTTCACCTGATCTGGAATAAGTGGAGAATGAGACTGATTTTGGTTTTTTTTGTCTAACACTGCACTTGGAAATATTCAAGCTATATGGCGGCGGTCTGTAAATAATCAAATCTGGACCAGACAATCCAGTGATCAACAGCATGAGCATCGATCTACACAATTGGATACAATGACATGTGTCAGCCAAGCCTGCAAACCTCACCACCTGATCATCTATCCCTCTTACGACAAGCATGGCTTGCTGATGAGCAATTCTAACCAGGATCTTCACGGGTCTCCTAATTTCTGTCCACAGCAGATCATCATCATTTGTGAGTATGTGGATGTAGTCTATATTCTTAGAGACCCGTGAAGATCCGGGGTAGAATAGGTCTTCAGCAACCCATTCTTGTCATAAAAGGCGACTATGCTTGTCGTAAAAGGCGACTAACGGGATCGGGTGGTCAGGCTCGCTGACTTGGTTGACACATGTCATCGGTTCCCACTTGCGCAGATCGATGCTTATGCTGTTGATCACTGGATTGTCTGGTCCAGACTCGATTATTTACAGGCCGCCGCCATATAGCTGGAATATTGCTGAGTGCGGCGTAAAACTAACTCACTCACTATATTCTTAGAGTGAGGTTACAAAGGAAGTATATCACATGCCTAGAGTGGAAATCAGTTGGTGTATTGTGCTCTCAGAGCACTGAATGCGTGTAAATCATGGCATATCAAAATGATGTATAGAACATATGAAGCCTATTAATAGTGACCCAGTCTTTATAATTATCCCCATTGCATAGATCGATGTTCATGCTGTTGATCTCTGGATTGTCTGGTCCAGATCTGATTATTTACAGACCGCCGCCATATAGCTGGAATATTGCTGAGTGCAGCATAAAACTAAACTCACTCACTCGCTTATAATTATGAAATAAACTGTTTAAAGAGCCATAAAAATGTACACCCTTGCTAAAGAAATTGAAAAAAAATCTTCATATGACAGTTTTATGAAACTGTTGAACCTGTTGAACAGCTTGACAACATTTGGAAATTAATCATACCCCTCCATTTTACAGTTAATCTGCTTTTGAGTGCTAGGGTAAAAGTCATATGATCAATTATCTCCCACACAAATTCCTTTCATTCCGACATGCAAGGAGATTATGTTGAAGGGATTTACAGTGTTGAATGTAAGTGTATGTCGCTTATCTCATGGACAGGTGTAGAATACCCTCGTATCTCCCTAGTGAATACGAAGAGGAGGAAGTCACACACATCCCGACTCCTGAATGGGTTTTCCTGAAGTTTGTGGCCAAACAAATCTGTATTTATTATCTTTATAGTCCCTTTAACCCACTGCCTGAACTTCAAGGTGTGTGCAATATTTGAAAAAGATTAACCAAGCGTTAATTGGTTAAATACAGGTTTATCCCCCATTGCTTACAGAATACAACGACAACCATATATAACTGACACCGCATTGTAGGTTAGGTATTTTTAGTTTTGCACATTACATACTTTTCATAAATACCTGTTCATCGTCAAATATTAATACACAGGTGCGCTGATGCCCTCTCAAACACTCCCCTGTACAACCAGAATTATGTTTCTCTTTGTACACTGCAAACTGTATGCTTTTGTATTGTGACAATATGTCTTTAAAATTCAATAAAGTTATGAAATTAAATGAAGGAGAGTCTGCTATGGTGGTGAGGACGGTGAATGACAGCTTAATCTACAGATAACGGTATGAATGAAATCCCAGCAATTATTGACGTTACTTTTAGGGAGTTGCCCATGTGAAAGGCTTACAGGTCGTGACATGTGAGGCGACGCCCATTTATATGTGGGACACCCACTCTCAACTCTATGCACCCCATTTTCATCAATGTCCTCAAGCTAATCCAAGTCTCCCCTACCCTACTCCTCCCATGTGTTACACAACTCCCACTGTGGGTGCTACCTATGCATGGAGTGTGATGTCTTAAATGTCCCAGATTAGAATTGGTCTTCAGTAACCCATGCTTGTCATAAAAGGTGACTAACGGGATCGGGTGGTCAGGCTTGCTGACTTGGTTGACATGTCATCGTATCCTTATTGCTTGATGTTCATGATGTTGATCACTAGATTGTCTGGTCAAGACTCGGTTATTTACAGACAGCCACCGCATAGCTGGAATATTGCTGAGTGAGGCGTAAAACTAAACTCACTCACTCACTGAAAAAGTCCCCATTGCCCTATCGCCCCTGTGGTATTTCATTGAGAACTTTATGCTGACATATTTCTTTTCCCTGTAGGGCTGGTGGGGTAGCCTAATGGTTAAAGCGTTGGCTCATCACGCCGAAGACCCGGGTTCGAATCCCCACATGGGCACAATGTGTGAAGCCCATTTCTGGTGTCCCCCGCCGTGATGTTGCTGGAATATTGCTAAAAGCGGCGTAAAACCAAACTTAGTCAGTCAGTCTTTTCCCTGTATAATGTGTGAGTGAGTTTGTGTCATAGTGAGTGAGAGTTATGTCATACGCAGACATTGTCGACTCTGTGAAGTAGGTTCATCATACACAATCTGAAACTAATGTATTCAGTGAAGCCCATGCATGTCTACAATACGGAAGATGTGGATTTCTACAGTTTCAGGAAACTGAGAAAGTCTCTGGGCTCCTTTTAGTGTATTTTATCAAAATGATTTAAGAACTTTATTTTTCTTTAAAACATGATGAATACGGAGACTAAATGGTAGTCTTTGATGACGTCTTACCTGCGCTACTGTAGTGGGAGTATACGATCACAACAATGGCCAGAGTTAACAGATGACGCTTCAGATGCATTGTGGGAGGGTTCTGAAATAAAGATGTGATGTAATTGAAGCCTGGGCTAGAATCCAGTTAATTTGTAGTTCATATAATGTCTCTGCTTGTATTAACGGGAATATTACCTGTACACAGAGGCATTGTGGGAGGGTTCTGAAATAAAGATGTGATGTAATTGAAGCCTGGGCTAGAATCCAGATAATTTGTAGTTCATATAATGTCTCTGCTTGTATTGACGGGAATATTACCTGTACACAGAGACATTGTAGGAGGTTTCTGAAATAAAGATGTGATGTAATTGAAGCCTGTGCTAGAATTCAGATAATTTGTAGTTCATACAATGTCTCTGCTTGTATTAACGGGAATATTACCTGTACACAGAGGCATTGTTGTTGGTTGCAGTTTCATGGGTTCCCCAATACAGTTACGTAATGCAAAATTGAAAACCTACCCCAGCTTCAGATCTCATAGTAAAAGTGACTGACTGCAACCTCACTCACTCACTCACTCACTGCGCTCACTCACTCATTCAATTCATTCATTCACTCTACTCACCCCTCACTCACTCATGGGGTGGTGGACCCTTGAAGGCCTGGGTTAGACTAGTGATCTTCAGTAACCCATGCTTGTCGTAAGAGGCGACTAACGGGATTGGGTGGTCAGGCTCCCAATTGCGCAGATCGATGTTTAGGCTGTTGATCACTGGATTGTCTGGTCCAGACTCGATTATTTACAGACCACCGCCATATAGCTGGAAATATTGCTGAGTGTGGCGTAAAACTAAACTCACTCAATAACTCATGGAGCGTTGGGGTAGCCTTCTGGTTAAAGTGTTTGCTCATCATGCCAAAGACCTGGTTTTGATTCCCTACATACACTCACTCACTCACTCACTCACTCACTCACTCACTCACTCACTCACTCTCTCACTCCATTTAGTCACTTTGATACAGCTGGAATGATGCTGGCTACATCACTCCGCTTATCACTCACCATTATATAGCTGGAATAGTTTCGGCACTAGCCCTCTCTCTCATTTGTTCTCACTCAATCTTAAGTAGACAGTTTATACCATGTTTGTTTGTCCAAAACTACCACTTAGACCCCGTTACTCACTGTATCTAGTCCAGACAAATATTATCAGAGATAGTTAAAGAGCAGTGGCTGCCTGACTACAGAGGAATCCCCTTTGCAGACCAAGCGTCTTCCACATGCTAACACCATGCCTACTAAACAAGTCGCTTGTAAAGGTTATCCTATCATTTCCAGCACTTCCCCTGGAGGCTTGCGGGTCTGACATCACATACAAGTACATCTCACAACACATCTCTCCACTCATGGTGTTGCTGCAGCAACAGCAACAGCAGCAACAGCAGCAGCAGGTGTTGACTGTGTACATCAAACACTGAGTGGGGAAACTCCAGCATCCAAATACCCTACTCAGCGTCACCTGAATATTTACCAGCACATCCATACTTAGTCACTCTTTTCACACCTTATAAGGTTCATATGAGACAGTGGGGTAGCCTTGTGGTTAAAGCGCTCGGTCATCACACCCAAGACCTGGGTTCAATTCCCCACATGGGTACAATGTGTGAAGACCATTTCTTGTGTCCCTCACCATGATATTGCTAGAATATTGCTTGAATATTGCTAAAAACGGTGTGAAACTAAACTCACTCACTCACTCTATTTAAGGGGGCGGTGGGGTAGCCTAATGGTTAAAGCGTTGGCTCGTCACGCCGAAGACCCAGGTTCGAATCCCCACATGGGTACAATATGTTAAGCCCATTTCTGGTGTCCCCTGCCGTGATGTTGCTGGAATATTGCTTAAAACGGCGTAAAACCAAACTCAGTCAGTCAGTCACTCTATTTAAGATTAATTACTTTGACAAAAATACATATTTTAGATTTCTCTGAAAAACAATCTGCAAAAATTTCCACTTGAGGTAAAAAGGTTGAAAAACTGTAATTACCCATCCTGACATGACCGGCAGAAATGATTAAAGACCTGTGCATGGTTTGGAAATGAAATTCAATCTAAACAAAGAACACAGAATGTCTAGGACATAAAGATGAAAGGTTTTCACAGAGGAAGATCATCCTACTAGACCCATTTTACCATGCTTACTGTCAACAAACTATAATTTTCATATCAGGTTTTCAAAACCAAGTAGACAGAATGAAGTCCTGTCAACAAACTGTTTTAGGTTTTCAAAACCAAGAGACAGAATGAAGTCCTGCTATTATGTAAATTGTTAGTCGGGACGTGGTAATGGAAGAAGGTAGATCAGTACAGTCTACTTGGAATGGGCCAAAACAATATTCCAGATCAACCAAACAATTTCAAACCCATGTTTAGTTGCAAACCAACCTCAACAGTTTGTGCCATCCAGGCTTGATGATGTTACAAGTTGTTTGCATGGGGCTATGCAACCAGTTCAGGTATAAGCTAGTGTCATGACCAGTTTTAAATACCAAGGGGCTGATCCAGAGGGACAAAGTGTAACAATGGATCAGTCACGTGTTACACTCAATACAATGTGACACAGGATCAGTCACTTGTCACACCTTGTACAGTGTGACACAGGATCAGTCACTTGCCACACCCAGTTCAATGTGACACAGGATCAGTTACAGCGTGTGCTCACCCAGTACAATGTGACACAGATCAGAACGGGTTTCACCCCACATGGGCATAGTGTGTGAAGCCCTAGTGGTTAAAGTGTCCCACCCAGATATTGCAATGTGACACAGGATCAGTCAACTTGTCACACTCAGTGTGTCAGTGTGACACAGGATCAGTCACTTGTCACACCCAGTACAATGTGACACAGGATCAGTCACTTGTCACACCCAGTACAATGTGACACAGGATCAGTCACTTGTCACACCCAGTACAATGTGACACAATGTTGCACCCTCATAGTGTATATATCACTGGCTGTCAACACATTCACATCACAAACGGTTCACTTTACATATTAAGTTTAGACTCCAGCCCGCTAAACAGCATCTCTCCCCAGTCACACTCCCCAAATATTGACCTTGTACTCATGTGCTTAGACAACTGTCGCAGCGGCTGATCTCTGTTGATGTTGGGCGAGTGAGTGCTAAAGAAGCAATTCTTATCCTTTCAAATCAACTTTTTACGTAATTCACTAGGTGCTAATGTGTCCAAACAGTTTTTTCTAGGGTCTATGCATAGTTTCAAGTTGTGTTTGTGGTATATATTTTATTTAAGAAGGGTGTGAATGGTGTATCCAGTGCAGAATAAACCACTCAAATTAATGTCCTAAGCAACCTTCTCCAGCAATATTTGCAGGGGATACAATAACTGTCTTAACATATTTACCCATAATGGGATTCAAACTCGGTTCTTTGGTGTTACTACTGTACACTTGAACCACTTGGCTACCCAACACCATCCAGGCATATAAGTTATGTGCAATACATCCATATGCCAGTGCCCAATGTTTTGTTTTAAAAAGTAGTTATATGAATAAATTAAGGGTGAGTTTTGATAGTCCTGTGGTTACCTCTTGACCCTGCCTTATGATGTGCATCGTCGTGTTCAGTTCATGTTGGTATGACATGCTGTTCAAATGTGCTTGTTACCTTCTATTTCTGGTTTTTATTTTTATTTCTAGAATATCTGAATTTCACAAGAGTTATCAAAGAAATTAAAACGCTTTGCCTTCTTCAGAGGATGTTTATTCCAAACTTATACTTTTTATGATCCAGTTGAAATGTACACTTTCTGGATGGAACCCTGAATTATTTCATTTGGTATTCTGATATATTGTGGGTTTTTTACCTTAACATCTTCCTATCAAAGTCCTCCATTTATTACTGCCACTTGGCACATTGAGAAGGAGCCATGTGCAACAAGACATCAAATCTTGTGAGCTTAATCAGGAATTATGTAAAGTCTTAAATGTTGTGCTTAAGAGTGTTTAAGGCGTCATGTCAGATTAATATCTGTAAACCTGCAAAGTCACCAAACAGCACTCCCACCAGCATTGTCTAAACCTCAGGGTCTTCCACATACCACACTTCTCTCACCCATGTAGAAATCATCAATACATCCAGTTGAGGAACTTCATGTTTACAAGACCATAAAGATCTGCCAATGAGCCACACTATAGTACGACAATGGTTGATACGCTGTATATCTCCCAAGGGGCTGTGGTCAGGGGCAGGTCATACTATCAACAATACTTCAATGGCAGTCGGACAATCCCATTCCTTAGGTTTAATGTGCCAGCATTCCAATCTGGATAGGATGGACAGAAGACAGATGTATTCCACACCTTGGTATGGTCACCAGGTACTAAAGTGATGTTGAAATATTCTACATATATCACCAAAACGTCAGTGTACATTTGTTTTAGATTGGTCGAAACTTACCCAGTGAGCAGACTCATGCCGCATTAAAACCAAATTTCAAACGTTTTACATATTTATTTTTTGCCTACCTCCATATCAGATTTTTCATTCGGGGCAGTGGGGGAGTCTAGTGGCTAAAGCGTTGGCTCGTCACAGCGAAGACCCAAGTTTGAATCCCCACATGGGTACATTGTGTGAAGCCCATTTTTGGTGTCCCTCGCCGTGATGTTGCTCGAATATTGCTAAAAGCGTCGTAAAACCAAACTCTGTCAGTCAGAGTTTTCATTCAAAATCCTAAGCACAGTAATAATCAAGGCTTTACTGAAAACTGTCAGAATGGAGATCTATACATATAATGTAAACTTCATGAAGTGAAAATGCAAAGGTTCTAATGTCCACATAATTATGCAGCTGCATACAGGGTTGAATATAAAAACATCACTTCAAAGAAGATGCGTGTCGGCCACATTGGCTGCATCACCCAGCTCAACCCATATCAGTGCATCGTGGACCTGTCCTTAGTGAAATACAGAAAACTGTTTATAGCAAACACGCTTATAACAAACTGGACATAACAAACTGTTTTCATTTCTGTCCGTCCACATACTGTATGTTTAAGTTGAAAAGCGTGACACAAACTATGATTATAACAAACTAAAATAAGTTGTCCCCTGGAGTCCATAATGACCATAGTATACTGTATACTCAACAGAAATTAGAGGATACTTTTAAGAAATTGTGTTGTCAGTCTTCATATTGACAAAATATTCTGAAAATTATTCATGATCCTCCAACGTTTTTTGTTCAGCAAGAGTGAGTGAGTTAGTTTTACATCGCTTTTAGCAATATTCCATCAATATCATGGCGAGGGACACCAGAAACAGTGAGTTAGTTTTACGTCGCTTTTAGCAATATTCCATCAATATCATGGCGGGGGACACCAGAAATAGTGAGTTAGTTTTACTTCGCTTTTAGCAATATTCCATCAATATCAGGGCGGGGGACACCAGAAATAGTGAGTTAGTTTTACTCGCTTTTAGCAATATTCCATCAATTTTAGGGCGGGGGACACCAGAAATAGTGAATTAGTTTTACGCCGCTTTTAGCAATATTCCAGCAATATTAGGGCGGGGGACACCAGAAATAGTGAATTAGTTTTATGCTTTTAGCAATATTCCAGCAATATCATGGCGGGGACACCAGAAATGGGCTTCACACATTGTACCCATGGGAAATCGAACCCGGGTCTTTGGCGTCGACGAGCAAACGCTTTAACCACTAGGCTACCCCCACTGCTCCCTCAGTATGGACAGAAGAGGAACCTGTTCCTGAATATCCCAGGCATGCTGGACTAAGTGACCTGAAGCCTTTTGATGTTACGTTCCCAGTAAAATTTCCTGTTTAAATGTTGGTAAATACCAGGACTGGAGACATGAACCCCGCCCTTCCTTCAAATCCTGGATCCTGCAGCTGACGTTTGTTCAGAATTGATAATGACTTTCGATAGCAATCAGGGCATGCAATATCCTATGTATGAATATTCTGAGCATCTCAGATTTGTAACTGTCCGGTTGGACTAGTGCCACACTGGGCACCGTTCCGAAAATGATCTCAGTGCTTCGTCTGCTGTAAGTTTATGTTAACATATGGGAGTTACGATAATTCATTAGTTTATGTTAACATATGTGACTTACGATCCATCGCAAGTTTATGTTAACATATGGGAGTTACGATCATTCATAAATTTATGTTGACATATGGAATTCACGACCATTTGTAAGTTTATGTTAGCATATGGGATTTACGATCATTTTAGTAAGTTGATGTTAGCATATAGGAGTTACGATCATTCGTAAGTTTAGGTTAACAAATGGAATTCACGATCATTCATAAGTTTATGTTAGCATATGGGAGTTATGATCATTGTCATGGCTGTGATATCTTTGTGGAAGGGGCCCTGGCCTCTTGCCTCCCACAAACTGATCGTAGCACTAAGTTGAATATTACTAGCTGCTGGGGTAGTGGTTAAAGTGTACGCTTGTCACACCGAAGACCTGGTTTGATTCCCCACAATGTGAAACCCATTTCTGGTATCCCCAACGATATTGCTGGAAAACTGCACTCACTGTGTTAAAGTATTCAAGTTACGATGACCTTAGAGTCTTTGTTGCTATGTAGGCCAGGCACTGGACATTAGCACTAGCCAGTAGGTACATCGCTCAATGGCTGTCAGTGTCAAGGGCATCACCGCTTATGGTGTCCGGTAATTGCCCCTTACCTCCACAGCAAACATCCCGCACTGCTCCTTGTACAGACATAGTTGTACTTAATGTCAACACACCACTGACATTAATTCAATATGGTTTGTTGAATCTAAACAGTTTCCTTTACTAAGCTGATATTAATGTGATGTAATTACGGGAATATTGTGATTGAAGGACTGGTTTGGAGCAGCAGGTATGTTTTCAAAAATTATCAAATTTTTGTTCAGTTCTCAGAGCTTGTAAGATTAATCAAAATATTTGCTTTTAAATATTAAGATCCTGACAATCTTACAGTATTATAGCTATGTAAAGTGGGTATTAATTTTATCGGCCTTGATCCCTGATATCATATAAAATCTCGTATACCATCTCATTATTCTCAGACTACCAATCAGAATCATGGGCAGATCCTGATGTTCAAGGTCTTGCCATTAAATATTCATGTTGCATGTGGTCGGTGTGTTTTCAGGATAGCTGGTTGTTTGTGGTCAACAACACATTCTAGTTTTTCTTTCTTTCAAGGGGCAGTGGGGTAGCCTAGTGGTTAAAGCGTTCACTCATCACGCCGAAGACCCGGGTTCGATTCCCCACATGGGTACAATGTGTGCAACCCATTTCTCGTGTCCCCCGCCATGATATAGCTGGAATATGGTTAAAAGCGGTATAAAACTGAACTCACTCACTCAGTTTCTTTCAAGAAAAGACCTTGTTCATTGTGTTGTGGTTGTTATAAGAGGCATAAGACAATATTTACTCACTAATGGGGCTCACACATATAACCATACCCATTATTCCTAATTATTTTTCAAATCGCTAACTCTATTAAATATACTACTCAAAATACATTAAGGAACATGTCATGACAGATTAAATATAGTAATGTGAAAGAATTTGGTGGACCTTAATCTGTTTCGAATAGTATACATAGCACTCCCTGTTGTCACCTGATGGAGATTGACAAGGCTGACTACCAGTCGTAAATGCAATTATTCAAAATTGATTGGCCGTTTATCTTGTCCATTCCACATGAAGATTTAAATGGGATCATTTTGACTTACAGCTGCATCTTAATGTGGTCAGTTTTAAATGGAGTCGCCTCAGGGTGGGTTAGTAAATCCCTTAGTTAGTTGACTGGTGGACCTGTGCTGATTATGGCTGTAATTCACGGATTACATATGTCAATCAGATTGATAAGTTGCTCCATAATTGCCTGGATCATGGTGGTGATTATGCTGGAAACTTCCTAAAAGTACTTTAACAAATGGTGTATGTTCAGTTTTATCCCTTTGAAACATTGTTTAATTTTAATAAATTGGTGTCAGTTGCTTTAATTGTAGCCTTAATTTTTAGAAAGTTGAAAAGAAAATTATTTCAAGACAAAAATGTTAGATTGAATTTTTAATATATTTTTTTTTTAATTCACTTACATCTGGCTTACGCGTTCGGTTTTTAGATTACATTTAGCGATCTTAAATCAACGATAAAGGACCTCAAAATTGAAAACAGAGTAGCTTTATCTTCTAAATATTTTTTTCAAAATAATTAAACGAAAGAACAACTTCTGAAGTGATGTAAATAATAGCAAGTTTAGGCACACCTTAAAGACATTTCTTATATAATTAAATTGCAATTCTATCTAAACAGGAGTTAGTTTTGCATAAGCAAATTAATAGCATCCTAACTGTAGCTTCATCTTGACTGAAATTAGAATCTGGTGGTTGTATAGAAAATCTCGATTTTGTATCTTTTGATATCAATATGATATCAATAAGGCTAAAAAAAAGTTAAAAAGCCAGAGGCATGCTTATTGCTTTAACCCAAGAAGATCCCGGTTAGAATTGATCTTAAGTAACTCATGCTTGTCGTAAGAGGTGTCTAACGGGATTGGGTGGTCAGAGTCACTGACTTGGTTGACACATGTCATTGTATTTCAATTGCGTAAATTTAAGCTCATGCTGTTGATCACTGGATTGTCTGGTCCAGACTCGATTATTCACAGACTGCTGCCATATAGCTGGAATATTGCTGAATGTGGCGTCAAACTAAACTCACTCACTCACCTGATAAGCTGTAAACTGTTCCTGACTTGTTTTGATGTATCTTATATTAATTTATATTAAGTTTATTATCCAGAATCATTGTCCAACTTGTCCAGTGTGTTTAACGTAACATACAACCTGCTTCAGTAGCAGTGAGACAAGTGATACCATTATATCTCTTGACATCACAATGGTCTTCAAAGTATTGTGATGCAATGTCATTGCCCAAGCGATATTTCCTGTAGCAACCAGGTTTGGATGGTAAAATGTCTGAATGAATCGTTACTGTCTGCTATGGTTAATCTGATTAAAAACATTAGCAGTTTCAATATTGCTGATGGGCCTAAAAAAACATTCACTTACTGTTAACATTACACTACTTTGACAAGAATATATTCAATTCTGTTCAAAAGCTGTTTGATGGAGTTTAACAGCCTCTTGTGAAGGATGTGAAAATGTGAGCAACTTTTGTATTTTACTTCTTATATGTTTGATCCTGTCAAAAGATTGAAATCTTTAAAAAAGAAATACATAAAACTTTCACAGATTTAATGGGTTTAACTATTGCATGAACCTGTTGCTGGGTATGACATTAAAACAGGCCACAAATATGATCCAGATTAGTCATGAAGATAATCATTGAGCATTTCACTTTCTCACACAGGTGTTGCCTGCGTCCATGTTTTTGTCCTTGACCTTTCCTGGTCATGGTTGGGTGATTGTAAAACTGCCACCCGGAAAAAAACACACTTGACAACTGTAAACATATTTTGACTGACTTCCATAATTCTTTTGAAATGTAAAAAATCAGAAATGAATATTATCTGTATTATATGAATTATCGGTATTACCTAGCAAACAAATATTCTCTTAACTGTCTGAATGTCGATGGAAATAACGTGTCTTTACAAATGCCACCTAAAGAAATTTGTCTTTACAAAAGTGTAAATGTATTGAAATCTTATAATATTATTTTATTTGCTTTGTTTTAAAGAGTTGATTTAGTGAAATATTTCTTATTGAAACATTATGAAAAACTTCTAGTAGTCATGTGATTGTCCTGACAATCTGGATAATATTCTCTGCACAATTTGTCATCCAAAATGTTTGTTACTGCAAAAACAAAGAAATAACTATCTAACTGTTATAGTGTCATATTGCTAAAAAATATTTTTTTATTCCCTAGGCAACCATTAGTTGTATGTAAAACGTGACATTGAAATATGGACAAAAATTTAGTGAATACAAATTATTTGCACTTCGCAGACCAACTGGTGCAATGCATATTTCTCTTTGAGTGAGTGAGTATGGTTTTTTGCCGCTTCCAGCAATATTCCAGCAATATCACAGCGGCAGACACCAGAAATGAGCTTCATCTCTCTCTCTTTGAACCATTAATCTAAATCCAGCTATAACCATCAACACATTCCAATGTTAATATTAGTGTCCACTTTTCTAAACATGTCCAAAACAAAACTGAAATCCTATCTCTCCTTCAGATGGACATTTTAATGTATTGGACACTCAAAAAGAATTCCACAAGATTCGCAAGCACCAGGTTATTCCCTAATGTGCAGAATTTTTTACTTGATATTTTTTTGTTAAGAATCAATTATTAATCACTCACCAATAAAAAATAGAGAAACCTTCAAAGTGAATTATTAATTTGAATATTAATTATTAATCAGTAAAGGAAGTATGGATGGATTGGCTGTAGAGAGGGAGAACATCATCGTTATCTTGAAGGTAGTGAGTCAAGACTCCGAACCTTGGGCATTAAAAAAACAAGGGTTCTCCTAAAATAGGGCTATGTCAATATACAGAATCCTTCATAATCTCCCCAAGGAATCTGGGTCAGTGCTTGCTCAGTGATAAGTACATAGTTTCAGGGTGTTTCGTAAACCTCAGTTATATCAGACAGGTTACGAGATTTCACATGGGTCTTTTTACACAATTACGCAGGAATGTTGTAACCTGAAAACTTAATTTACAGCTTTATTGTGTAGTTTTTCCAGAGGTCTTTCTTGCCATATCTGTGTCTTCCGTGCGGGTTTAAATTTTGACACAATACATTTTCATTTACAAGATAAGTATGAAATTACATGCAAAATGCTGATTTTTAAGAAAAAAATATGGGGGTTTACCTGAACCCGCTAAAGAGCAAGTTTGCAACAAATGAAATAATAATTAAAATTCAAGTCAATATATAGTTCTAACTGACATGTTGTCTTGGTGGGATAAATTGGTCGTCACTGATAATAGTACCACTTAAAAGAAATGTGTTTTAATTTCACAGTATTGCATTAAGTCCAGCATTAAGATACCTTTCAATTAAGGAAATGAGCACTTTAAAATACTCAATTTTGAACTAAAGAATAATAATGGTGACATTTTGCCTACTTAAAGTACCGAGTTTAATATCTTTTCATAAACTCTTGTCTGAATCTTCTGATCAGATACTTCTACAAGCGAGAAGCCATTCACTAGCTGTGCATGGTGTTTCCCCAGGATTGGGAAAGGCCAAGGTTATTGTTTAGACATGTGGTAGTTGTTTTCCTTGTATATGTGGAAATGTTATCACCGCTGCTATAACCCATTGTAAATCACTCCCAAATATCATAATATTGTCAGTTTGTTATCTTCATTGTAGTATCTTCTGGGAGGTCAGAAACAGTTATACACCAGTTACACATAATAAGTTATACACCAGTTATACATAAAGCATTTATACATAAACAGTCATACACCAGTTATACATCCATTTATACACCAGTTACACATACACCATTTATACATAAACAGTTATACTCCAGTTATTCTTCATAAGACACCACTCACTCGCTCACTCACTCAAACACTGTACAAACATATGTAAATTTCATGATAATAGCAGATTTTTTCATGAAGATGTAAATGCAAAATACCACATGTAATTTTCTGTTAATCATGTTTGCCCTGAACCAGGTACACTTTGTGTTGTTCTCCAAAGTGGCGTGGCTGAATGGAACACATAGGTTTGATTCCTATTATATACACTCTGGATGCATTATCACAAAATGTTTTCTAATGAAGGGAAACAACCCCCTTTGAAAAACCCAAAGTTACATGAAAAAATCATAATTTTGTAATATAATGGCTCTTTATATCAGCGAGATTAAAATAATTGGGCATTGAATGAAAAACTTTTGTTTAAAAACAAAATTTAATTAATATTCCTTTTTGTGATTCTATATTCTAAATATATATTTGTGCTTCCAAAGCAGATATTGAAATCAGAAAATGATAACTCAGTTAACACATGGTAGATATTCATCAATACATCCCGGTTGAAGTTGTAACTATGTAACAAGCCTATCAGGACATTGTGGAGGGCATGCTTGAGCAACACAATACAACACTTACCTAAATACGATACTGTAAATCCAGCCACTCAATCAAAATAAAGTGAAACTGTTCAAAGAAAACTTTTTCCAAAACTGACCAGAAACAACGTTCAGCACAAGGAGTATTTCCCACAATCAAGATTCCAAACTTTGAGAGTATCCCCTCCAGTCTCTCAGCTCCTAATGCTAACCCGGCTCGGCAGACTGAGGCGGGGAGAAGTCAACATTCTAGTGCTAGCATTCACCTTGCAAGCAGCATGACAGGTCAATTCTCATGGCTATTCAGGTGTGCGATGTGAACCTACAGGCTGTCCACAAATACCACGACTTATTGCCACAGCCAATGAAGCGCTACAGCATGTCATGCCTCCTCATGGGTCAGTGAACATCAATTCGAGATATGCCCCAACGTATGTATAAGCTGTACTTACCGCTATGTCAGAGTGAAAGGTCTGCCGGTTTGTTTGTCCAGTTGTTTCCGTTGTCTAAGGCTATCCTCAGGGCTTGATACAGCTGCTTCTTACTTGCTTCTTACTTGCTTGTTCAGAGAATGTGATTTCTGGAATTCGTTAACGGTTTCCGTACAGGTAAGAATGACTTTTTGTTGAAATGTCTTGTCACTGAAATAAAAGTTACTTTGACTTTGACATGGAATGAAATGAAAACATTTAATTTCGAGACAATCAGTTTTAAATAGTACTATAAAATCATTAATGGACAATAATGCGTTAAAGAGTCATTGATAAATATAATATTTAAATATGTACAATAGTAAATAATCACTATGTATTAAAGACTGACATAGTCGTAATTCTACAGGTGACTGAAGTCGATTGAGTCTCTGTACCTTGTATTTCACGTGGTTGTTAAGTCGTGTGGTGCGGGGTGTATGGTTACTCCTGTATGGTAGTAACTGGAGGCAACCATTATATATATACACATAGCAGTGAATGCATCTAGGCGGAGACTCGGTTAGTGAGCAGCTTCAGCTACTTCACACGCCCACTCGGTGACGAGGATGTCCTACTTCCGGCTGATCCCTTTACCTCACATCGTGTAATCCTCATATTGACTTGTAGCTCCTCCCCCCATATTTGGAGTTCCCCTCATCCCCCACCCCCATCCTTCATTCCCTCTCTCCCCCTCCCCCCATTTACTTCACCTTAATTATTGTTGCACGTACGACAGTCTTATCTAAGCTTTTGTGATTCGGTATTCATTACTTTCTAGATCATTTTGTGTTATATGTTCATGATAATTGTATCAGTTTCTTTTGGGGGGGGGATAGGGATTTTGGTGACATTTGCTGAAATATTTTCAGCTTTGTCTTAGATATTGATGAAGTTTCATTGTCATGTCCTTTCTTTATACAGAAAAGTATTTGAATTGGGTGTTCTATATATCTATCATATACACTGAATTCTCTTCAATTTTCTTTCTTTTTAAATTTTTTTTCTTATTGGGGAGGGGAATGAAGGACGTGGAATGTAATACTTTAACGGGGGGTATTTACCAAACAGCAGCAGCAACAAAATAAATTTTTAAAAATTGCAGTTCAGCAAAAATGTATGGAATGTTTTGTAAACTCTTTAATTTTAATTGAAATGTTTAAAAAAAAATTCAGTCATTGCAGACAGATTGGCCATATATGATATGATATGATATGTCACATTCAAGTATTCTTAAACTATTTATATTGTGAGCAGGATATTTTATTTTGATCATAAGGGTCACCAGTCAAGTTTCAAACTGTATTACATTTCCTCAAGTTAATTGTTTTATTATGGACAAATAAACAGGTGAATTTGAGAGCATGATATGAAAATATTTCCTGTAGCTTAAATTTTCCTTTGAAAGTATTCCACTGCAGTCCGGCATGTCTTCAGCTGTGACTAACTCACAATTATATGTTTCCTACTAACTTTTTCAAAATGGACAAATTTATCCAATGAAATTGCCTCTTTCCCTCTAAGAAAAATGCTCAATCATTGTACCGCTGGATGTCGTCAGATAAGGCCTCAATTCGTGCACACGTATGGTGAGAGTGTGTGAGTGCTTGGAGTAGATTGATATCGGATGACAGTTAAACACACCTTGTAAGCCCCTCTTTAGTCTGTGGTCAGCCGCAGAGGACATTCCGAGCCATTCAAACAACTTCCTGTTTTTACTGTTGCACATACAGTCTCACCAGGCCTATTGAGAAATTTAGAGACTTCTCCTCCTTCAAGATTTATGAATATTTGATGTAATAAAGAATAGGGTTGTAATGCTCATGTTCGAATAGAATGCCACGGTCTGAGTCATTTGAAGGGATATCCAGCTGTTTGCTATTATATTTTACATTGAATTGAAGTTGTGAGAGTCTTTTTAGGACAATACCATTCAGCAATGTACTATGCAGAACTAGAATTAATTACTTTTCTGGTGAAAATGGTATTGGGAGAGTCAATATTTGAATCCCAAGTTTCTTTTTCTGAATAATCTAATTTAAACTTGCATTTCTTCCGTATTTTCCTATTAATCCTAATAAATGTTGCTTTGCTCACTTTTCTTTTAAAATACTCTGTTGATGTATGTTCATAAAGCAACATATTTCTTAAGAAAAGTCTACGATTACATGGCTAGCCGTGGTAAAACTGGCTCTGAATTCCATATTAGAGCAGCCGGTAGCCCAGAGATTACCTGGTTCACTTGTTACACCAAAGGCCTGGGTTTGATTCCCCACATGGGTACAATGTGTTCAGCCCATTTTTTGTTGTCACCTGATGTGATGTTGCTGTAATGTTGCTAAAAGTGGTATAAAATCATACTAACAAGTACTCAGTATTACCTGGCTTCATTGCTACTTATATAGTTCTGGTGATAACATCTACAAGTTCATATTGCACCAAACTATGTAATAACAGTGTAGACGTTTTATTGGTCTCATAGTGTTATTACCCGTGAAGATCCGGGTTAGAATGAGCCTTCAGTAACCCATGCTTGTCGTAGGAGGCGACTAACAGGATTGGGTGGTTATATGCTGACAACATGCAGTATTATTGGAACTGGGATGGTGGGGGTAGCCTAGTGGTTTAGGTGTTTGTTCATTACAACAAAGGCCTGGGTTCAATTCACCACATGGGTACAATGTGTGAAGCCCATTTCTGGTGTACCCTGCCACGATAATGCTGGCATATTGCTAAACGTTAATATTGCTCACTCACTCACTCACTCACTTTTATTGAAACTCTTAATAATTACCATATTTTATTAATAACGATTTAGTTTTATGGATTGTTATATATTGTTACATTTGGTGATAGTGTTTATAAAACTTGTAACATTTGAATGAGATTCAATTAAAAAGCCATTTGTTAGAAGCTAAAGATTGATGATATTTACCTAACACCATCCTAAATATACGTCAGTAGGCTCAGTGTCTCCTTCAGCACCAAGAAGGCTGGGTTGCCTCATTTGTGTTTAGGTCAGTACAGAGTTTAACCGCCCATTCTCGCTATCAGGGTGGGGAGGCAAAAGGGTGTCAATTGTGCACGAGCAGGCCTCTCGACCTTCCAACTTTATTAAATAATTATCGCTTATGTGATCCAGAAAAACCTGTTTCTTTAGACTTGAGCTTTTCATGGAGTGATGGTGGTAAACTTCGTTGACACTAAGATATGAGAAGGAGCGATTAGGTAAATGTTATATGGCTGCTCTGAGCATATGGGTGTTACTGCAACTGTCTGATTTCTGACTTGATGTAGTGTTGAGGTAAACGTTACGTGTTTGTCTGTGTACATGTTGGGGTGGCTGTTGTATGGTTCTAGAAGCTAGCAATATCTAGGAACAACACTAGTCCTTAAGCTCTGTGAAACATGGTCGGGTGGTACCGTGTATACGGTATCGTGTGGGATTTTTGGGAGTATTTTTCTCCACCTTGTTTAACAACACCGCAACTTGGCCATTTAGCGTGGTCCCTAACTTTAGCCAAACACTTGGAAGGGCAGGGATATTGCCTTAACATTTTATTCCTTGAGTTACTTTGTGGCGGATTTGTGTATAAATCACAGCAGGTACAGATCGCGATGAAGGTATCAGTTTATGGAGAATGATTTGTGTATATTTAATTGGTGAACTATCACTCTTTCAACACTTCAAACTCCCACATATCCTTTGAACAAAGGGCACCTGCATATTTAACTGCACCTTTCACTAATATTTTCATCGGAGGTAGTTTGCCTGTAGGAGTTTGGTTGAAATTTTTATATGTTGATTGAAGAGATTCTTCGTTGTTTGTTATGAGAGCTTAAGATACTACAAACACAGGACACTTACCTGTTTGAAAGATTTTAGTAGTGTTTAGTTTAAGTTTGGAATGCATCTGAAAGAAATTGTTTTGTCTACTCTGCATTTTGTTCTTTTAGAGGGAGTCATCTACATCTGTAAAGTTCTGAAATACTCTTGTTCTTCTGTTTGTGGCCCACAGCGCTCATGCCAAGTCTTGATTCCAAAGTAATAACTTGCATGATCTTCCATTTAAAGGGAGACTGTGCCCTACAGTGCTGATGCTCAGGGTTGATCTTGATAACCTATGTCTTCTTCCATTTAATGGTGGACTTTGCACGACAGCATTAATGCCCAGGATTGATCTCACCATAATATACATTATTTTCCATTTAATGGGAGACTGTGCCCTACAGTGCTAATGCTCAGGGTTGATCTTGATAACCTATGTCTTCTTCCATTTAATGGCAGATTTTGCATGACAGCGGTAATGCCCAGGATTGATCTCAACATAACAAACATTATCTTCAATTTAAAGGGAGACTATAATCTACAGTGCTTGTGCCCAGGTTAACATTGCAACATACTAACATATATGATCATCCATTTAAAGGGAGACTATAATCTACAGTGCTTGTGCCCAGGTTAACATTGCAACATACTAACATATATGATCATCCATTTAAAGGGAGACTATAATCTACAGTGCTTGTGCCCAGGTTAACATTGCAACATAATAACATATAATCATCCATTTAAAGGGAGACTATAATCTACAGATCATCCATTTGATCAATTTAGGGAGAGACTATAATCTACATAATAACATATGATCATCATCCATTTAAAGGGAGACTATAATCTTGTTGCCCAGGTTAACATTGCAACATACTAACATATATGATCATCCATTTAAAGGGAGACTATAATCTACAGTGCTTGTGCCCAGGTTAACATTGCAAACATACTAACATATATGATCATCCATTTAAAGACTATAATCTACAGTGCTTGTGCCCAGGTTAACTATAATCTATCAGGGAGACTATAATTGTGCTTTGTGCCCAGGTTAACATTGCAACATAATAATTTAAAGGGAGACGTGCATGATCTTATCATCCATTTAAAGGGAGACTATAATCTACAGTGCTTGTGCCCAGGTTAACATTGCAACATAATAACGTGCATGATCTTCCATTTAAAGGGAGACTATAATCTACAGTGCTTGTGCCCAGGTTAACATTGCAACATAATAACGTGCATGATCTTCCATTTAAAGGGAGACTTCTTTAAAGAGAGGTTAACATTGCAACATAATAACGTGCATGATCTTCCATTTAAAGGGAGACTGTGCCCTTCCATACTTGTTCATCAGCTTGACGCCTGAGAGTTGCAAAGGTTCAGTCCCTGTACCACATGTGTATTTTTTTTGTTTGTTGTTTAATGCCACATTCAACAATATTCCAGCTATATGGCAGCAGTCTGTAAATAATTCAGTGTGGACCAGACAATCCAGTGATCAACAGCATGAGCATCAATCTAAGCAGTTGGGTTACTATGACATGTGCCAACAAGCCAGACTGCCTGATTCCATTAGTCGCCTCTTACACAAGCATGGGTACCTGGAAGGATATGATGGGGTTGTGACTGTCAACCTTCTAGTAGTAGACAAGACAGTTTATACCCATGAAGATCTAGGTTAGAATTGGTCTTCTGCAACCCATGCAGGTCGCAAAAGGCAACTTGCAGGATTGGGTGTTCATACTTGCTGAGTTGGTTGACCCATGTCATCATATCCCAATGATCAATGCTCATGCTGTTGATCACAGGATTGTCAGGTCCAGACTCGATTATTTTCAGACCACCGCCATATATCTGGAATATTGCTGAGTATGGCGTTAAACAACAAACAAAACAAAGCAGTTTGTATACTTCCTAGGGAGTTGATAATGAATATCAAGTGTACACTGACTTAAGTATTTCATCCACTCACTCTGCTGTTTCTATGAATCTGAGGTCACAAACGGGTCAAACATCTCTTTCATCTAAGAAATGAGTATGTACAACAATCCCCTAAAGGTTTTTCCACTATTCTGTTACATGGAAAATTGACTGTTTAGTCTGAAATCCAGATTATACTCTGGGCAAGGATCCAGAGCCTTCTCACATACTGGCTCTGACAACAGCTTGCCTGCAGATGGTAGATACATAACCATAAACCTGACACGCTGTGGATTATTATATTGTTTCTACCTGGATTATTTGCCATCAGGTGATATTTGATCTTGACTTCAGATTCTCTTATTGTTTCATAGAAGAACACAACCTAAATGTTCAAACATAACTGCATAACCAAATTATTATGTTTGATTGAAAATATGTTGTTTTTAGAAAACCTTATGTATCAAGATATAATATAAGTAGTTTTTGAACATGAGCAGTGAGTGAGTTTAGTTTTACGCTGCACTCAGCAATATTCCAGCTATATGACAGTGGTCTGTAAATAATCGAGTCTGGACCAGACAATCCAGTGATGAACGGCATGAGCATCGATCTGCGCAATTGGGAACCGATGACATGTGTCAACCAAGTCAGCGAACCTGACCTCCCAATCCCATTAGTCGCCTCTTACAACAAGCATGGGTCGCTGAAGAACAGTCTGTAAATAATCGAGCCTGGACCAGACAACCTAGTGATCAACTGCATGAGCCTCGATTAAAATGGTGGTTCATTCAAAGGTACCATATTTAAAGTATTTGAGTGTTTGTTAGATCACCATAACACACTTTTATGAATGATGTTAATCATTTTATATAAATGTTTTCTGGCTCATAAATCATTTACCACTATTTATTCTTCAACTTTATCAACCTAAGAGAGTTATCCTTTTTATCCCTCACAGAAAAGGGGGTGGTGGGATAGCCTAATGATTAAAGTGTTCACTCATCACACCAAAGACCCAGATTCAATATCCCACGTGGGCACAATATGCTAAGTCCAATTCTGATGTCCCCTGCCATGGTATTGCTGGAATGTTGCTAAAAGTGCCGTAAAACTGAAAAACTCTGTCAACTCACAGAAAAGATGTTGCATGACCTCTGGATGATTGAAAGGGAAGAATTTATTTATGATTAGAGTTCATTAAGTTCAGAAAGAAGGGTTCATCTTTAGGTTTTAGCGAAAATATTACATTTTAGGTCAGAACTTTTGAACTAAGGCAGGTGGGGATGAACATAAAATCAATTATTGTGGCCTAATTTAAGTGTTATACTTTGAGATGTAAACATCTGTTCTATCAGAGGGAATAATCCCTGACTGAGGCACGTGTCAGTGCTGTACCCTAGTCCTCTCCAGACTCATCCCACCTGTCTTTCAAAGGACTTACCTGGTTTCTTCCACGTACAACAAACACAATATGTATCGGTTTACATGCACTTGTTCACACAGGTGAAAACTCATTAACACAGGTAAGTCGTCATGGTGCTGCTCAGATATTCATGGCTGGTCTTTTAGAGTAGAAATAGCCCAGTGTGTTTGAGGATCCTCAGACCAGACACTTGACTGACCGGTGGGTGTATACAGCTCCTTTCATCTCCATACCTGTGCTGCTGACCCGTTTGTAAGGTCATTAAAGGTGTTCAGTCATTGTCAGTGCCTCCGTGAGGAGCCATGGAGGTGCCCAGTAGTTGGTCAGAAAGTTGTCTCCTGACACTGAAAATGATGGTTTTGAGAACGGAATTACATCTGGACTATTTTTCAATAATAGAATGTGTTGTATAATAATATTGAAGGTGATGAATGAAGTTGTATGATAATAATAATAGGAAGAAGAATGATAATGAATCATCATGACGATGACGACGATGAGGATAATGATGCATTTAAAACTGCATCAAAAATAGTTGTCTGGGAAGTGTAGCAATTTACATAGAATTTAACCAACACAAGTCCTTGTTCGGAGGTGTTCCTGCCATTGACTCCATTTATGCTGAAAAGGAGCCCCAGTGTACCTTAGTAAATCTAGACTTGGTTTATATAGAATGTTTGCATTACAAACAGTGCTATGCTAAAGGAAAAAACAATAAGTTTCAGTGACTGTGAGACAGACTAGCAATCATCCTGAATAGACAAGATGACAAACTGAAGGTCCTGATTTCAGTGACTTTCTGTAGGGGACAATAAAGTATTCAAGTTTTCAATGCATGTCAGTAAACAGCTCCTTTCATCTCCATACCTGTGCTGCTGACCCGTTTGTAAAAGGTCATTAAAGGTGTTCAGTCATTGTCAGTGCCTCCGTGAGAACCATGGAGGTGCCAGTAGTTGGTCAGAAAGTTGTCTCCTGACACTGAAAATGATGGTTTTGAGAACGGAATTACATCTGGACTATTTTTCAATAATAGAATGTGTTGTAATAATAATATTGAAGGTGATGAATGAAGTTGTATGATAATAATAATAGGAAGAAGAATGATAATGAATCATCATGGCGATGACGATGATGATGGATAATGATGCATTTAAAACTGCATCAAAAATAGTTGTCTGGGAAGTGTAGCAATTTACATAGTGTTAACCAACACAAAGTCTTTGTTCGAGGAGTGTTCCTGCCATTGACTCCATTTATGCTGAAAAGGAGCCCCAGTGTACCTTAGTAAATCTAGACTTGGTTTATATAGAATGTTTGCATTACAAACAGTGCTATGCTAAAGGAAAAAACAATAAGTTTCAGTGACTGTGAGACAGACTAGCAATCATCCTGAATAGACAAGATGACAAACTGAAGGTCCTGATTTCAGTGACTTTCTGTAGGGGACAATAAAGTATTCAAGTTTTCAATGTAATGTAACACAGAATGCTTTCTTGCATCATCTTTGTTGTATACTGTGTCTAATCTGTAGACATGATCGGGTGGTCCGGAGTGACTGCAGACTCTGTAATCTGCTGCCTGCAGAACATTGACTGATGTGATCACAATCACTTCGTCAGGTCACTGGGCATATATAACCTCCTGCTTCTCTTCCTTGTACATCAGGCCAGTTTAGTTGGTAATTAGATGACATGATGACAGATAAACCCATGGAATATGCTCTTCAGCAACCTATGTTGATCTGGTCCATGTTAATCTGTATGAATGGGAAATGAAATCCTATTTAAGATGCTGTGTTTATTTTAACAGACACATGAAGATTTGGGTTAGAAGTGTTCTTCAGCAACCTATGTTGATCTGGCCCATGTTAATCTGTACAAATGGCAAATGAAATCCTATTTAAGATGCTGTGTTTATTTTAACAGACACATGAAGATTTGGGTTAGAAGTGTTCTTCAGCAACCTATGTTGATCTGGTCCATGTTAATATCTGTATGAATGGCAAATGAAATCCTATTTAAGATACTGTGTTTATTTTAACAGACTCATGAAGATTTGGGTTAGAAGTGCTCTACAGCAACCTATGCTGATCTGGTCCATGTTAATATCTGTATTGTCTGGGCCAGATTCGTGCATTTCCAGACCGTCGTCGTGTAGTTGGAACGTTCCTGAGTGCAGCATTACACAACAAACAAATTGTGCTCAATATAAATATCCTATATTAATAATAAACAAGTTCAGTTTGACGCCGGATTCAGCAATATTCCAGCATTATGATGGTGGGGGATACCAGAAATGGGCTTCACACATTGTGCCCATGTTGGGAATCAAACCCGGGTCTTTGGTATGATGAGCGAACGCTTAAACCACTAAGCTACCCCACTGCTCCAGAAACTTGTGAACACACCCTGACACACACACACACATGCAATATTATAAGGAACTTTCTTAAACTGTGACCTGTGTTAGGTTTTTTTTCTACATGTGGGCAAATGATCACATCCCTTTTCCAATAAAATCATCATAAATGATGAAACGTGATATGACTAATACAGTGTCACAATAACATGAGGTTTGCTATTGGTCCACCAACCAGGATGTCACATCCAATGAGATGTGTCGATTACCAAGACCATCCCAACAACCAATCAGATCAAGTCATTCAGCTCCAACACTGTCACGCATTGTACGTGAAAGTGCACCAGTCAGTTTCTAGGCAGTGACATGACATGCCGTGGAGCGATTGCCGTAAGTCAGCTTCGTCATGTGTGACGTCTGCATGGCATTTCTGTGACTGTTATCACGTCATGTTTGGTGATTGTTATCATGTCGTGATGTGAGTATCGTTATCACTTTCATCTCAGATTAATATGGGTGCAGTTAAACTTGATGAACCGTAAATAAACGAAGGCCTGGGTCACCGTTTGATCATTATATCAGATGCTTACAAACTTGGCCAGTGAGGCATTCCGGCTTGCTCTATTGTTTGCTTTTTAAATATTGTATAAAAAACTGTATCACAATATTTTTTCCGAATTTAGTCTGGAATACAAGTTGCCAATTGAACCATTGTCATGAATCTTGAGAATACTGTTTTAATGTTGGCTAATGTCAACATCTTGTTTTCGTGTCAACACCTTTTCATCGGGTCGAGGGGTGATGGTGTAGCCTAGTGGTTAAAGCGTTCGCTCGTCACGCTGAAGGCCCGGGTTCCATTCCCCATATGGGTACAATGTGTGAAGCCCATTTCTGGTGTCCCCCGCCGTGATATTGCTGGAATATTGCTAAAAGCGGCGTAAAACCAAACTCACTCACTCACTCAACTGGTCGATGGGGTAGCCTTATGGTTAAAGCAATCGCTTGTCAAGACCTGGGTTCCATTTCCTACATGGGTACAATGCGTGAAGCCCATTTCTGGTGTCTTTGTGATATTGCTCGAATATTACCAAAAGGGGCGTCAAACTATACTCGCACACACATAATCTTTCATCAGTCAAAGTTCATAAAAGGTCGTTCTGGCGTGACCTTGATAGTGATGTCCTTAGAACTTTGCATTATGGTAGATCCAAGATCTCATGATAATAACGGGGCGGTGGGGTAGCCTAGTGGTTATAGCGTTGTCTCGTCACGCTGAAGGCCCGGGTTCCAATCCCCATATGGGTACAATGTGTGAGGCCCAGTTCTGGTGTCCCCCGCCGTGATGTTGCTGGAATATTGCTAAAAGCGGCGTAAACCCAAACTCAGTCAGTCAGTGATAATATAACAGTTTATATATTGAAAGCTTTGCATTGGTTCAAAGCACCAACAATAATACAATCCATCAGACTACAGAATAGAAATGCATTTTTAATAGGGTGCCATTGGGCACTAGACAACTAATTTAGGTGTGTTTGTGAAATTAAGTGTGCCCATACCTTTTGATGATCCAATTAAACTTATAACATTCCAAAAATCCTGTAGTTTCAATTTGTTTAACAAACAAGTAAACATGTAGACCTATTGTTTGAGAGTTGGATTTCCTGGAAGCTATCATGACTTCAAGAATAGTTCAGTTTCATTTCTCTTTGACCTATAAACTAACCCACAAACTATGTTATCTTCCAAAACAGATTTCCTGTTAAGCCCATGTTAAGCTGTGAGATTAAGAGTGCCACCAATCAACACTTGGATGGTGTGCAAAAATAGGTTTTGAATCCTGCGAGTTGGTCGAATGTAGCGCATTTTCCATAAAAGGAATTATGGTGAGTGTTCATGTTATATTTGAGTCATGCCACCAGGACACATTGAAAATATTTCATCCATGCAATTTCAGTATATAACGTGCCATGTCATGCAAATTAAGGACTATTTTGATCCATGGACTATGATTTGACATAACAGGGAGGTTTGTGAGTGAGCTGAGACATTTGGTCAAATCTTTGTTGACAATATTCCAGAAACAGTACAGTAGAGCATCCTAGAAATCTTCTTCACACATTGTACCAGTGGGGAATAGAACCTGGGTCTTAATTTTAAAGAGTAAATGCTTTAACCACAAGGGTACCCTGCACTCAGTCATAACAAGACCAAACAATATTTTACTAACACTCTCTGCAACAGCTCTGGTATCAATATTTGGTTCATTGATGTGGGAAATTGAACTCGGTACTTTGGCTTGATGAGCAAATGCTTTAACTGCTAGGCTACCCCAGACTGTCAGATTGATATATCTTTTTTGGTTGACTTGAATGACAAGCATATGTTTTGGTCTATATGCCCCGATATCTTAGTTTTCTGCAGTAAAGGCTGTATGTAGATCTTTTTTTGAAAACATCATTGTTGATGTTCAAAGATGAGGAGAGGTGAAATTGTGTTTAACGTCGTGCTTGAGAATATTTCGCTCATATGACGACCTGCATGCGTGTGTATGTGTATGTGCGGCTGCTTGTACCAGCCCGGACTTAAGCTGGTTTAATAGTGCTAGCCCACTGAGATACCATGCCACAGAGAAGCATGAATACCCCACTCAGACACATATTACTGACTCCGAGCTGACCAGTCCTTGTTGTATGCATTAATGCCGAGCGCCAGGAAGGGACAAACAAGTACCATATTTTAAGGACCAACAAGTACCATATTTTAACGTCTTTTGGTATGACGCGGTCGGGAATCGAACCCGGGACCTTCCGTTCTCCGGCCTGACACTCTAACCACTACACCACGGAGGCGGTCCGATGTTCAAAGAACAGAGCAGACATCACATTTTCAAGTGGAAAGAAATATCAGCTATATGTTTTAGCAGCTTAGCATTTCAGTAAGGGGATGGTTTCCTTGAGAACATTTGACATTTGGAAGCCCCTGCCAGGTCTTGATAGATGACTTAGCAGACAGCACAGCAGAAATGCTGAAATGTAGCAGGCGATAAGTTTTTGATCATCATGGAACCACAAACACAAAAAAATCTTGCGAATGTTTAAATATAGATTAGAGCATGAAGGTCTGGGTCCTGTACCACAAAGCTATCGTAGTGCTAAGCAGCCCATACTTTAACATGACTGCCATAGTGCAATGATCGCTAAGCGAAAAGAGATAGCCCAGTAGTTAAAGTGCTGGCTCATCACGCCAAAGACCCTGGTTTGATTCCCCACATGGGCACAATGTGTAAGCCCAGTTCTGGTGTCCCCAGCCGTGAAATTGCTGGAATAGTGCTAAAAGCGGCGTAAAACAATACTCACTCTCTCACTTCTGGTGTCTAGCGATGAAGACTCAAACCCTTTCCACAACCTACGTAAGGCATGACCAATGCTCAAAGAACCTTAACACCTAAAACATTAAAACAACCTTGTTTTAAAGGCCTTATGTAGTATGTATTAAAGAATTCTAGTTTGGACTGTTAGACACCTAAGACATTGAAGTTGCCTGTGCACGATGCACAGGAGAAATGTTCTCTGCTGTGTGCAAAATAGTCACTGGCCCGTGGCTAGTGAAAATCCAGTTGGGCCAGTAAATCTCCACAGTCACTGGCCAGACTGGCTAGTGAATTTTCATGGGTTCATTCTGTAAATATATCACTCTCTCCAACTTGTAAAGTTATAATGTACTTTTAAATCATGCAGAACTATGGCTTGATATAAATGTTCATCATATTAGTAGCTTAATGATGAAACCCGTGTCATGATGGCAGTGTCTTAAAATCATTTATTTTTGTAATCTTTTGCTTAGTTTTGGCTAGTGATTTATTTTATGGGCTAGTTACTTTCAGGGATAGGGGTACCCTAGTGGTTAAAGCATTCGCTCGTCATGCCGAAAACCCGGGTTCGATTCCCCACATGGGTAATAGGTGTGAAGACCATTTTTGGTGTTCCCCGCCATCATATTGTTGGAATATGGCTAAAAGTGGTGTAAAACTAAACTCACTCACTCACTTTCAGGGATAGCAAAATTTGGAACTATTTCGCACACTGGTTTTCTGGGCCACTTGCATGTGCATCTGTCATTTTGCAACCTGGGTTATGAAGGGCGCTAGGTGCAAGCATACAGTCCATATACTGCACCAACTGGAGCACATTCATCAATGACAGCAAACTATTTGCCAATATTGATGTGCCTATGATGAGCAAACATAGCTCTGATCAAGAAAAGTAACACAATAAATAAGTGACAATATCATGGAAAGGATAAACTATTAGTCTCAGTGTTAGTAAACATGTCATTCCACGCAGGTGTGCTTCCATGTTGCCATGGCAGCAGACTACCACTGGTGATACACATGTTTTCGTGGAATTGTTAATTCTCAAGGGAAATCGTAGGGACAAAAAGAAGTCCTGTCACGACCAAGTGGTGTTTATCTAACAATCCAGTCAGTTAATGCACAACCAAAGACTATATAAAGGGGTAGAATTTAGTAGTCTTTGTAGAGTTGGACTGTTAAAAGAAAGGGAATACCCATTTTCATTTCAAGCTTTGTGATTACTTTTGATTTGATAATGCACTTGTAGCTTTGGATGATATTTTTTCCCTTCACATTTCATTGTGTTTAACTTCATTCAAATGCTTTCGGTGAAATGGATCTAGATTTTGTGTGAATCACGGTTATGCCAAATAATTTTTTATAGTCAACCCTTTTCAAATTGTGCAAAAACACCTAATGGTTCTCTTGTATAGTTTGATTATCATCTGAAATTGTTCCTAGACTGTTGATCAATGGTTTCTGACAAGTAACCAAAAATAAACATTGCTACAATATGGCTGAAGCAAAGTACCCATGAAGAGAAGGTGAGTTTAGCTTTATGTTGCTTTTAGCAATATTTCAGCAATATCACGGCGGGGGACACCAGAAATGGGCCTCACACATTGTACCCATGTGGGGAATCGAACCCAGGTCTTCTGTGTGATGAGCGAACGCTTTAACCACTAGATGAAGAAGGGCCAACTTTAACAGCACACAAAATAAGGCTAGTGAGCGAGTTAGATTTTACGCTATTTTTAGCAATATTTCAGTAATATTACAGTGGGAGACAACAGAAATGGGCTTCAAGTGGGGAATCGAGTGGGGAATTATACCCAAGTGGGGACTCGAACCCAGGGCTTTAGCATGATGAGCAATTGTTTTAACCACTAGGCTACCCCACCCCACCAAAATATACTAAATCTCTCTAAATGTAAAAATATTTGAAAAACACATTTTCCATCTACAAATGATAGTTTAAACATTATCTTTTTGAGTTTTGGTTTGTTCCATAAATCAAAATAATATTTTGGCACTGCTACACATATTTCTGTATTTAACCATATGTATAAATATGTTATACAACACCAATGTTGTCTTACAATCACACAGATTGATGCTCAAGCTGTTGATCACTGGATTGTCTGGTCCAGACTCGATTATTTACAGACTGCCTCCATATAGCTGGAATATTGTTGAGTGCAGCATGAAAGTAAACTCACTCACTCACTCACACACTCACTCACTCACTCACTCACAATCACAGGAGTCTCCAGCGGGGACTTTATGAAGTATATTACCATCATATTAGTGTCACAAAGTCATACTTTGAGAGTCACGATTGTATTTGTTTTGCCTGAGATTAAAATCACTGTGAGATCAGGCTGTCCCAATAGAGCTTCAACAAAGCATAGACCACTTGATCATTCACCCATAGTTTTCCTTCAGACACGGATACAGCGTATCAGTTTCAGGATGTTACTACCTATCTACATCAACCCATCTTCCAATCAGGTTTACTTCCTCCCTCATTGCTTGTATATCCTCTCTACAGCTCAGTTGGGGTGCATGAAATATTTTTGGAATTCGGGTGATATCAGAAATACCCCTATGAATCCTTTAAAATAGGTCAGGGTACTTGTTTCCTGAATCCAGTCACAGACGTAATACCCTAAGAATGTGAAAAATTTATTTGGAAGTGGTGATATTTTCCACAATCAGGCCAGGTTTAACATTTGTGCATGGACATGTATAGACTAACGCTTGGTCTCTGAATATATATAATTTTGATAGTAAAACACAATCCCATTTACATTGAAAAGGAGACCCACTGAGATTCAGAACCTGAGGAAATCTAGACTTGCTTCATTTAGGGCTTTAGCATTGCAGTGATGGCTCGGCTGGGCAGAGGGGATATAACATGGTTCAGGCATCATGAGACAGACTAGGATTCCTATTTCCTTTTTTTTGAATGACTCTTGGTTCTTGTACTTGGTATTGACATTATTGCCAAGGGTCTCCACTTTCCGCAGATTCCATACTGTAAGGGATTTTCGACTCTGGTCTTGCGACCGCCTCCGTGGTGTAGTGGTTAGAGCATCCTCCCGGAGAGCGGAAGGTCCCGGTTCGATCCCCGACCGCGTCATACCAAAGACGTTAAAATATGGTACTTGTTGGTCCCTGCCTGGCGCTCGGCATTAATGGGTACAACAAGGACTGGTCGGCTCGGAGTCAGTATAATGTGTCTGAGTGGGGTATTCATGCTTCACTGCGGCATGGTATCTGACACACACTATAAAACCAGCTTCAGTCTGGGCTGGTACAATCAGCCACACATACACATACACACGCATGCACGCCCTCATATGGGCGAAATATTCTCAAGCATGATGTTAATCCCAATTTCACCTCACCTCACCACCTCACCTCACCTCTCACCTGGTCTTGCAGTTTGAGGGGTTGCTGACACTTAAAAATCATGGAGTGAGTGAGTTTAGTTTTACACTGCTTTTAGCAATATTCCAGCAATATCATGGCGGGGGACACCAGAAATGGGCTTCACACATTTTGCCCATGTGGGGAATCGAACCCGGGTCTTCGGAGTGACGAGCGAATGCCTTAACCACTAGGCTACCCCACCACCCCTAAAAATCGTGGGCCATGTTATGTTTTTCATAACTTTGAATTGCTGTGGATTAATAATTTTGGTGGTTTTGATTGATTTAGTGATGTTGTTGAATGTATATTTACGAAAGCTTTCCATATATCTGTAACACATGGTGGTTTTCTTCCAAATGAATCACGTTACCTGCCCTGATGGATTATGGTAAGAAAATACATTTGAATCCAGTTTGGTGGTGCAGGTTGTGGAGAATCTAACCTGAGTGTCTTTTGATATCCATTATAGAATCACTTGTTTATTGATGAGTTTTGAACAAATCTGTTGGTGAGATTCCATTTGTCAAATAAAATCATTCATTCAACTTAGTTGAATTAGTAAACAGAAATAACCAGTGTCTTGGATATAAAGTATTGGTGGGAAAGTGCAGGGTTAGATACTTAGTTAAGTTTGTCAGCTCACTCACTCACTCACTCCTTTCAACTCAAGTCACTCACTCACTCCTTCAACTCAAGTCACTCACTCACTCCTTCAACTCAAGTCACTCACTCACTCATTCAACTCAAGTCACTCACTCACTCACTCAACTCAATCACTCACTCATTCAACTCAAGTCACTCACTCATTCAAGTCTCATTCAACTCAATTCACTCACTCATTCAACTCAAGTCACTCATTCAATTCAAGTCACTCACTCACTCATTCAACTCAAGTCATTCATTCAACTCAAGTCACTCACTTACTCAGCTGAAGTCACTCACTCACTCATTCAACTCAAGTCACTCACTCATTCAACTCTAGTCACTCACTAACTCAGCTCAGCTCACTCACAACACAGTCGTACAGCCCCAACATGCACCCTCTCACCCCCACATGTCTGCCCCTGTGAGCATGTGTACTGTCACGTCTAGCAACTGATGCGTGATGTCAACCTCCTGCTCTTTCATGACTTTCCCTGAAACATGAAGAAACATAATACTACCCATACAAAAGGATTTAAAGTGCACTCACATAACATGAGCGTAGGTGGAATAATTGAAGGTGTCTTTTAAACGGATCATGGTTTTCTCTCAACTGATCATTCCTATTACCGATTTGTTTACCAGTGACTCATTGCTGATATGAGAATGCTCATGCAAGCTTGAAATAATATTTCATGAAAGATGAGATTTTTTAATGCTATTATCTTTGCAACAAAGCTATTAACTGCACTGTGAGATTGTCTTGCCTTGAAGGACGTGATCTAATGAAATAAGAAATGTGAAAGAAACATTTCCAAGTGATAGAACTTATGTAATTAGTAAATAGATATATTGACTGTCGAGCAAGGGAAACTATACCTTTCAGTTAATTTTTCATGTGATTTTTTTGTCGTTTTGTTACCTTTGTACATTAATTGGCTTCGTGATTATATTGTTATCTTTGTACATTCTCCCACCTTTCGTTGTGTCATCATGTTATATCTATATATATTCACTCTATGATTCAGCATGCACCTGCTGAAGCAGCAAGAATTAACTCTGAAATGCTGTATAAAGAATATAAAGATATTGTCGTCCATAAAACGTGTTTTGTATTCGTGTGATTTTTTAATGGAAAATATCTTAAAATATCTGATTAAGAAAAGCAAACTTCACATGTGCTTAGTCAGCATTTCTACATGGTTTTGTTTGAAACTTTCAAAATGTTAAAAAAATTCCATAATACACAAATTTGCTTTTTACCGGTACTCAAATTTACAACATTTTACACATGGTAGGGTTACAGCATGTATTTGCCAATTCATTTCCTAATCCTGTCTCAATTGAACTAATTTATTTTAACAAAAGTTACTCATACCCAGCCACAGTTACTTAAACGTAATCAATTTGAAACAAATGATGTTTCTTTGAATTCTATACATAAAATACAAGTCTTATGCTTTACCCTAGTGGGTAAAGCGTTCGCCGAAGGCCTGGGTTCGATTCCCCACATGGATACAATGAGTGAAAAAATGTCTGGTGTCCCCCGCTGGAAAATTGCTAATAGTGGCATAAAACTCAACTCACTGTAATGTTGTAGAGTTTGTTTTTATTTAGTTTATCAGTTCGTCACTCTCTCACAGCTTCTGAATGCTTCATAATTAATGATTTCAAACTGATGTACATTATTTCTCAATTTCTACTTGAATATAAAGATGCTAAACATATAAAAAAAGTTTATTCTTAATATGCATGAATAAAATTAAAAGATTTTTCTCGGGTGAAACAATTCATCCAAATTTTAAATTAACGCATTTAGAATTGGTTTCAAAATTACTTTTAATATTTTCCCTTTTTCCTACAAACTACTAAATATCTTCAGAAATGACAATTTTTAAGGGTGCAAGGTGTAGCTATAGGAATGTAGTCAGAAGGTAAAACTGTGTACACAGCACATCATCAGCCAAGCCATGGCGTTGAATCACCGTGAGGAAGTTTCCAGTGCTTGTTTCGGAGGCTTGTATGGAAGTTATTACACACGCCACCTTCCTGTCTTGCAGTGTGGTATAAACATGTTATACACCACACAGGTCATAACATTCCATAGCCAGGTGACTCAGTGCACACACAGCCACTAAATAGCTGTGACTTTCATCACGTTAGTCGTCCATAACGTGAAGTGAATGAGCGGACATTGCGAGAATGTCTCTAGTTTTACGGAAGTAACACTGGAGCCCCAACCTTGTGAGATTCCATGTTACGTAAGGCACAAGGGGAAGTGTTGATGTTTGCAAGTCTTACAATTGGTTGTGTCGTGTTACATCCTGAAGTATGTGCTGCCTTTGAAATTTGATTGTGTAATTCTGTAATACTTGGAATTTGACTCTAGTCGCGCCTGAATGAGATGAAATGTTTACAAGGTCGGGGAGGGGGAAGATGGGGAGTGAGTGCAGTCCGATATCATCAATGGCACTGGTTCAGAGTCTGCATGAGAGACAATTCCAAAGAAAAACATTAAAACATGTCATTGAAGGAGAATACGAACGAAAACAAAACTTTTGATATATTGTAAAGGATATTCTAAAAGTCACCTTCCGTGATTAAAATTGAACAAAAAGTTTGTAAAATAGCAATAAAAACACAAGAAACATACTCGTATTTCCACCTATTACGGAAACACCCAACAGTTAATGAGCAGAGGGGGTATCACGTGACTTGACGTCATATGTGCCTGTTGCTGATGGCTTCCTCTTTGATTTTACCTCACAACTTAACAGTGTCCATGGATTCTGAAGCAGTAAAAGATGTTCCTGATGTCATTTCTGAAATGGATGTTAGACCGTATCAATATGATCCAGTTTTACATGTTGCAAGACAATCATCCAATGAAGATGAAGAAGAATCAAATGAAACGAAGGCATCGCTTGAGGTCAAAATAAATTTAAAAATAGACCATATCATTTAACAAGAATACTTTTTGTCAGCAAAATGTGATACAGTTCCAACCAGAAACCCACCCCTATAAATATATGACCAGTCCCTAAGAAATTTTTTTTTTTTAAATGTGATTGCAGTTCCTTTTGTGTCAAATGGGTGACTGTAGAGTGTCTGGGGTTTTAAAAAATAATAATTATGCTTCAGACGGGGGAAATAGAAATTATCTGCTACAAAAATTACACTGGAATTATTTTGTTGAAAAAAAATAGGATCCTATTTCTATTAATAAGGTATCAAGTCTCCATACAAGATCCCAGCCTGGTCGAGCAGAGATATTATACGCGACACAGATAAGTTATTCCCTGATAACTGGTGAATTATAAAATACTAGTCAGGACAATGTATGTTTCCCTAGTTTTTGATTATGGAAATAGTTATGGTACTCGGTCATAGCCTTAGAATGACATTTTGTCAGCCAATGAGAATACAGAACTACTTTCACGTCTGATGCCGACGTGCGTAATTGGACAAAATGGAAAACAATGAAAGCAACAAGTACTTCATGATTTGCCATCATATTCGGCAATGTTTCGGCAATTCGACTGGCAATCAGACTTTAATCTAATTTATGTTAAAAATACCACTGACAGTAAGTTGTAACAGGGAATGATGGAGTATAAATGAAACTCGTGGGTACTTCTTCCTTCTTCAGCCTAGCTTTGGGATTTTTATACCCCATGTGTGCATGTCTCATTCATACGCGTCCGACTCGGAATGATCGGAGCATTTCTCCTGCCTAAATCGGCCTCTTTAGTTGGAATTTGGAAGAAATGGTGGCTCTTTCCATTGTTCGATGATTCCATGCATACCCAGGCAACTTTACACCATCGTACCAATTACATAAACGACAGAAACAGCACGATTTGTATTGCTGTAGTGCTTGTTCTTTGGCATTATGGCGGACACTTGTCACATATGACGTCACGAGCGGAAAGGTCACGTGAGTTCCAGCGGAATATGCATAATGGCTGAAGCTCAGATAACAGAAACTGTTTTCACGATAGAAACAAATTTAACCGTATTTTTTAAATAAAAATTGGGGTACATGTTTCTGATGACTTTATCTTTCACCCAGCAAATTATTGCAATTGTCTAGTATTCTCCTTTAAGTCGAAACATACAGTTAACCAAGATTATAACAACTAAAAAAAACAAAAACAACTTATTTTAATTTGTAATAACTGTTCATTATATACATTATAACTGAAATTATGCCCATAAGTTAATTATAAGCATGGCCGTTACAAAAGAAATTGACTTTACCATGGAATCCTGCTTATCAAGACACCTGATATCCAGTAACCTCTTCTACTGGACAATATTTATGTGAAACAAAATGCATACAAGGTTAAATGTTTCATATAAAAAATATTCCTTTTGCTTCCATAGAATTTGGGTAAAGGAGGTAACTGACAAGATTCAGATATCTGGACATGGTTATATGAACAAAATGTGAGAAACCATGAGTGTCCAGATAATCGAGGTTTCACTATATATTGATTCTGAATTAGGCTTTACAGGAACCCTGGATATAGATGCTTCCAAAGGAGTGAAGGATGAAAATTGTTGATTGGTTAATTTTTTTCAGAAAATCATTACTTTTCTTGATCTGATGGGTCAGAGTACTGCTCTCATTGAAATGTACGATTCACAGTATGGTATACATAGGCCAGTGGACAAGTATGAGTTTTGGAGGGTGGGCGTGTACCATATGAGTATCTGTTTCTGTTTTTAGTGTTCAGTTTTTATTGTGTGTAAAATCCGTTAAGATAGTCAGCTCAGGTGTTCAGACAATATTGACAGCTGAATAAGAAAACCTGTTTCATGAACTTGGATCTGAGTTAATGTCATGTTGGACATTTATGTACCATTGTTTGTAGGATAAAGATTTATAATCCTTACATATATATGTACATGTAACTGACAAATGAATGGAAAGAACTATAGAATGGACAAAGTATCACAGTATCATGTTATTTAAAAAAAAAAAAAATAAAATAAAAAATATTTTTTTTTTTTATTTTAGCCATCAAGAGTTTTGTGCCTTGGAGATTATCATCATGACGTGGGTATTTGAATGAGTGAGTCGGGTATTTACAACATTTTTCGCAATAGTACAGCAGTATAGCAGCACCTGCTTTCAGGAATAATACAGCAGTATTACAGAGGGAGATACCAGAAGTGGACTTCACCTATTTGAACCCTTGCAGAGAATCAACCATGGGCCTTCAGCCTGACAAACAAACACTTTAACCACTTGGCCACCCCACCACAACCGTTTGTTTAAGAGTCATGAGATTTAGATGTGATTATAGGCAGGTGTGTAAACTCATGAATATTTCTGAGTTAAAATGGGCGGTGGGGTAGCCTAGTGGTTCAAGTGTTCATCATGCGAAGGTCTGGGTTCGATTCCCCATGTGGGCACAGTGTGTGAAGCCCATTTCTGGTGTCCACCGCCATCATATTGCTGGAATATTGATAAAAGTGGCGCAAAACCCAAGTCACTCACTCACTCTGATTTAAAACCAAGGCATAAAGTATTTACTATTGTATTTTACAAAAAGCGTGGCAAGTTTTTCTTTAAATGTTTTGAATTACCTACTTTTGACACTGGTACTTGATCAAGACAGAAACTACACAGATATCAGATTGATGTATTCACATTGAAATTTGGATCAACCTCTTTAATCCAGGGTATTTTATTTCTATTGTTTCGATAAATACCCTGGACTCAACTTCCACCATAGCTTTACTCTGTGTCTCATTTGAATGAAACAATGCTCAAATATACATCCACTCAAATTACACTGTTTTCTAAGGAGATGTCACCAGCACAACTGTTGGTATGAGATGGAATGCCCAACCTTCTGCTCTCAGGGCAGATTCTCTATCCACCAGACCATAGGTGTGGCCATGGTGTGCTTGGAGTTCCAGTTAAGCCCAGACCAATTCTATTTCTTGCTTTACGGATTTTTGTCCTCAGAAAACCTAAAGGCAAGACGGAATTTTTTTTTTTTTTAAATCACCAGTCAAGGCAATATTCCCTTTATATACTAACAGTATCATATTTTTGGCAATTTATGAAGTGTATATGGGGCAAAAAACAATCCAAAAATATTTTTTGGTAAGTTTACATTTTGAGCCAATAAAAACATGAGGATTTTATTTTTTAGAGTGGGGAAAATTAATTATTTTTTTCTTATTCTTGAAAAAATACGACCAGCGGATCTGTAAAACAAGAAATATAATCGGTCTAGTTAAATTGTAGGAATTGACCTTTGTTGTCTTTTTAGACAGCATTGTCCTTGAGGTTTTTACAGAGGATAACATTATGGAATCATAAAGTAATTATGAGCTAATTCATATGATATTAACCTGTGGTCCGGGTTAGACTCAACTCGATTATTTACAGACCGCCGCCATATAGCTGGAATATTGCTGAGTGCAGCGTAAAACTAAACTCACTCACTCATCATATGAGATTATCATATTTCAGATATAAAAATCAATACTTTATGATCGCATCACATAAAAACATCCCTTTCTTTCTTGTTGTTTAGTGCAGGATGCTGTATGTCCCAGGTGTTTCTACCCCTTGGTTGTATCCTGTGGATGTGGGTTCTAAATAAAGAACCATAGGTGTTTCAAAACAGTTATAATAATCGATTTCACCACATAACAATAATTAGAATCATAAAAAAATCTGTATAGGCGATTTCCGGACAGAATCTCAATCACCCAACATCAATGCATGTACCAGTTGAGTGTTGAGTTAGGTCCTTAAGACAGGATTGCACAATCTAACTGGTTAACATGAGTTAATGAAAGAAATACCCAGGAATTTACACATTCTGTTCCTTGCTTTTGTAACATCCACAACCTCCCTTGGAGAACAAAGGATCGTGTCAAAGGTATTGACACAACACCAACCACACGCCTGTTATATGAAACAAAAATCCTGTTGAGCATCTGTGTGTACTCATTCATCTCGGTGTCACTGAGTCCACCCTGTGAACTATGGAGCAATATTTCCAGGAAAAATGGCTCCCCACTGATGTATCCCGCTGTCATATGTCACTATAGGTTGTTATGATGCAATGACCTTCGCCATTGGAGGCAACAGCATCTCCTTATTGCGTCACCCATAGGTCCTGTCTCATTCAGTTTCTTATTTAGCAATACATATTCGGTAATAAATTAGGATATTATACTACTCAAAACAGGGATTTACCTTGACACCTGTATTTGAGGGTCCCTGGGAATTTTCGTTCGATCTCCGACCGCGTCATACCAAAAGACGTTAAAATATGGTACTTGTTGGTCCCTGCCTGGCGCTCGGCATTAATGGGTACAACAATGACTGGTCGGCTCGGAGTCCGTATAATGTGTCTGAGTGGGGTATTCATGCTTCACTGCGGCATGGTATCTCAGTGTGCTAGCACTATAATAACCAGCTTAAGTCTGGGCTAGTACAAGCAGCCTCACATACACATACACATGCATGCAGGTCGTCATATGAGCGAAATATTCTCAAGCATGACTTTAAACCCAATTTCACCTCACCCCACCCCTGGGAATTTTCAGGGTTCCTGGACTACAAAATGGCAGTCCCTGACACTTAAATATTATCATTAATACTATATTGTAATATTGTTGTAATTCAGTTACTGTTATTGTGTTGTGTATCATGATCATCACATTGTTACAGTAATTAAATTGCAAATGATACCATAACCCGGCTAGTAGCAGACTCAGTGATAACTTATTGTTACTTGATCGAAATTTGTACAAAAGTATTTGGATTTTTTTCTGCGTCATTGTGGACGAAGCTAATAAGTTTTGTTGGGTCCACTGTCAATTTTTATGTGTGTAGGATGCATTAATTCGCGTCCCCTAAATCCCTGTGAAAAGAAATTACGGACCACCAGATTCTTGTATGTTACAAAGTGAGCATTTAACTGTTGTGTTGGAGATTCATGTAACTCGTCGCTCATCCACTCATCTGTTCACAAGACCATGTACCCATGAAGATCCTGGTTAGAATTGATCTTCAGTAACCCTTGTCATAAGAGGCGACTAATGGGATCGGGTAGTCAGACCCCCTGGCTTGAAGAATGATGACAATTGTTATGGATATACAGCTTCTTTTATTCTGTGAAAGGTGACGTGTCAACATAGATTCTAATGTCGTCGTCACTTGCTTGACATAAACATTGTCATTCTTTATTACCTCAATGCCCATCAAAGAACTCACTGACTTGGTTGACACATATCATCGTATCCCATTTGCGTAGATCAATGCTCATGCTGTTGATCACTGGATTGTCTGGTTCAAACTGCCGCCATATTGCTGACTGCGGCATACAACTAAACTCGCTCACAACTAAACTCTTGATGGAGGTATCCATTACCTCACAAGACCCATTACCTCAGGATGGAGGTCCCCATTACCTCAGCATCTTGATGGAGGTACCCATTACCTCAGCATCTTGATGGAGGTCCCCAGTGCCTCTTGGTCATCAAGTAGTACCTCTGTATATCTGTATAAGGCACCTGAGAGGGGAATCATGTGGTTACTGATTGCATCATTTACCCTGAAGGAAGGTTCAGACCTCAACCACTCCCTACTTGTCCACAAACTGTCACAAACTTAACCAACAAATGCTTCTGTTAGATGTAAGTGTTTTGGGGATGATTGTTGTGTAAAAGAATCTTCAACACCACTCATAAACATTCAGGTGCCTCAGGCTTTTGATTCACCTTACCAGTACCTCAGGCTTTTGATTCACCTTACCAGTACCTCAGGCTTTTGATTCACCTTACCAGTACCTCAGGCTTTTGATTCACCTTACCAGTACCTCAGGCTCTTGATTCACCTTATTCCTCAGGCTCCACAGTGCCTCTTTTGATTCCCTCATGGGCTTTTGATTCACCTTATCAGTACCTCAGGCTTTTGATTCACCTTATCAGTACCTCAGGCTTTTGATTCACCTTACCAGTACCTCAGCCTCACCTTATCAGTACCTCAGGCTTTTGATTCACCTTACCAGTACCTCAGGCTTTTGATTCACCTTACCAGTACCTCAGGCTCTTGATTCACCTTACCAGTACCTCAGGCTCTTGATTCACCTTACCAGTACCTCAGGCTTTTGATTCACCTTACCAGTACCTCAGGCTTTTGAGTCCCAGTAAAGGCTTTTGATTCAAAGGATTCACCTACTCAATTTCAGGCTCTTGATTCACCTTACCAGTACCTCAGGCTTTTGATTCACCTTACCAGTACCACAGGCTTTTGATTCACCTTACCAGTACCACAGGCTTTTGATTCAGGTCCACAGTGCCTCTTGTTCCTCATGTGGGTCCCCAGTAGTTACGTAACATGATTGCATTGTTTACCCTGAAGGAAGGTTCAAACCTCAACTCCTCCTGAGAGGGTACTGTAAGTCCCAAAACATTCAAAGTGAATTTAAATCTACAACCATTTTAATTGTAGAATATATGTTCGTTTAATTTGTGGCTAGCTCATCTAAAATTGCTAACAGCTGAAGGGATGGTGTAAATCCAGCTAGGGTCCATGCAGGTAGCAAAGGTACTGTAAGTCCCCATGGTCCCTAGTATGGTGATCTACCTTCAGTTGTTGGCGATCTATAGCCTGTTTTTATCTTGTATTGTCCTAATAGTGCTATTAGTTTTAACCTTCCACACTAGTTTTAAATCTAATTGTGATATTCTAGTTGTTTTACTGTCCTTCGATGACAGGTTTTATAATATCCACATATTCCATTTGAATGTAAAATGTTCTCGTCACGATATGGCTGAAATATTGCCGATGTGACGTTAAAAATTAACTCACTCACTCAAACCTCAACTACCCACTTCTTAAACACAAACTGAGAATCCCTCTGTTACATGTAGGTGTTTTGGGGATGATTGTTATGTAAAGAATATTCAACAATACTGAACAAAATTCAGGTATGAGAGACAAAACTGTCCTTACATTATCTAATATTTGTGGTTTATCCATGTGTTGATTAAATTCCATATTTGCCACAGACTGTATCCTATTCAGTTTTCTTCATAAAACATTTTCAAGATGTTTGCCCAGCTATATTCTCTAAGAGTCCTGACATTTGTTTTCATTAACAAATCCATTATCAGAAACAGGTCTTCACATGGGTGAGGAAGAATGGTAAGGGGGGTGTTTGTTCATGGAGGAACTATTCCCTGACTTGGGTGGGAATATATCATTCATTCTGGAAACTGCCATGTGCACGCTTCTCATTTTGCCTCCTACTCATAACCTCCCAATGGCAACATTCCTTGCTGTTACTCCACGCAATGCTTCCATTGACCCTGCTCTGACTTCAGATGGCGCCATCGGTGTTGGTATCGCAGAACAAATAAACACACACCTAACACTGCTTCTCTCTTTCTGATTGGCATTCCTATATTGAATACAATGTTTTGGGTGGATTTTGAATCAAACAATGAATATTGTAAGGAATCAATGCCTGACTAACGTTCAGCTATACCAAACTGAAGTTCAGTAAAAATAAACTAAAGTTCATCATTACTAAACTAAAAGTGGGTTCAATACGCAAGTGAATGTCTCAAAGAAACAGGAATGTATGTCAGTTGGATATCCAATGGGGATTCCTTTATTTAAGTACACAGGGGCAGTGGGGAAGCCTCGTGGTTGAAGCGTTCGCTCATCATGCCGAAAGATCTGGGTTCTATTCCCCACATGGGTACAATGTGTGAAGCCCATTTCTGGTGTCCTCCACCATTATATTGCTGTAATGTTGCTAAAAGCAGCGTAAAATTATACTCAATCAATCACTTACTCAAAAATGAAACATACAACTTTATGGATGACAACTTCTTATTTATTGCATAGAGCGATGTTTTGATGTAGATCCTTACATCGTTATCAAGCTAAAAGTGAATACAACCAGATGAAGAGGAGTATATATACATAGTATGTTTTGACAACAGCAGATTAACATTAACACCAACATGTAATTGAATAACAACTGGTACATAATTATGAGAGGCCAGTGGGAGACTAAATACAACAAATGAGACTGGTATGGAAGCCAATAAACAAGGGGGATTAGGTTGTAATAACAAGCTGATTGGGTGCTGTATAGAGTCTATAGTGTGATTAATTCTTCATAGGCCGATAGTCACCAACTTCTAGAATGCCGATCAAACAATCACTTACTCAAAGAAACAGTTTAGTTTTGTGTGTGTTGGTTGCCTTACTTGAGTTGAAGCAAAACATTGTTTGTAAGTTTGTACCTATATCATGACAACTGTGGATATATATCAATACATAATACGCCTTGGCTACCTGCAGAAACAGATTCTGTTTGATGAGAAGGGTCAATAATGGTAAATATTAGGCAGAAAATTCGCCCATATTAAACAATCCATTCTGTCTAATGTTGAATGATGCCAACTTCGTTTTGCTGTGTCCATGTGTTATTTGTTTTCATATTTCTTTAGCTATTAGTACCTCAACACAGCACCTCATTCACCGCCCCATGTGGAATCCAGATTAGATTTGGTCATCACCCATTTATGTAGGGCAAGAGGTTGCTTTCTGGATCAGATGACCTGGCATAGGCGGATCCAGAGGATGCAAGGGTGCGCACCTCCCCTTTTTGTCCTGAAAGTTCATTAAATGACCATTGAAACTTTCATGGAAATGGGTGAAAATGAACTGTGCACCCCCCTTTACTCAAAAAGCTGTATCCGCCTCTGCCAGGCTTGGTGGTTTGTAGGGACAAAGTACTGTGACAATGTGTCCCAGTCCACCCAGATGGGAATGGGGGTACCTCGTTAGGATGAGAAAGCCACACTAACTCGGTGCGCCTAGTGGCTGCAACAGTTGCATACTCCCCAGGGAGTTGAGATTGATAATAATACAATACATATATTCCATCCTAAAGTCATTATTGGTCTGACAGGGAGGTGGGGTAGCCTCATCACGCTGAAGATCCCACATGATGTGTGAAGCCCATTTTTTCTGTTCCCCCACCACGGTATTGTTGGAATATTGCTAAAAGCGGCTTAAACCATACTCACACACTATTTGTCTGACAACAACTAGAATTCTAATCAGACAGGTGCTTACAATGTCAATCATTGGTCTGTTTTATCCAACTTGAATATTTATATTCTTTAGACATGTAGCTGAAATGTTGATGAATGAATCCTAAGTAATAAATGAATGAACAAATTTTAGTTGAAGTAACACCCTATTAGTCTGCCAGCCTGACTTTATTTTTGTATTTAGGGTCTGTAATTTTTGGACCCATGAAGGTCCGGGTTAGAATGAATCTTCAGTAACCCATGCTTGTCGTACGAGGCGACTAATGGGATCGGGTGGTCAGGCTCGCAGCAGGGGCTTGGTTGACACATGTCATTGGTTCCCAAGTGCGCAGATCGATTCTCATGATGTTGATCACTGGATTGTCTGGTCTAGACTCGATTATTTACAGACTGCTGCCATAGAGCTGGAATATTGCTGAGTGTGGCGTAAAACTAAACTCACTCCCTCACTGTAATTTTTGTCAAATATTAATATATTCTATTATAGCTGATCAATGGATCTTGAAAACATCACACTCACTCACTCATTTCTCAGGGGTGGTGGGGTAGCCTAGTGGTTAAAGTGTTTGCTCATCCCGCCAAAGACCCAGGTTCGATTCCCCTATGGGTACAATGTGTGAAACCCATTTCTGGTGTCCCCGTCATCATATTGCTGGAATATTGCTAAAAGCGGCGTAAAACTAAACCACTCACTCACTTGGCTACTCACACACTCGGCTACTTACTCAGTCAGACTTAGCCACTCACTCACTCACTCATTCAGTGCAACTGAGAACCACATGCATTGCTTGATCCCAGGTGATAAATATACAGCACAGATATCCTTCAACCTGAATCAAACCATATTGCAAGCTGTCATGTTCTTTCAACATATTTCTTGCCGAACGGCTTGCATGAATGAAAAGGCTTTGACAAGATTAAGCTTGCTCACATATCAATGTATCATCAGTTATTGTCAGTCAGTGAGCATGCACAGAAGGTAGGCTAAACCCAAGATATGTAGTCAACACATGATCGTGTCTCTCACGCTCAAGGCTAGTGAACCCATGTCATACCATGTTCTAAATCATACCTATGTGGTTAATGTAGTGTGCATATCATGCTGTCACCCATGAAAACCCTTCTCTTAAATTCTTTGAGAACATAACTTGAATTCTTTGCATAATACAACAATGTGAACAATCTCGTTACCTGCAGAGACCTGTCTATAGGGAAAAAATTAAATCATTTTTATATATATTGTAAGTATAAATCAATTTAAAAGAAATTTAAAAAGTGGTTTATAGAAAATATTAAAAAGGGATATGACTGAAACAGGCCCCCAAATTGTATCCAGGTCTGTTGATCAAGCTGTGACTAAAATTGCTCAACCTGACCTTACACTATTTAATTTGCTATGTTAATTTATCAAGTTCTAATAATGAAATCTTAACTTTAAACTTTTGACCCCACACTAGTCCGGTTTAGACAATTGCCACTGTAGTTACTGTTATCTTCTTTATATGTTATATGAAACAATAATATATTGTTTAGTGTTTGTCTAAACAATTTCTTATGCTGGCAAAAGTTAATATAACAAATCTGAAATAGGCAGAATTCCATAACTAACAAGAAAGTAAAATGCTTGCAATATAAAATATTTTCCCTCCTGACATGTATGTTTTCCGCTTTCCCACATAATCCTGACAAGAAAAAAACCCTTCTTTAATATAGTAAACAATATGCAGCCATGCTAGATTCCAATCTCTACATTCACACAGGAGTTTCCGTGTAGGAGTTGACCCTCAACAATTAATAATACATGTACATCACCTCATTTTAAATATTTATTATTCTGTGTTTATATAATAGAAATAAAAATCTATCATTATGCAACCATTGGGCACTGTACAGTGCTTTTAGAGTTGATGTTCATATTTGGTCAGAAGGTCCCACGGTATAAAGAATATACATGTGTATGGAACATAATTCCTTTCGTCATGAACACAAACAATATTGATAAAGCTCGGATATGAATGGAATCATTTTCAGACTTGGACACACCTTACGTGTTTCCTTTGATGGAAGAGTTCTCCCTTCAGTTGGAATGTGAGGCCCACGTTATGAACAATGCTTATGTCCGTTAGACATGCCAGAAACATACTATTGCTCTGTGAATTAAGGTAGTGGGTGTAGGATAGTGGGCAGGTGCTGGCTTGTCTTTGACCTGGGTTCAAATCCCATCTGGTAGTTTTGATAGCCTAGTGGATAAAGCGTTTGCTTGTCGGCCTGGGTTTAGTTCCCCACATGGTGTGAAGCCCATTTCTGGTGGCCATGATATTGCTCGCACTCTCACTCTCTCACTCACTCACTCACTCACTCTATCTCTCTCTGTTTCTGTCTGTCTGTGTGTCTCTCTCTATCTCTCTCCCTCTCTCTCACTCGCTCGCTCGCTCACTCACTCACACACACAAATAACATCTTTAATTGATCACAGGCTCATTGGTGACGCAGTCATTGGAAGTGGTGCGGTTAACTGTGTTGTTATGCCCCTGGGGTACTCCATGAGCTTATGATACTTTGTTATGTTGTCATCTTTAACTGACTGCAGTGTCTGGGTGGTAGCTGAGTGGTTAAAGCGTTCACTTGTCACACCGAAGACCCAGGTTTGATTCTTTACATGTGTACCTTGTGTGAAGCCCATTTCAGATGTCCCCCACCATCATATCGCCTGAATATTGTTAAAAGTGGCATCAAACTAAACTCACTCACTCACTCACTCACTCACTCACTCACTCACTCACTCACTCACTCACTCACTCACTCACTCACTCACTCACTCACTCACTCACTCACTCACTCACTCACTCACTCACTCACTCACTCACTCACTCACTCACAAATAGTCCCAGCCCTCTAGGCTTGTCTCCTTATAGAGAAACCAAGGAATAAACACTGGAAATTGGATCTCAGATTTTGAAATTAAATACCATTAAACTTTTTATGTAATGTAACAGAACTTCAAAAATTTAATCTTCAGTAAGTTCTTTTAAATCACAGTGTTTAACACATGGCTCCATTCTGCTTCCTGAGATCTTGTAAACCTAATTCCTTTCCCAAGAAGCAAGATAGATATAAACAGTCTCAAGTCTGGAATAAAAGCTGTTTACAAAGAGAAAACCCTGATTTTTTTTCAGGCAACATGTAATGGATGTTCAGTTGAGATGAAGCAGGATGCTGTGTACTGTATTTACGATGTCATCGCAACCTGAGATTGTCTAGATAGCTTTAACATACATATCCCAAACTCCTCACTGATTTCAGGGTAAACATGCACAATTTTTCAAAAACAAATATTTATGATTTTTTTTCTCACATATGATGAACAAATTTGGCTTACGCTCTCATATATTTGTGTGCGTGAAAAGGTTGTTGTATACTACTCCAAAGATGTTAAGTCAGGTTAACTACACTAACATTAAAGGATGGGCTTTTTATCCCCCGGCATGTAATACGGGGATATAGTCGACGCCTTGTGCGTCCATCCATCCTTAATCATTTTGTTTCCGGAGCATAAATTGAAAACCGTTTAATATATTTCACCAAAAACTTGGTAGATATATCAAACAGAACCTAAAGTGGTGCCTTTTGCTATTTACATTTTTTTGTCATTTATATTTTTCTTGGTTTCCATGGAAACGTTTTTGACTTATTCTAAAAAAATCAAGTTCAACTTTAAGTAACTGTCCGATGATTTGCTCTTTTGTATTTGTGGGGGCCAGGGTGATTTGTCATCTTCTGATGACTCTTGTTTTTAACTTCTACTGAGTAGCATATGTTTAATTCAACAAAAGAAAGCTGTTTACAAAATAACTCATGATGATAAATGTTTCAGATTAAGGATCAATGTAAAAGGGTATTGTTTTGTTTATATGATTCTGTTTATGATTAATTTTTCATTATCTATGCAGATAATATTTAGACATTTGCAGACAAGACAAACAGTAATATAAACATATTTCATTTTAATGTCATGGGCTGTCCTTTTGGGATGGATGAAGAAAATAATAATTATAAACTTTTAATAAAAAGCAACATACTTTTTCTATAATAAGACACCTTCTAGAGTCCATTGTACAATTCCGACTTTATCATGTTTTTCAGTCACTATCAGATGGTGATGTCCGTAGCATTCTCTGAGAGATTAAAAGACATGTTCATGTTACCATAGCAACTGTGAACATTCTGCACATAAAACTGAGTTAATATTTAATTTTCCTCACAAACCAAATGTTGAACGAGTGGGTTTAGTTTTACGCCACACTCAGCAATATTCCAGCTATATGGCGGTGGTGTGTAAATAATCGAGCCATGACCAGACAACCCAGTGATCAACAGCATGAGCATGACCACCCGTTTGTTGCCTCTTACGACAAGCATGGGTTACTGAGTATTTAACATTTAACACCCATCGTAACACCCATCGTAACTCCCATCGTAACACCATGTCACACCATGTCCCTAAAAGTCTTAGTCTTACAACAATATTTTGAAATATCCAGCCATGCAGTGACAATTTTGTCAAATATCAGCATCGTGACAATATCCTCAATTTTGTTTAAGATGAAAATTATCGTTCGATTGCTAGCTTTGGGTTTCAAATGGATTTCCTAGTTCAATGTGTTCCTCAAGGATAATGTGATCTTTAAATGCCATAGACGTTTTACTTTTCTTTGAATCACAACAAAGTGACCTCGTGTAATTCAATTCAAATCAGGCATCAACTCAGTTTCATGACATGTTCATGTTTGTTTGCACAATAGGTCCTCACGATTCCACAAAATCATGTTGACGTATCACGATTTATTGCATTTCTGAAACCAGTGCATAAATTCAGTAGTAGGATTGAGAAGCATGGATAATATGTCACCGTACATTGTTTTAAATAATGGAGTTATAATTATTGCCTTGAGTGAAAAAAAGAAAACTTTTTCTTCACTGAAATGTCACTCTCTGCTCTCTTTTTCAGACACCATTATGGAAATATTAGATTTAGCGCTATAGTTAAAACATCTTCAGATAACGATGTGTAAAGGTTGAAGTTGGGATGTGGCTGTTGTTCAGGTTGTCAGATTGAGGATCATTTACAGATCGGACATTGGACAGTCATTTTTTTTTCAAAATTTGCGAAAAATAATTTTTGCTGCCTTTTTTTTTTCACAACAAAATAACTTGTCTGACAAGGATATTAATACTTGTCTGAGCCAAGGATATTACTTGTCTACTTGTCTGACACAACACCCAGTAGCAAATGGGTACCCGGTGGGATAAGTCATGTGACTATTAACATTCTCACAGGCAGCTTGGGTTTTTCGGGGTAATAATGTGTGCTTAGAGCATCCTTTGTTAGTGCTATGAGCATTCACCTAATGAGTGGAGTTTAGAGCAATATGAATGCACATATTACCCATTATTGTGATATTATTTGTCTAACACAAGGATATAAACTTGACTGATGCAAGTATATGTCTTCTCTGCTGCAAGGGTATAACCCGTCTGACACAATGATATATCTTGTCTGGTGCAAGAATATATCTAGCCTTGATGCAAGTAAATATCTTGTCTGATGCAAGAATATAACTTGTCTGATGCAAGGATATAACGAGTTGGATGCAAGGATATAACGAGTTGGATGCAAGGATATAATCTTGTCTGATGCAAGTATATTGCCTGATGCAAGAATATATCATGTCTGATCATGGATATAAATTGTCTAATGCATGGATATAACTTGTCTGGTCATGGATATAAATTGTCACATGCAAGGATATATCTTGTCTGATCATGGATATAAATTGTCGAATGCATGGATATATCTTGTCTGATCATGGATATAAATTGTCGAATGCAAGGATATATCTTGTCTGATCATGGATATAAATTGTCGAATGCAAGGATATATCTTGTCTGATCATGGATATAAATTGTCGAATGCATATCTTGTCTGATGCAAGGATATATCTTGTCTCATCATGGATATAAATTGTCGAATGCAAGGATATATCTTGTCTGATCATGGATATAAATTGTCGAATGCAAGGATATATCTTGTCTGATCATGGATATAAATTGTCGAATGCAAGGATATATCTTGTCTGATCATGGATATAACTTGTCGAATGCAAGGATATGTCTTGTCTGATCATGGATATAAATTGTCGAACGCAAGGATATAACTTGTCTGATAGGCCCAGGATGTTTGGGGAAATTAGTTGTTTGAAAAAAAATAAAGTTGTTCAGCTTCTCCAGAGAAAATCATTATCTGATAAGCAGCATTGACTGAAAACATATCACGTCGTAACCTATAACATATCTGGTCATGGCTCTAGTTGTCTCCCAGCCGTGTAATTTTGACATTTTCAAGTCTACTCTGAAACTAAAGGCCTTTGAAGCTGAACCTGTGAAGGCCTATATGAATGATTCCAGCTATTGTCTCTAAAAGTGCTAACATGAATTTGATCAAATTTTGAATGTCGGCACCATTATTTTTCTTAGTTATTGTGAGCTGCAAAAGGTTTAGTTCTACTTTTTAACTCTTGCCAATTTGCATAAAGACCGGAACTTCAAAGGACATGGGAATATATCAGTCTGGGTCTTATCACCATCATCATATTTAATATAACAATACACCAAATGCATATACTACTCAACAAACGTTAAGGATCACCAGCTCCTTTCTTATTTACTCTGATGGCGGTGGGGTAGCTTAGTGGTTAAAGTGTTCGCTCATTTCACAGAAGAGCCGAGTTCTATTCCCCACATGGGTACAATGTGAGAAGCACATTCCTGGTGTACAGAAGAAAGTGTAGAATTGTCTGTTAACTATCCGCTCTGTTGGTCTAATGTGTAGAGGCACCAGCTAGCTTTGCTTAGGTTGTCCTGTTTATTTCTACTGCATACAGAGATGGCAAGGCAACTTCGTCATCATAAGATTTGATTCGGCTTGCTTGATTCGTGTCAGAACATGTAATGGATACTTTTATAGACGATGTATTTTTAGTGAGTTGATTGGCTTGTCTTGCAACATGATTACGATTTAGATTTATTCAACTAGGCAAGTCTATTTATCTGTATGAAGTCTGAAATAATTTAAACAGATATGTATTGTGTGAACCTGTACAGAAAGTGTTTCTCAGGAACATTTTTCTCAAAACTGAGATGCAGGGGTGGAAATAACTTTAAAATTGCTAGTGTACTCCGGTACAGTGGCACATGTAAAATCACTTGCCCTGATAATTTTTCCACTATACCGGCCGTTTTCTTGTTGATTTTTTAAATAAACAACATAATTAACGTTGGAAAGTCAACTGGACACCGGTACAGTGTGATATACAAATTTGCTTGCCCAACAGAAAAAAACACAGGACTCGGACGTCGGGCAATGGGTTATTTCCACCCCTGAGATGGGTTTTTGGAATTTTCTTTTCCTTTCATGGAAAACAGGTAAAAAGCTTTTTAATTTCTTATATGTTTCAATTAAATATTTTTGCTGCAAAGAATTATAAGAAACACATTAAATTAGCTTTTTGATACAATTTTTGGCAGTTGCCAAGCGTAACAGAATTTGCTTCATATGATGTAGGGAATTTGCAAAATACGTTGTAATTGGCATTGACGAGATTTGACGAGATACTCCAATGCGCAAGAAGTATTTCCTGTTTTCTTAAGTCTCTTGACCGCCTCCGTGGTGTAGTGGTTAGAGCGGCACAGAGAGTGGAAGGTCGCGGGTTCGATCCCCAACCGCGTCATACCAAAAGACATTAAAATATGGTACTTGTTGGTCCCTGCCTGGCGCTCGGCATTAATGGGTACATCAAGGACTGGTCGGCTCGGAGTCAGTATAATGTGTCTGAGTGGGGTATTCATGCTTCACTGTGGCATGGTATCTCAGTGAGCTAGCACTATAAAACCATCTTAAGTCTTGGCTAGTACAAGCAACCGCACATACAGATACACACGCATGCATGTCGTCATATGAGCGAAATATTCTCAAGCATGACGTTAAACCCAATTTCACCTCACCTTACCTCTTAAGTCTTTTAAATGATTTCATACAGTATTTCCTCATGGACTGATCAGCCTGTTAATTTGTTTGAAAAAATCAGCTGAAGTGGACCTCATGAAGCTGCTGTAATGTCAGTAGTGAGTGAGTTAGGTTTCACACCACTTTTAATATTGTCCCAGCAAAATATCACAATGGATGACACCAGAAATTGGCTTCACATGCTGTGTGACTGTTGGGAATCAAACTCAGGTCGTAGGCGTGATGAGCAAACTCTGCAACCACTTGGCTACCCCACCACCCCATATCAATAATAACAGGATCTTATGATTCTGGATGTGAATCCCATATTTACTCTTGATTATAGTCTTTGATTTGTCGGGCGGTGGGGTAGCCTAATGGTTAAAGTGTTCGCTCGTCAGGCCGAAGACCCGGGTTCGATTCCCCACATTGGTACAATGTGTGAAGCCCATTTCTGGTGTCCCCCGCCGTGATATTGCTGGAATATTGCTAAAAGCGGCGTAAAACAGTACTCACTCACTCACTTTGATTTGTCAGCACTCTGACCTCGTGATGTATGTTAGCTTCGTCAATAAACCTATTTGCCTTTTGACATTCTCGAACATGAACGTAAAAAATCTCAAAGAAATGTTTTTCTGCACATGCTTATCCAGTTTACATTATTACTTGTGTTTCATGTTAAGGTTACAAGGTTTAATGTACGATAGATTGCCTACACGTGACAACAGTGAATCCTTATATAATGGAAAATCTTAGAGCAACTGGGGAGGTAGCCTAGTTGTTAAAGCGTTCAAACCAAAGAAGTTTGATTCCCCAAATTGGTACAATATGTGAAACCCATTTCTGGTGTCCCTCGCCATGATATTGCTGGAATATTGATAAAAATGGTGTGAAACTGAACTCTCTTTTATCAACTCTCAATACTGCCATGGCTGTCTTGTAAAGTGTCAATTGCTGCTTTTCTGAACATTGCTTTTCAAAGTGATTGTTGTTGAACAAAACAGAATTCAAATCTGACTGAAATTAATGTCCCTCAAATGTAAGCGAAAGCACCTGAGTATGTTTAGTTACACTCAAATGTCAAAAAAGTGTTTGACTGTACACAACTTAAAAAAAGACCAGTGAAGATCCAGGTTAGAATTGATCTTCACTAACCCATGCTTGTCGTAAGACGCGACTAATGGGATTGGGTGGTCAGGCTCTCTGACTAGGTTGACACATGTCATCGTATCCCAATTGCGTAGATTGATGCTCGTGCTGTTGATCACTGGATTGTCTGGTCCAGACTCGATTATTTCCAGACCACTGCCATAAAGGTGGAATATTGCTGAGTGTGGCATAAAACTAAACTCACCCACTAACTTGAAAGAAGTTTTACAATATCTAATTTTTTCGTACAACAGATTAATACAGTCTTATGAAAAATTTGTTAATTTCTTTTGAGTAGTATATAACAAAGCCCTTTTTGAGTAGAGTGTGTAAAGAATTACAGAGGCATCATCGCTTTGTACACATGTTCACCGACACACGCTCTCCAATGTCAAAAACAAAAGTTCAGACTTCCTCCGTTGTTGCCACTGCTATGATTACTTAAATACTTAATGTCCGACAGATTGCCTCATTTCGGTTAGAAGTAGATGTAAAAGGGCTAATGTTAGGCATATGGTGCAGAAACAGAATCTAATCATTGTTCGCGGGGAAAATGTCATCTTTGTAAGTTCAATGTCAGCCCTGTGGTACGGAGCTACGTGTGAGTTGTTCTCTCTGTGAAAGAACCATGAGCTTGGGGGCATTTTTGGGTTGTTTTACATCCTTACAGATGTGTTGAAACCTTTCCGGTTTCAGGGAAGGTCCCCTTTGAGTTTGTCGGGAGAATGCTTAAGTCAAACAAGGATTTCTCCCCTTGGGCGGAGTTCAACTTTCTGCAGGTGTTAGTATACTGATATGCTGATGCAGAAGATCCCAGTTAGAATTGATCTTCAGTACCCCATGCTTGTCGTAAGAGGCGACTAACGGGATCGGGTGGTCAGACTTGCCGACTTGGTTGACACATGTCATCGGTTCCCATTTGTGTAGATCAATGCTTGTGCTGTTGATCTCTGGATTGTCTGGTCCCGACTTGATTATTAACAGACCGACGTCATATAGCTGGAATATTGCTGAGTGCGGCGTTAAACAACAACCATTCTAAGCGAAGCCAACACGACATGCAGCACTTGCTTCTGTTATCAATATCTGGAGGAACAACTGACCTATCTGACACTTACAGCCTGCAAGTCAAATGAAGGTTCAAGTGAGATTCTGAAATGTTCTGAAATAAAAAATGAAACATAACTTTATGGATAACAACTTCTTATTTATTGCATAGAGCGACGTTTCGATGTTCTGAAATACTCATGGCATCTGGAGCTAAATCTTTGCATTGATGGTCTCACAGTCCTCAAAATCCAATTCCCTAGACGTCAACTTAAAATCATTGAAAAGGTCCATATCCAGCGCATAACTCATAAACCATTTGGTTTTAGGGGCTGTGGGATAGTCTAGTGTTTAAAGCATTTGCTCTTTCTTCAAGGTTCAATTCACCACATGGACACCATATGTGAAATGTTTGGTGTCCCTGCCAGGATATTGCTGGAGCATTGCAAAAAGCCACATAAAATCATACTTTCTCACTTTTCTGAGATTTTATTCATTAGGCTAGACCAATTTTATTTCTTGATTTACGGATCCGACGGTCGTATTTTTTTCAAGAACAAGAAAAAAAATAAAATCGAATTTTCACCGCTCAAAAAATAAAATGCTAATGTTTTTATGGGCCAAAAATATAAACTTACAAGAAAATTATTTTTAGATTGTATTTTGCCCCATATATACTTCATAAATTGCCAAAACGTAAAATACTTTTAGTATTTAGAAGGAATATTACTTTGACTGGTGATTTTATGTTTATTTTTTTCCCCTCCTGCCATAAGGTTTTCTGAGTACAAAAATCTGTAAAACAAGAAATAAAATTGGTCTGGCCTTTGGTTTATTTTTCTTTAATTTCATAAAATTCTAGTGTTATAATGAGATATTTGTTTAAATTAAAAAACACCTGAGAAAACTTTGAATCTGAATCCGTGTTGAAACCAGTTTGCTTGCTTGTGCCACTAACAATGTTGAGGAAGACAGTGTGTCATAGTATTTGCTCTCTTGCCATGCCAAAACACTGAGGTTCGATTCAACACATTACCAATATGTGTGAAGCCCATTTCTGGTGTAAGCTGTAATTTTGTTAGAAGTGCTCAGGGCTCCAGATAACTTTTCAACATCTGGAGTATGTACTCCTTATTTTTTTCAATATAGGAGTACAGGAAAAACTTAAGTGTACATTTAGAGCGCTGAATGGAATTTTATGGAGTACCAGTAATCTTGTGTTTTGTTAATATATGCACCACAGCATTGCTACTCTTGTATAAACAGGCCAATAAACAATAAAACAATACTTTTTCAGATAAATACATCTGTAAATGATTCTAAGACCGTACACCATTGCTGTGGTGCATATCTGCTCCAATTTCTAAATTATTCCCTATCCATACATACGCCTATACGGCCCTTATCTGCAATCCTGAGTCCGTACTCTACCTCACTCACTCACTCATATTTTTTAAAATTAGGAAACACCTGAGGAAACTTTAAATTTTATGCCGTGTTCAACCCAACATACTTGCTTCTACCACTGACATATGTGAAGGATGGCAATACGCCATATTACAGTAGATACTTGTTGATAACAATATATCCTCTATTAATGATCACATACAGAGGTCCTCATTTTGTCATGGATTAGTACACAAACCTGTTCAATTCATTACTTTCTTACACAGCTGATTTGTTGACAAACACAGTGCAAGGACTGAAACCCATTGTAGTCTTCTTCGTCTATATTTGGATCTTGAATCTCGAGTCCTCCAAATGACAAAATTAGCTCATCTTGAATTTAATTTCCTTAAAAGAAGCCGTCGAGATTTAGATGAAGCGTCCTGTAAGCGAGAGCATTTCCACTCGAGGCAATGTGTTGTTATACGTCAGTGTCTCCCTAGCCAATGTGATCAAGTCTGAATTAGTCAGGGACTGTAAACAAAGCCAAATCTCCTTTGAACCTTTCATCAATTGACGTCATCGGCTCAGCCAATCAGGACACTTGTTTTCTGATGTCAACCAATGAAAATGTCCCAAAGGTGTGTTGTCTCCTGATCATTCATAAGTCTAATTTAAAACAATACATGTTTACCTTACTGTGTAGCAGATGCAAATAGATCCTTAAAGCAACGAATCAGGCAGTCACTCTATTATTAGTTTAACAAAGATCCTGGTGGACATACGTGCATCGGGTCTTTTTTATTTGTATTTTGTTTGTCATTTGTATAATGTGGGCGAACACTTTGTAGGTAATTTATATAACTTTTTCGTAAATAGACGCTCCCTTTTGAATGTAATTGTGAAGAATTTTTTCTTATATTTTTATAACTGAAAAATGATTGATATATTGTAAAATCACTAATTAGTGCTTAAAGAAGCAATCATTTTACAAATGCTGATAAATATCAGATTCTAACAACTTGGCATCCCCTACACATGTATTAACTAAAAATAGGACGAGACTAGGTGTGAGAAAGAGGTAAGTCTGATGACTCATGGCTCTTGTGTATTTATGCATCACTGTGATAATGAGAATAGACAAAAGATTTGATAATGAAATGTTTGTGATGTATTTGAGAATGGATTACTGCACTTGTGCCTGTCATGTACTGTTTACCTTCCAACTCATTGCAAGATAATGGTATCTAACAGACACTTGTGTAGTAATCTCTATACATCACCTCCTTCAATAAAGGTTAGCTTACATGCAACCAAAAAAATATACATAATTAAAACATTTATTCATTACACAAATATACATTGCTGATTATGAAAAAAAAAAAAAATTAACAAAATTATAAGTGTATAACCGCAAATCAAAAGTGCAATATTTTGTACTTGGGTTTACTTCCGTCGAAACGAAGCACTCGGGATACCAAACCCAGTCAGAGCAGGTGGGTGTGCACTTATGTGTAAAGAAGTCTTTCATTGGGATGGTCATTTGCCGATATACTCAGGGCTCTTTGTGTGTGTATAGACATGTTGGGTTTTATAAATACATGCTCATTTTTTTTGTATAACACTTTGCAATCAACAGACATCATAACATGTCATGAGACTGCCTCCGTGGTGTAGTGGTTAGAGCGTCCGCCCGGAGAGCGGAAGGTCGCGGGTTCGATCCCAAAAGACGTTAAAATATGGTACTTGTTGGTCCCTGCCTGGCGCTCGGCATTAATGGGTGCAACAAGGACTGGTCAGCTCGAGTCAGTATAATGTGTCTGAGTGGGGTATTCATGCTTCAATGCGGCATGGTATCTCAGTGGGCTAGCACTATAAAACCATCTTAAGTCTTGGCTAGTACAAGCAGCCGCACATACACATACACACGCATGCACGTCGTCATATGAGCAAAATATTCTCAAGCACGACGTTAAAACTAATTTCACCTCACCTCACCTCATAACATGTCATGTGTACAAGTATCACACCTGCCTGTCTGTGTAATTACATAATGTGACAGATACCGAACTTGGGTGCAAGAGCCATAAATCAAAGCGTTTTGTTTATGGTGTATATCCTTATAGGTGTTAAGTTCAAATTGCATGTGGTCAGTGATTGAAGTTGTGTATTGCATATTGTCATATTGTCACTTTTCACCCCAGCTGGGGTGAATTTAGTGAATTGTTTGAACTCCGATTTCGCAGGGGTTTTCTCTTTGCGATATTTTTCAACTTTATAAGCTGAATTTGCATTTTTGATGATTTGTTACTGTAAGTCCATACTGAAAGGTATCAGAATCTGCAAAGTTGTGTTTTGCGTTGCATGGGACTTTTAAAGTATCCTAGTGTTTAAAGTGTTGCCCATCACGCTGAAGAGATGGGTTTGATTCCCATAAGGTACAATGTGTGAAGCCCATTTCTTGTGTCCCCCGCTGTAATATTGCTGGAAAGTGGCGTAAAACTAAACTCACTCACTCACTCCTCCCCCCAATTAGGCAATTACAAAAATGTATCTGTGTTCTCTTCAGTGAAGCGATTGAAAAGTACAGTTTGGAAACTTTTACCTTGATGTTTGATGGAAGACATTCTGGAAACTTTGTCTGAAATACCAATGCGTATTGGTTTGGAAATCATAAGATACACAAGAACATAATTGTAGTGTCCAACATATCATTTGCCATATTAATTTTCACCTGTTTCCCCATTTTCCTCCCAAAACCAGAGTTTACAAATCTAGATTGTAGTGATAGTCAGTTATGATCAGCCAAAATCTAATCCAAACTCTTGGCACGGCTGGGGAAAAATGAAGTCCCCTAACAGAATAAATTCCAAGAATGGCGTGGCTGTGGGGTAGCCAAGTGGTCAAGGTGTTCACTTGTTACGCAGAAGACCTGGGTTTGATTCCCCACATGGGCACAATGTGTGAAGATCATTTCTGGTACTCCCCCACTGTGATATTGCTGGAATATTGCTAAAAGCGACGTAAAACTAAACTTACTCACTCACTAGTCACTCACTCACATTAGTTGTCGGCTTTGTAAATTTACTTACCTAGTTTGTTCCTATTCTTCTGGTCATCCAGTTTGTCATAATTTCCACTTCACTGCCCAACAGATGCCTCAGAATTCAAAACAGGTTAACATGAGTTATCCCCCTTACCAAACCATTCCCTAAGTCCTCCATCTGAAATATGCTGTTAGTTTGCAATGTTTTTATGTTAGAATGGCGATTATGTGCCCGACTCTAGGATTGTGGGTGCAAATCGTGGATGGGACTCAAAAGGCGCTAGTATCTGCACTTAATTGATAAAGATTAATCCCAAATATAATATGTTAAATTTGACTACTTTTATACTGGCATTGTGTATTTAAATGTTTCGTACAGAACTCTGACTTTAACCCAGGTCAGTGATAATTTACTCAAAGCATTTTTAATAACCTTTTCTCAATTTATGACAAAAAGATTTCTTGTCTCTCCCAGCTGGTGACAAGAATGATCTGTTTGGAGCTACATTGACAGGTTTATCAAAGTCTGCTCACACCTTGTATAATACAGTGATGGTGATTGTTTGAATCCCAGTGATGAACAATGGTGATTGTTTGAATCCCAGTGATGAACAATGGTGATTGTTTGAATCCCAGTGATGAACAATGGTGATTGTTTGAATCCCAGTGATGAACAATGGTGATTGTTTGAATCCCAGTGATGAACAATGGTGATTGTTTGAATCCCAGTGATGAACAATGGTGATTGTTTGAAGCCCAGTGATGAACATTGTCTAGCAGGTGGTACACTGATTTCTGACTTCTCCAAGAAACTTACATAAACCTGTCATGGATAGCTGAGTCAGTTGGGAAAATATGTGCATCCAAAACAAATAATGTACAACACAGAAAGTTATAAATGTGACAGGTTCTTACTGAAGCTGGTTTGTGGTATTTGCAATCCAAATATAAAAAAATGAGCTATAGAATTATAAATGATTCCTAGTGTGAAAACATTTACTTACTGTCTTGTCGCTCAACATTTTTGTATATTTGGAAAGAGACAATTTAAAAACACCAATCAACTATTAACATTGTATAATGCATTACTGCATATTACATTGTTGATTGGTCTATTTCATACTCCTAACCATGCTTGAGTGAGTGAGTGAGCTTAGTTTTATGCCACACTCAGCAATATTCTAGCCATATGGTGGTGGTCTATAAATAATTGGCCCTGGACCAGACAATTCAGTGATCAGCAGCATGAACATCGATTTTCGCAGTTGGGATCCGACGATGTGTCAACCAAGTCAGCAAGCCTGACCACCCTATCCTGTTAGTTGCCTCTTACAACAAGAATAGGTTGCTGTAGACGAATTCTAACCCAGATCTTCACGGGTCACCAAGCTAGAGAGATCAGTTTATATAGTGCTGTGATTATTTTATTTTATGTTTTTTTCTACTATGAGCCATTGTTTTGAAAACACATTCCAAGTCAAAGATATGAAAAATGAAGATTGTAGAGATAAATATTCAGAATACAGTTGAAACTTAACTGTGTAAAGTTAGGATGAGAAGGCCACAATAACTCGGTGCGCCGTAGTGGCTGCAAGAGTTGTATGCTCTCCAGGGAGTTGAGATTGATGACACAATGTGCCGTTGAGACTGACCGAGTCCAATGATCGAGGGAAAAAATACCAGCGCCCTGAGCAAGCACTAGTTGCCTGGATATGTGCGGTATATAAATATCATATAATAATAATAATAAAGATGAAAAATACATGCTTCCTGTAAACTATGTTTAAATATAAAAAAAAATGAAACAACTCTATTACACTCACATTTGCCTTGTTGTATCCTTACCCCCCCCCCCCCTTTTTTTCATTTTGATAAATTTTAATTAATAAATTAGTTTCCAATTCAAAAGGGTAAGATGTTGATCCAAAATTATATTATAAACATATATCGCAAGACAAGCAAGCATATGAGTCAATGCAAGGGTGGGTGTTTGACCAGGTCAAACAGTCCATGAACACTTCACCTAATTACAAAAGGGTTTTCTAATGTTAGGAAAATAGTATCAACAGATTCAACATCTGAAGATTTACATACTCCCTAGAACATCCACACCTTGGTCTCTTGTGACTCAAAACCTAGTACAAATCTGTTTAGGTGCTAAAAATTAGGAAATAAATCTTCTTTAAACCAAATTACCATGAACAGGTTTACACTGAGCGAACAAACCACAGCCGCCCTTTCTGATAATGTCCTTTCCGTGAGAAAAAGTTCTTTGACGTCAACAACGGTTATATTGCAGAACTCTGTTGATGGAAAATGGAAATTTGGCTGAAGTACTGAGACTAGCTGTTTAAGTAAAGGGAGGTTAGTATTTTCTCATTTCATAGATCTTTTTGAGTATCGGGTAAGTGAAATTGCACTTGCTTGTGAAAACAGCTATTGGGAGGTTCAATTTGAGCTGATGGTATAGCCATGCGAGACCCTGCTGTGTTTTTTTCAAGTAGCCTATTGCATATTGAGACGATCCGCCCAGTTTGCTGCCCGATTAGGCAAGGGAGGTAAATCTTGAAAGAATATTAAGTGTTTTGTACAAGTGAAATGACTTTAACTTGCCTTTCAAGTTTGTGTGAAGGCTACTTAGAGCTGAGGTGTGAAGACACTATAGATGGACATCAGTGTGTTCTATTTGGCTAAATGGTATTGAGGTTGTGTCTATTTGTCTTTAAAGATGCAGTTGAGAAAATGTTCGGTTTAAGATTATTCTGGTTACAAGAATATTTTATCTGACTCTGCAGGTGTGTAATCTTATATGAATAACATCTCCAGCATACATTCATTTCTGTACTTTACTGAGAAAGTTTGGAAAAGTACTAGTATCTGTAGCTTACTGAGAGTGTGATCCCAAATATAATATATGTTACATTTGACCACTTTCTAAATGGGGGGACAGTGGGGTAGCCTAGTGGTTAAAGAGTTGTCTTGTCACCCGAAGACCCGGGTTCGATTTCCCAAATGGGTACAGTGAATGAAGCCCATTTCTGGGATCCTGCCGTGATATTTGCTGGAATATTGCAAGTGGAATAAAACTAAACTAACTCATTCACTCACTCACTCACTTTCTAAATGGCATTGTGTATTCAGCTGTGGGAGCCAGGCCAATTTATATACTACCCATCAAAAGTTTAGACTCACTTGTGTAAATGTAGCCACTTACTTCAGTCAACTGTTCTCAACTAGATTTTGCAAGATATTTCATACCATTTACACGTGAACTGATGCATTGTAAAACAAATTTGTAACGTTGAAAAGATTATTAAAGAGTTCAATAAATGATGAAACTCGGTGAGAATTAGCAAATTCTTAACAAAACTTTATACCAAAAAGCAGGTGTTCACATGCACAATATTTGCACATGCTTTTCAGAAATGTGATCCATGATCCTCGTGCAATTCATCTGCATAAGGTTTGCAGTTGGTTTCCCCAAGTTCTTTGATGTAAGGGGTGGTGGGGTAGCCTAGTGGTTAAAGCGTTGGCTCGTCACATAGAAGACCCGGGTTCGATTCCCCACATGGGCACAATGTGTGAAGCCCATTTCTACCCCGCCGTGATATTGCTGGAATATTGCTAAATGTGGCGTAAAACCACACTCACTCACTCTTCGATGTAACCATATATATATATATACATAATATATAGTGAGTGCTCCAAGTGAGTCTAAACTTTTGCTGGGAAGTATTCCGGTACTTGTCAGAGGGGGTACATAAAGTATGTGCTGTAGACTACCAGTTGTCAGAGGGGTACATAAAGTATGTGCTGTAGACTACCAGTTGTCAGAGGGGTACATAAAGTATGTGCTGTAGACTACCAGTTGTCAGAGGGGTACATAAAGTATGTGCTGTAGACTACCAGTTGTCAGAGGGGTACATAAAGTACGTGCTGTAGACTACGGTACCAGTTGTCAGAAGGGTACATAAAGTATGTGCTGTAGACTACCAGTTGTCAGAGGGGTACATAAAGTATGTGCTGTAGACTACCAGTTGTCAGAGGGGTACATAAAGTATGTGCTGTAGACTACCAGTTGTCAGAGGGGCGTACAGTATGTGCTGTACTACCAGTAAGGGGTACATAAAGTATGTGCTGTAGACTACCAGTTGTCAGACTACCAGTTGTCAGAGGGGTACATAAAGTATGTGCTCTAGACTACCAGTTGTCAGAGGGGTACATAAAGTCTGTGCTCTAGTTGTCAGAGGGGTACACAAAGTCTGCAGTCCTAGTACCAGTTGTCAGAGGGGTACATAAAGCTGTACCAGTTGTCAGAGGGGTACTAAAGTATGTGCTGTAGTCAGAGTTGTCAGAGGGGTGCTGTAGACTACCAGTTGTCAGAGGGGTACATAAAGTGCTGTAGACTACCAGTTGTCAGAGGGTCATAAAGAGTGCTGTAGACTACCAGTTGTCAGAGGGGTACATAAAGTATGTGCTGTAGACTACCAGTTGTCAGAGGGGTACATAAAGTATGTGCTGTAGACTACCAGTTGTCAGAGGGGTACATAAAGTATGTGCTCTAGACTACCAGTTGTCAGAGGGGTACATAAAGTATGTGCTCTAGACTACTAGTTGTCAGAGGGGTACATAAAGTATGTGCTCTAGACTACCAGTTGTCAGAGGGGTACATAAAGTATGTGCTGTAGACTACCAGTTGTCAGAGTTTCATTTTTGTGGAAGCTGCGGTGGCTGAATGGGTTAGATTGCTGACTTTATGTACTCCTCTAAAAGTGTGGGTTTGAATCTCGGGTGGCACTCAACTGAAATAAATACTAGAATCTGTACTGTACTGAAAGTGTCACTGAAAATATAGCGCGTGTTACATCTGACCACTTTCTGAATGGCATTGTGTATTCATTTCATTTCTTCTTCCTATGTGAAGGAACTCCTGAAACAAAGAATGTATTGCCTTGGTTGGTATGAAGATATAGTGTTAAACAAAGGGGGAACTCTAATATTGGAGAGTTGAAAACGTGCACTCACTCGCAAGCACTGAATCCACTGTGTCAGTAGTGGAGCCGTGACTTCAAGATCGTGTTCTGTGAACATCATGGCCTGATAACATCACTATTTCATGAATGATGATTGTACGTTACCGAGTGGTCACGTAGACAGCGGGGAGCTAGGACTTCCTGACAAGTAATGTCTACTCAATAAGGCTTTTTCCAGTACATCGGCGTGACACAGTGACATCCTTGTTGATTGTCAGTAGGTTGCTCCTCATGCTGGGAAACTTTCCCACACTATCGAAAAATATTCAACATAACAATTTACGTGAGATGGTACAACAATGGACAGAGAAATCGAAACCAGACCAATCTTAATTCTCACTTAGTCATTTTCTATACCTGTTGGGAACAGAGGTGGTACAGTCATTTAAGGTGCTGCAATTCTCGAACAGAGTTGTCCCCCTTGGCACACCAGAAGCCAATGACAGTGGGTTTGATTCCCAGGTGTCTAGGTATATTTCTAGGTTTGTCTGAGCCATGCGCTTTGGGTTTCCTCCCACATTTAGCTGACATGCTGAGACATAACTTAAATTTTATTAAAATTTCATCAAATGTCACATTAAGCCCAACTCACTCACTTTATGTTTAAATAATTTGAGACCCAACAAGCCAAAAAATATTGTTGGCAATGATTTTTCAAAGACATATCATTTAAATTATATTACTTTTAAAATGATATTGAGTCTGAATTTAATCTAAACACATAATAGGGATGACCCATAGTCAATGGTGCTGTAATTCCTGATATGGTAACAATGTGTAACGAATGTTGCTCACTCACTCACTCACTCACTCACAAGACAGCAACCCATGAAGATCCAACCCATGAATTGATCTTCAGTAACCCATGCTTGTCGTAAAAGGCAACTAACAGGATTGGGTGGTCAGACTCGCTGACTTAGTTCACACATGTCATTGTACTTAATTGCGTAGGTCGATGCTTATGCTGTTGATATCACTGGATTGTTTGATCCAGACTCGATTATTTACAGACCACCGCCATATAGGTGGAATATTGCTGAGTGTGGCATAAAACTAACTCACTCACTCACTAGACAGCATGGGGCATTGCTCACTACTTCGGTCACTTCTTGGTCTCAGCGGGGTGGTGGGGTAGCATAGTGGTTAAAGCGTTCGCTCGTCACGCTGAAGACCCGGTTCGATTCCCCACATTGGCACAATGTGTGAAGCCCATTTCTGGTGTCCCACGCCATGATATTGCTGGAATATTGCAAAAAACGGCATAAAACTAAAGTCACTCACTCACTCACTCTTGGTCTCAACCTGTTCACATGCCATGATGATAATAAGCAGGATCGCTGGCTGCTTCAAACTGATAGATGGATTCTCTGGGCCTCTGTCCCACATTAACTACACCATATTAAACACAATGACATCACACATGGCTACTAAATGCTGAAAGAGTTGTTTTTTTTCCTTCAACCAAAATTCAGCACACCATATTAACACAATAGCAGATACATATCTCTACCTCAAGCTGAAAGTGGGTTCTCTGGATCTCAGTCCCACATTAACCACACCATGCAAACACAGTGGCAGACACATATGGCTACTTCAAACTAAAAATGGATCCCTCCAACATTAATTATACCATTAACACAAATGACATCACACATTGACTTCAAGCTAAATGTAGGCGGTGGTGTATCCTAGTGGTTAAATTATTTGCTCGTCATGCCGAAGATCCGGGTACGATTCCCTACAAGGATGCAATATATGATGCCCATTTAGGGTGATATTGTTGGAATATTGCTAAAAGTGGAGTAAAACCATACTCACTCAAGCTGAATGTGGGTTCTCTGGATCTCGGCCCTACATTAACCAAACCTTATTAACACATTGATAGATATATATGACTGCCCCAGGCTGAAAAGTGGGTTCTCATGGTTTTCCCCTGTTAACCACGGTGACATCACATATAGCTGCCTCAAGTTGAAAGTGGGTTCTCTGGATCTTCCTCCCACATTAACCACACCATATTAAACACAATAATAACATGTATAGCTGCCTCAAGTTGAAAGTGGGTTCTCTGGGTCTCCCTCCCACATGAACCACACCATATTAAACACAATGATAACACGTATGGCTGTTACAAGATGAGTCAAAGACTCATACACTAATTCAAAGCATTCCATGACATTCTGATTGGATAACATGCACAAACAATTACACCTCCCCACAAACATCACGATGCAGTAGGCGAAAAGCAGCCCCTTTCCTGGCTTATAAAACAATAAAACCTATCCATGTTTATTCACATTGACTAAATTCCAAAACAATTGAGGTCAAAAGGAATAAAGGTCACTACTCTGGTTGAGCCCAGGCTTTGAACACGCTGGTCGTATCTGCTATTTCCTTGTCGACAATTCATGATAAGCTCCTCGCAGTGCAGATTATTGTGTCTCCCTATGACAAGCTTGTCACACACCCACTCCACCCTGTCCCCACCCGACCACACATCACGGGAGTTAATCGTCTCCACACGAGGGGTTATTGAAGGCACGTCACTCCCATGTAGGATAACAGGTAGGTCAGATGTCCCAAGATATTCTCATTTATCATGTACATTTGTGTCAGGAATTTGTCGTTTTGAATGTAAGAGATATATTACAAATGTCAGTGTTTGACCCAATTCTACAGAACTGTTGCTTTGCTTCAATGACATTGGTTTTTAGTTTCATCTTGTTTCTCGAACTTTGCTCTGTTTCCATGGTTACTTGAATAACCTGCATCTTTTCTCGGGTTAAAAACTCACCTTTCATATGCATAGCTATTTTCTGTCAGCTGGCAGGTAGGGAGATGACGTCATCTCATCAACATGCAGATGACGAGCTGTTTTAATAATTTCAGCATCCAATTTGTAGATAAACAGATAGCCGAACTGCACTCACAGAATCTGTTGATGAAACTCATTGAGTCTGTTTCTTGAATCCATTTAATCTTTATTGGATCTGATGCTTGAATTGATTGAAGACAGACAGACAGACAGATATAGTTTATTAAGGTGTCACATGAATGATTACATGAAATAAAATACACAATATATATAATAAAATATCGTTCACCCAGCCAATAAGGCTTATGAGACACCATACACAATTTAATAACTATGTATATTTCGTTTTAGAGTAAAATATAAGAGGTAGTTTAAATGAATAACATTTTTACAGGAATAGGAGTCGTCTTCTAAACATGTTATTCACAGTGGTTGATAAAATTAGCGGGTCTGACGACATTAAAATACTTAATATATGCATATTGTTATCATACTTAAAATCTCCATTTATAAGATGATATCTAAGATCCTGATAAAACTACTTCTAACAGTGCAAAAGAAAATGTATCTGAAACGCCCAACTTTTGCTTTTGGCATGAAAAAGAACATCGTATAAAAAATTGTGAAAAATAAACCAACAACCAATTCCCAAGAAAGGACAAATTCTCTCACACAGAGGGGTGGGGTTGAACAACTCAGAGAAACAAACTCAGACACCCACCTTACCCTATTCACGACTTGTGACACCTCTTCATACCTGTCACGTGTTTCTATACGTATTGGCTTCCCTCTGCTTAGATTACCATAAAATCGCAATGTGATTAGGTTGTTCGACAAAACGTACAGTTTGATCGACAATCATTGGATGAAGAGATATTTACAAAAAACCGGGTCCACATGCATTTCATGCCAAACTATAGCTCTGTTGATAATTTGTAGGTATAGCTCAGGATGTCGATCTTTCTTGAATAATCTGTACGTTCGAAGCTTATTTCCATTTACTTTGAATCTCATTGGGGACCCTTGAATCTGTTGTCCTCGTTGAATATGTTTGTGAACACTGCTTGAATTCATTGAACTCACTGAATCTGATCATGAACATTTCTTGAATCTGTTGATCTCATTGAATATTTTTGTGAGCACTTTTTGAATCTGTTAGATTCATTGATTCTATTGGTCAGCACTCCATGAATGTTCCAAATTTATTGAATCTGATCATGAACACTGTTGTATCTGTTGATCTCATTGAATATGTTTGTGAACACTGCTTCAATTCATTGAATTAACTGAATCTGATGATGAATATTTCTTGAATTCTTTTGATCTCATTGAATATGTCTTTGAACATGCACTTCTTGGATTCATTGAACTCACTGAATCTATTGGTTAGCACTCATGAATGTTTGGAATTTATTGAATCTGGTCATGAACACTGTGTGTGTGTTGTCTGTGCCCGCTTACTGAATCTGAGCTCATTGAATCTGTTGATGAACACTTAATTAATCTGTTAAAATCATTAAATCTGCTCATGAAAACTCATTGAAGCTGGTGGCATCATTGAATCTGTTGAACACATCATGAATCGGTTAAAATATTGAAACTGTTCATAACCATTTCTTTAATCTGTAAATTCTGCTTCAATCTGTTCAAGTGAGTGAGTTTAGTTTTACGCCGCTTTTAGCAATATTCCAACAATATCACGGTGGCGGACACCAGAAATGGGCTTCACACATTGTACCCATGTGGGGAATGTAACCCAGGTCTTCGGCATGACGAGCGAACGCTTTAACCACTAGGCTACCCCACCCCCAATCTGTTCAAGAACACTGTTAAAATGTGTTTCTTGAATGTATCATTCAATCTGTTCAAAAACACTCGAATCTATCTTGCTAGTATTTGTGCAGGAAACTGTAGAAAGGGATGTTTATTGATGTACCTGATACTATCATATTTACTTCGATACTTGATAGTGAGGGCTTGTTCCTTGCAGCAAGTTAGGTAACTTGTTCAACTTGGGAGGTAAATGTGCAGCTCAGGCTGGTGATTGTAGTCTCATGTATTTCTTCCTGGGAATTAACTTGATAACCCTCAGTAATGTTGTCATCTGATACCTCCAACTAATAGTGTCATTTAAAGTTTATTGTGCTTCAGTGTCAAATATCCTTCAAACTGATATATCTGGAATGCACAGCCAACCCCACCTACTTGTTGATGTCTTTTTCTCGTTCCTGTCCTGACTCAAACATGGAAATCATCCAGCAGAGACATGTTTCTCATCACTCCTGATCGTAACTTGTCTTGCATTGATGACAACAAATAAGTGTTTGATCCGATCTAAACTTCATTCCTAATGTCCATGTTCTTTTCCAGAAGTGCTGGATTTACGTTAGAATGCTGGGATAATCCTTAAACACAGATACAGGTAAGTGCACTTGAACTAAATATACAAACAGTATCATAGTTTGTAAGCATGTCCTACTGGCAAGACTCTGATAATACCAGTATCCCTACTTTGCTACACTCTTATATGCTTCCAATTAAACGAACATCATAATCTAATAAAATTATGTATCTGTTGTCTGTTAGGTAAGAGTTTGGCTTCATGTTGTCAAAGTTGATCACAAGGGTGACAACATCTTTGACTGTCTTGTGACAGGTCCATGATGGATGGTACTTTCACCTCCAGCCATGAAGGAACTCAAATACCTTGCTTAGTAGCAAATGTATAGATAATGGACCAGCTCCCGGATCAGCCACTGGACGAGTTACTGGAATGTCCAAGCTGAAATGTTTTGTCATTCCATCTAATAATGCATTGATATGTCATGTTGTCACTACTGCATTGTAAACACATTGAAACCATTTGCTTCTACATTGTAACAACACTGCAACCCACATTGTACCCACATTGTACCCACATTGTACCTGACATTGTACCAACATTGTACCCACATTTTACCAACATTGTACCAACATTGTACCCACATTGTACCAACACTGCAACCACATTTTACCCACATTGTACCAACATTGTACCCACATTGTACCAACATTGTACCAACACTGCAACCACATTTTACCCACATTGTACCAACATTGTACCCACACTGCAACCACATTTTACCCACATTTTACCCACATTTTACCCACATTGTACCAACATTGTACCCACATTGTACCAACATTGTACCAACATTGTACCCACATTGTACCAACATTGTACCAACATTGTACCCACATTGTACCCAACATTGTACCCACATTGTACCCACATTGTACCAACATTGTACCCACATTGTACCCACATTTTACCAACATTGTACCAACATTGTACCCACATTGTACCAACACTGCAACCACATTGTACCAACATTGTACCAACACTGCAACCACATTTTACCCACATTGTACCAACACTGCAACCACATTTTACCCACATTGTACCAACATTGTACCAACATTGTACCCACATTGTACCCACATTGTACCCACATTGTACCCACATTGCACCCACATTGTACCCACATTGTACCCACATTGTAGCAACATTGTACCCAAATTGTACCAACACTGCAACCACATTGTAACTAAATTGTAACCACACTGTAACTAAATTGTAACCACATTGTATCTAAATTGTTACCTCATTGTAACTAAATTGTAAGCACACTGTAACTAAATTGTAAGCACACTGTAACTAAATTGTAACCACATTGTAACTAAGTTGTTACCTCATTGTAACTAAATTGTAACCCAGTGGCAACTACATGCAACCACATTCACCAACGTCAAAAGCCACCTTGAAACCAGCTGCAGCAGATCCTATTTTCTTTAGCTTGTACATCTACAGTGGGACATCCTCACTCATGCAGTGTGTTATTGATATACTAGGGCAGGAACAAGTGCAAATATACAACTGGGGTACATGACCCCGTATTGCCCGACCTGACACGATCCACCCAATACAACCCAAGCTGTCCATTCAACAGAAATAGCCTGTCAACAAAACTGTACCAAAGTCCAAAAGTTTGTCCTGTTATTACTGATTGTGAATGGTGTTCTTTGTATATCATGCTTTATTTCTTGAATGTATTTTATCAACTATATTCTATATTCATACTTCATTCAAGATTGGTTTTAGTTTGGCAAAATCATGCATCAGCTGATCAGCAGATCACAAAACTCAGTGTTTTTTCAAGCATCCACAATCGTATTTCCACTGTTGATGCTTTGAAATGAAGCTTTGTTGATAAAGAGGCAAATCTACATCATAAGACTTAAATTTGTTCTTTTATGTAAATATATTGTTTCACATTTAAAATATCAAAATTGTAAGAAACCTTCAGGTCTCAACACTTATTGGTTGATATTAAAGGAGAATACAAACGAAAACAAAACTTTTGATACGGGTAAAGGCATTCTAAAAGTCGCCTTCCGTGATTAAATTGAACAAAAAGTTTGTAAAATCGCAATAAAAACACAAAAAACGTACTCATATTTCTGCCTATTACGGAAACACCCGACAGTTAATGAGCAGAGGGGGTATCACGTGACATCACGTCATATGTGCCTGTTGCTGATGGCTCCCCTATTTGATTTTACCTCACAACTTAACAGTGTCCATGGATTCTGAAGCAGTAAAAGATGTTCCTGATGTCATTTCTGAAATGGATGTTAGACCGTATCAATACAATCCGATTTGACATCTTGCAAGACAATCTTCCAGTGAAGATGAGAAGAAGAATCAAGCGAAACGGAGGCACCGCTTGAGGTCAAAATAATTTAAAAGATAGACCATATCATTTAACAAGAATACTATTTGTCAGCAAAATGTGATACACTTCCAACCAGCAAGCCCACCCCTATAGTTAAATGACCAGTTCCTAAGAAAATAATTTTTTGAAATGTGACTGCAGTTCCTTTTGTGTCAAATGGGTGACTGTAGAGTGTCTGGGATTTAAAATAATAATAATTATGCTTCAGACATGGGAAAATAGAAATTATCTGCTACAAAAATTACACTGGAATTATTTTGTTGAAAAAAATTAAGATCGTAGTTCTCATTAATAAGGTATCAAGTCTCGATCCAAGATCCCAGCCTGGTCGAGCAGAGATATTATACGCGACGCAAATAAGTTATTCCCCAAAAACTGGTGAATTATAAAATACTAGTCAGGACAATGTATGTTTCCCCAGTGTTTGGTTGGGGAAATAGTTATGGTACTCGGTCATAGCCTTGAATGACATCTTGTCAGCCAAAGAGAATACAGAACAACTTTTATGGCACACACTACTGACAAATAGCGAGTCTGATGCCAACGTGCGTAATTGGACAAAATGGAAAACAATGAAAGCAACAAGTACTTCATGATTTGCCGTTGTATTCGGGAATGTTTCGGGTAGACTGCAGAATTAAGGGCTCCAAACTGAAAAGAACGTTATCGCGAAACATTTTCAAGCTCATGTGAAATCTCTTTCTGATTTTGATAATCTATATCTCATGGGTACCAGTCGAACTGCCCCAGCATTTGGTCATTGATTTTAATTTGGTCAAATTTAATTAAAATGATTAAATATATGCCGTAAATGCATAGTTTTTGTCAACTTTGAGATTATGTTCTTCATATAAAAGTTATTAGGAAGTAATATTTCTGATAAATGTTCCATTAGTAAACTCAGAACTATGTATATACTTTTATATGAAGAACATAATATCAAAGTTGACAAAAACTATGCATTTATGGCCTATATCTAATCATTTTAAATAAATTTGGACATTTTGACTTCTCTCTTGGGCAATTTGACCATATATGCTGGGGCAATTTGTAGCTGGGGCAATTCGCCTGGCAATCGGACTTGATTTAATTTATGTTAAAAATACCACTGACAGTAAGTTGTAACAAGGAATGATGGAGTATAAATGAGTCGTGGGTACTTCTTCCTTCTTCAGCCTAACGTTTGGATTTTCATACCCCATGTGTGCATGTCTCTTTCATATGCGCCCGACTCGGAATGATCGAACATTTCTCCTGCCTAAATTTGTCTCTTTACTTGGAAAACAGAGGAAATTGTAGCTCTTTCCATTGTTCGATGATTCCGTGCATCCCCACCCAACGGAATACACCATCGTACCATTTACACAAATGTCAGAAACAGCACAATTTGTGTTACTGTAGTGCTTGTTCTTTGGCAATATGGCGGACTCTAGTCACTAGTCACATATGATGTCACGAGCGGAAAAGTCAAGTGAGTTCCAGCGGAATATGCATAATGGCCGAAGCTCAGATAACAGAAACTGTTTTTGCGATTAAAACATAATAAAGCATATTTTTTAAATAACACTTGGGGTACATATTTCTGATGTCTTGGTATCTGAAATACTGGTGGTGTCTGAGATATTTATGGTGTCTCAAATACTGGTGGTGTCTGAGACATTCTTGGTACAGTGGAAATCTGATAAGTAAAATTCCAAGGGACTTGCCAAAATTGTTTACTTATCAGGTATTTGACTTATCCAAACCTATAAAAATCTGCAAATGACAACCATATGCATGTATATGTATACATATGTAGCAATGAACCACTTATCAGGGCTGGCCTCCAGTTGTCAGTGTATTGTCAACTGCATGACGCCAGCGAGCTGTAAGTAGGATGTTGGTTTAACTGGAGACTGACACTTGCCCCTCATGTCGGATTATGTGGTGATCGCTAATTTAGTTATCCAGTCTCTTTTGTTAAGTAATTTACTTCCAGGGACTGTGAGAAGAAGTTTAGTTAAGCGGTATTGTTTACTTATCCGAGTTTAGTTAACCGGACTCTAATAGTGATAATTAATGAAGAAATTTGCTGGGACCAAGGTAAAGTGTTTACTTATCAGGTCTGTTTAGTTAAGCGGTCTTTACTTAGGCGGTTTCCACTGTATCTGAAATACTGCTGGTGTCTGAGATATGGGTACTGTCTGAAATATGGGTTTGAGATGGTTTAAACATATTTTTATTCCGTCAATACAGAAACCTGGATAGGCGAACAAGCCAAGTGGCTTATATAAACGCCGCTCCAGTACAGTTCCAATATAGCTGGATACATATTTGAAATAGTCCGACAAGAAAAGAATACTACTGAAACAAAAATTACACTCAGAAAAATGATTGAATAATAAATATTTGGTTATGGTGTTGGTTGTGCCTAGCAACGAAAAGAGCTGCCGCAGAAAATCAAGTTATATAAATCTTGTCTTGCATTGAATATACATGTATATGTAGAGGTGATAATCACTGGAAGCACTTACTTTTAGAAATGAACTGGTGTAATGAGTTTAGAATGTCACAATTTGTTGAGTTATCCAATGCGCCGTTACCGTATAAGGTAGTTTTCACATCGTATCCTTGAATAAAAAAATACACCGTTGTTCTTAAATTTTGATAGTTCCGACATGTGAAAAGGTAGTGAATGATGTCTTCGTTATAATGACCACATGAACACTTAGCTGTTTCTGATATATGTCGATTCTATCTGTCTGCGTTCAGATCACTACAGCCGAGCTTGAGGCGACAATGGATGATTTGACAAAATCTAGTCCCAAAATTTAAATCAAAGTCGTTGTCAGTTTCTGTTGGATTTATCATGGTTTTAAACTGCCTCACGGAAATAGCATTTACAGCTCCATCGGGCAATGAATTCCACGACATCGCGCTCGGTAAAAATGACTGAGAATATGTTTGGGTTCTACAGTTAGTAGTTTGAATGGAAGTACTATCTCTAAGATTATAGTTGCTTTGTTGAAATACTCTACCTTGTACAAGATCATTCAGATAATCAGGAGTCAGACGATGATACATTTTATAGAAAGTTATAAGTTTAGAGCGATATGGGTTTGAGATTTGGGCAAGGTCTGAGATATTGGCACTGATTGTGATATTGGCAGTGTTTGATAAATGGGCAGGGTCTGAGATAGGGGAGTGGTCAATTAAATGGGTAGGGTCTGAGATGGGGGAGTGGTCAATTAAATGGGTAGGGGTCTGAGATATGAGCAGAGTCTGAGATGCAGATGTGGTCTGATAAATGGACAGGATCTGACAAGGGCAGAGCTACTGCCCACAACACAGCAAGACGTGATATCTCAAAGATAGAACCACAAATTTGAAAAACTTATTTTTGCCAAAGACACGTTTCACGATACCTTTAAAAACTCTTCACCATTACATTCCTTTATAAAAGGCTACACCCGGGTGTAGTTTCTTATCAACAAAAGATTTTGTTATTCTTTCAAAATAACAAGTGTGCCATACTTTTCTCAGTTTATGCCGATGTTGATATGCTACTCTCCTGAAAACTGGTTCCATGACACTGATGCACAATCGGCAAATACTCATTATCACATATCAGTTTTAATATCCCATTCTGCAAACAAGAAGCATAAAAGTTGTAGTATTTGTTCAATAGGAGATGTAGCATGTGAGTATTGACATTAAAGACGATCAGTTGATAGGAAATCCTCCTCATACCCTCTCAACACCCGCACACTGTTGAGTGGTATTTGTTTGGTTGGGAGTCAGCATCGTAGCGTTAGTGTTTGATATTTGATAGTTAAAATGCACCTTACTTCAATGCTGTTTAATGTTCTCGTTTTCATCACTGTAAGTATGAGATAAATAAATACCTTAAAAAGGTGTCAGAAAAACAAATCTTTTTCTTCAAGGATTTAAAGTAACAGGGTCTGTTTTAGTGTATTTTATTTCAAAGTGAACTATATTCTCGCCTGCCTGTTATCTCAACTGAATTTAAAGTCACTTTCGACAAGAATTTTAAAATTCTATTCATTGTATTTTGGAATTATTTTTGTCATTATACATGGTCACCCATCCAAGGACTCCCCGTGCTCAACGTTGCTTAACTTCAACTAACTTGTCACCTGAGCTCTATTCACAGGACCACACACCTATGTGTAAGTTGATGTTCATGATGTTGATCACAGGATTGTCTGGTCAGACGGGAATATTCACATAGTAAGGTCAGAAATATATGCATCATTGTTATTGACTACAAACAGGGAATGTATCTCCTGGGAAGTTGGGATACTGATGAGTATGATGTTTAACTACAAAAACAAACAAACGATAAACACATGTTTTCAAATTTGCAAATTTCATATGAGACAGACTGAGTACCAAATGGAATGTGGATTTGAACAATATTCACACTCTTTAAATGCAGAGGCAAGTGCTAAATTAGACTAACGCTTAGTCCCTGAATATATAATTTTGATAGTAAGAAAGGATCTGTGGAAATCTAGACTTGCTTCATTTAGGGCTTTAGCATTGCAGGGAGGGCTCGGCGGTAGGGAAAATAATGTGGTTCAGGGACTTTGAGACAGACTGGAGTTAAATTTACTGACCGAGGACATGTTTATAATGTAGTGGAGGCAGCATGGAGGACAATGTCACCTTCCTTGTTTGTTCTTGTGATTACAGGTGGAGGAAGAATCAGTCATCTCCATTATCATGTAACTGATTCAGCAGTGTAGCTGACATAGATCTTTTATTATTTAGATTGCAAATTTTATAGGGCAGAGAGGAAAGTGTCTCTAGAAATCTTCACTCTGTAAGTGGGGGGAAGTGTCTTGCTTTTAGCAGAGATTTCGTAGGAATGTTGCAAGGGTTTTTCTCGCTTCTATTTGTGTTAGAAGTTTCTCATAAAAAAAGTGTTTTGTGTTAGAACTTTATTGTGGGAGACATAAAAAATGTATTGTGTTTTGTGTTAGAAGTTTCTCATAATGAAGTGTTTATACATGAAGTTTCTCATTGTGTTAGAACTTTTTAGTACATGAAGTTTCTCATGAATGAAGTGTTTAGTACATGAAGGATATGTATTGTGGGAGACATTTCTCAGGAAAGAAGTTTATAGTACATGAAGTTTCTCATGAATGAAGTGTTTAGTACATGAAGTTTCTCATGAATGAAGTGTTTAGTACATGAAGTTTCTCATGAATGAAGTGTTTAGTACATGAAGTTTCTCATGAATGAAGTATTTAGTACTACGAAGTTTCTCATGAATGAAGTGTTTGTGATTTAGTACATGAAGTTTCTCATGAATGAAGGTTTAGTACATGAATGAAGAAGTGTTTAGTACATGAAGTTTCTCATGAATGAAGTGTTATAGTACATGAAGTTTCTCATGAATGAAGTGTTTAATACATGAAGTTTCTCATGAATGAAGTGTTTAGTACATGAAGTTTCTCATGAATGAAGTGTTTAGTACATGAAGTTTCTCATGAATGAAGTGTTTAGTACATGAAGTTTCTCATGAATGAAGTGTTTAGTACATGAAGTTTCTCATGAATGAAGTGTTTAGTACATGAAGTTTCTCATGAATGAAGTGTTTAGTACATGAAGTTTCTCATGAAGTTTCTCATGAATGAAGAATGAAGTGTGTTTAGTACATGAAGTTTCTCATGAATGAAGTGTTTAGTACATGAAGTTTCTCATGAATGAAGTGTTTAGTACATGAAGTTTCTCATGAAGTGTTTAGTACATGAAGTTTCTCATGAATGAAGTGTTTAGTACATGAAGTTTCTCATGAATGAAGTGTTTAGTACATGAAGTTTCTCATGAATGAAGTGTTTAGTACATGAAGTTTCTCATGAAGTGAAGAGTTTAGTACATGAAGTTTCTCATGAATGAAGTGTTTAATACATGAAGTTTCTCATGGATGAAGTGTTTAGTACATGAAGTTTTTCATATAAGTAGCCATTTGTTAAAGAAATGCCTTATGAAAGAAGTGCATTGTCAGAACTTTACGTCAAGGTCATGAAAGAAGTATTTTTAGTGTACGAAGTTTCTTATAAAAGAACCGTTTTGTGTTGGATGTGTCATGTGGAGAAATTTTTTGCTGTAAGAAGATTCTCATGACAGAAGTGTTTTGCATTAGAAACGACTTAAGAAATGTGTTTTGCATTAGAAACTACTAAAGAAATGTGTTTTGCATGAGAAGTGACTTAAGAAATGTGTTTTGCATGAGAAGCGACTTAAGAAATATGCGTTTTGCATTAGAAGCGACTTAAGAAATGTGTTTTGCATGAAAAGTGACTTAAGAAATGTGTTTTGCATGAAAAGTGACTTAAGAAATATGTGTTTTGCATGAGAAGTGACTTAAGAAAGAAGTGTTTTGCATGAGAAGTGACTTTAGAAATGTGTTTTGCATTAGAAGTGACTTAAGAAATGTGTTTTGCATGAGAAGTGACTTAAGAAATGTGTTTTGCATGAGAAGTGACTTAAGAAAGAAGTGTTTTGCATTTGAAGTGACTTAAGAAATAAGTGTTTAACTACTAAACAACAACCGTCACTTTGAGTGCGAAACGTCTTGTGACAAAATGTCTCGTGTCAGAGTGAGTGTCTGTGAATATCATGGACATGAATCATCTTGTGTCAGCTTCAAGTTTGGGAAAACCCAAAGTCTTCGATTTTTACTATTTTGATGAAACCAACTCGGAGTGAGTTTAGTTTTACGCCGCACTCAGCAATATTCCAGCTATATGGCGGCGGTCTGTAAATAATCGAGTCTGCACCAGACAATCCAGTGATCAACAGCATGAGCATTGATCTGCGCAATTGGGAACCGATGACATGTGTCAACTAAGTCAGCAAGCCTGACCACCTGATCCCATTAGTCGCCTCTTACGACAAGCATGGGTTACTAAAGATCAATATTCTAACCCGGACCTTCATGGGTCGAAACCAACTCAGATGGGTATAATGCTGATTCAAGGCAGATTAGAGATTTCATTAAATGTTTTCTGTAAGAAAAATCTGTGTAGAAGTGCAGGTAGTGTCCCCGCTTGTTACAGATTCAAATGTCTCTTAAAAATAGGTGTGAGGCTGGAGTGAAGATAACTCCAAATATCAAAAACACAACTCTATTGAAATAAGATGAACTTTTATTGTAGCTCTTAAACTACACAATTTACTCTTTAAATACTTTTATACACCTTTGTGGTTTTAGTCCACTTTTATAAGTGAACATGTATCAACTAAGTTGCTTTTATGCAACATTTCAATTCTAAATTCTCATATTGGGATGAAACATTAAACATTAACACATGATGCTACGTGAATGAACAAAACACAACCAGCTATAAAACATAGACAAACTCACGTGTACCATTCACTGTGTAAGTCTGCCTTTAGACTAGACTAACGCTTAGTCCCTGAATATATATAACTTTGATAGTAACAAAGGATCTGAGGAAATCTAGACTTGCTTCATTCAGGGCTTTAGCATTGCAGGGAGGGTTGGGAATTAGGGAAAGTCACGTGGCTCAGGGACTATAATATGGACTACATTTAGACATAAAAAACAGTACAGCTTATTCACCTATAGTCTGTTTGCAGTGAAAACGTACCGACGAATTGAACTTTAAGCGAAAAAGTAAATCAAATACAGTGAACTTCAGATTGCGAACCAATAATAGCGATTTGAAACTATGATCGTTTGTTAAACAACTTTTATTCTAAGTTGAATAAAATTCTGAGATTTAAATGTTCAATTGGCAAGGTAAATTATGAGGATTTGCAATCTTAATTTCACTTTATTTGATTTACTTTTTTGTTAAAAGTGAAATTCATCAGTACATTTTCACTGCAAACAGACTATACTCTATCATACAGATCCTGAAGCAAATATATCCAAGAAAGCCCTCACAAGTCTAGAAAATGTAGCAAGTCTAGATTTCCACAGCTTCAGGGTCTCTGAAAATGAAGAAAGTCTAAGGGCTCCTTTTCATTATACATTTGTATTTCATTATTTTCACTATGAGTTTTTTTTCTGTAAAATATGTTCATTTCCGAGACTAGTTGTTAGTCTATCATTCATTCTTTTAGTGGTTGTAGATCTGTTTACTGCAATCAGGCGAGAGATGAGCTGCTTGTCTTTACATTTTGACGGATTTTATTAAGTATGGAACATTGACATGCTCTGCAATGAATAATCAAGTTGTCCAGTGAGGGTGTAGAGAGGTGATGCAGGTGAGTGTGTGTCACTGTCGGCAGGTGGACGAGCGGAGAGACACTTCCCACCGGGCTATAAATAAACCTGTACTCAGAAAGCACAACATTGCCCAGGGAGATCAGCACTTTAAATTACAAGCCCTCCGAACTGAGGGTCCCACCTTCAGCTAATCAGTACAAGGTGTCATCTCGTGTGTAGGTGTCGACATGAATGAGTCGGACTCATTTATAAGAAACTTGGTCCCCTTGACTACATCCATTCACAGGAGAAGGGAGACTGTTCACGTACACGGGTATGTACAACAGCTAATTCTCACAACATACTCTTATGGGCTATGTTTATCAGATTTGAGTTTGATTTCTTTGGATTCTATGTTGATAGTTGCCACAAGATTGTCTGTGTTGTTGAAGAGATATATTCAGTTTGAAAAGAGGCATTGCTTCAGGGAACCCCAAAGTCTTCATTTTGGACTTTTGACAAATTGACTGCTGCTCAACTCTCTACCTGACATAGAAATGTATGGATAATTTACTTTTTAATTACTTTACAAATTTGAGATATATATGGAGACATATTTGAAAGTAAGAAAGTAGTGCTGTTATCTCCTCTTGTATATTTCCATCTTTCAAATATTTTGGGAAGAGTTCTTGATTTGGCTCAATTCTGCTTTACCAAATATTGATCAGTTCAGAAGTGAGTTGAGATTTGAGATATAGTATTGAAAAATGTATTTTCTTTATCAAAAACTGTAACACCGAATTTTATTCTAAATGGCTCTTGTATCATGCCTTATTCAAAGACAACTGAATTAATTATATTCTTAATTAATTTGTTTGATAATTAAAAATAATCTTGTGTCTGTGTGAATGGTTTGTCTTGTTTCTTGAAATTTACACCTGTATCCCATTAGATTGCTGCATATCTTCTGACTGAGTCTTGACTGAAACAGGGATTCAGAAATAAGATTTACATTACAAAAAAAAAGAATCCCTGATTTGGCCAGGGCCTCCTTTCACAAAGCACTAAGGTGATCGTAAGTCACTAAGGTAACCTTAGTGCAATGTTAAAGGATGGGAGTTAAGGTTAACCTTAGTAAAGGTTGCTTCGAGAAAGGAGCCCCAGGTTTATGTTTCTAGGTCGGTCAGCTTAATACCCATGTTTGTTGGTCTCACCTCAAACAGCTGATACCTGCATTACTTCAGGCTTTCCCTAGACATCAAACAGACATGCAGCCGTATAACTGGAACACTGTTGCCCTTATTGAAAAATTCACTTGGAAGATTTTGATATGATTTTTAGAATGTATTGATTCCCACCAAATGTATATTTAAATGCTTCCTATTTAGAGAATTTAGGACCATGATCAAGTTGCCATACAGCATGAAAAACTTTAATCTATTTCATTGAATTGATTTGCCACTAGCGTTATAAATTAATGTAAATTCTAAGTAAAGAGTTATAGATGAACTGCTTCTTTATTACAATGGGGCGAAGGGGTAGCCTAGTGGATGTAGCGTTTGCTCATCACGCCAAATACCCGGGAAGATTCCCACATGGGTACAGTATGTGAAGCCCAATTTTTGTGTCCCCCGCCATGATATTGCTGGAATAGTACTAAAAGTGGCATAAAACTAAACTCGCTCACTGTATTACAAAAGGCGCGACATTTCTGTGTAGATTCTAACACCGTCATCAAGCACAGCTAGGATCTACATCAAAAAGGGGCGGTGGGGTAGTTCAGTGGTTAAAGCGTTCGCTCGTCACGTCGAAGATCCGGGTTCGATTCCCCACATGGGTACAATGTGTGAAGCCCATTCCTGGTATCCCCCGCCGTGATATTGCTGGAATATTGCTAAAAGTGGCGTAAAACCATACTCACTCACTCACTCTACATCAAAATGTCACTCCTTATTGTAATAAAGAAGTTATTCATGTATATGTTATCCTTTCTTAGTACTCCAACTTCTAAATGCCCTTCAAAGAAGTTAGTGACACGTGTCAATTCAAAAGGATTTGAATTTATTAAAATGTTCCTCTATTAACCCAGTATTTAATGAATACTTTTGTTAATAGGGCTGATTTTCAATATCGATCATCCACATCGATAATCATTCACTAAATATCAATTGATTATCAATAACGAAATAACTTTCAGTTAAATGTTTAAATGTATCCATTTTATATGACTGAAAATAAGCTGAATTCTTAACTTGACCCTTAAAATCTGTATCAAAATAGTATGTCCGTAACATAAGCTACATCAGCTGGATCACCAACCCGTGTACCCGTACATGGAATGCGGTCAAATAAGCATGCCAGTTTGTCCAGCTACAATAAATATGACATTTAGCAAAACAAAATATATACATATCCATTTTCTGTCAACTACACTTCATGTTGAGGTGTGAGTAGACGCAATATGATTGTGCTTGCTGTGAATGATGCGGACGGGAATTATAAATTGTCGGTAACGGTTGTCTTGTGGTCTGTGTTGGCTGCGATTAGGACCCCATCAGAGGGGGTCGGCTTATGTACGAACCATACCATTTTGATACTGATTTTAAGGGTCAAGTTAGGGGGTCGGCTTATCTATGAGATCGGCTTATCTACGGCACATCTTCTCGTCATAATTAGGCATACAATATGCTAAATATATGTATTGATGAAATGCGTTTGTGATCTTGGGCATTAGATGTACTCATAATTTCACTCAATAATGTTTATGGGGCGGTGGGGTAGCCTAGTGTTAAAGTGTTCGCTCGTCACGCTGATGCCCCGGGTTCAATTCCCTACACCATGATATGGCTGGAATATTGCTAAAAGCGGGATAAAATGTAACTCACTCATTTACTCACTCACTCAATAATGTTTATGTTAATTGCGACATTATCATGTGTCCTCAAATAATTAAAGGGGTGGTGGGTTAGCCTAGTGGCTAAAGCGTTCGCTCATCACGCGGACGACCCAGGTTTGATTCCCTACATGGGTACAATGTGTGAAGCCCATTTCTGGTGTCCCCCGCCGTGATATTGCTGGAATATTGCTTAAAGCAGCGTAAAACTAAACTCACTCACTTCAATACTTAAAATTTCCATTTACAGCAACCACGAAGATATTAGTGCTTTGATATTTTTATTCACTTACAGGGGCCAGTGTCCCTATATATGTTACAGTTAATCTGTCAAACCAGTCATTTGACAAAATGACTGCAAATTTCATCGAGTATCCAACAGTCCCCATACTCCACCCGGAGAGCGGAAGGTCGCAGGTTTGATCCCCGACCGCATCATACCAACAGACGTTAAATATGGTACTTGTTGGTCCCTGCCTGGCGCTCGGCATTAATGGGTGCAACAAGGACTGGTCGGCTCAGAGTCAGTATAATGTGTCTGAGTGGGGTATTCATGCATCACTGTGGCGTGGTATCTCAGTGGGCTAGCACTATAAAGCCAGCTTAAGTCTGGGCCAGTACAAGCAGCCGCACCTACACATACACACGCATGCACGTCGTCATATGAGCAAATGTTTTCAAGCATGACGTTAAACCCAAGTTAACCTCACCTCACCTCTTATATAAGGCAATCAAATGCATCTAATACAACATTATGACAGTTCTGATCAAGAAAACAGCATAGTGCAGAATGGACCTGTCCTAGGATATGTTTCTGTATTCAGATTTTTGGCTAGGGTATGTTTCTGTATATGGATATACAGAAAGGTACCTTGGGAACATATCTGTAGTACTTGTGCCAACAACAACCCCTACAGCTGCACTGCCTGCAAAAGTCCAATTTCCACCCTGGCTAAAACAGTCTGGAATTATGGAGTTACTTTTGGCTGTGGCAAGTCCAATCAAGATCATGTAACACAATTTACATTCAGTTCATAAACAGGTGTTTTGGTGCAGGTTTCAGATTTGTAGAGGATGTGAACTGTCAAGTGTCAATAGCAATTTTTCATTAAGTTCTATTTTCATATTAAGTATTTCAAGATTTTTTCCTACATTAAGCAGTCAAGAAGGAACATTTTTAAACCTTTGTGTGAATGAGTGAGTGAGTTTTAGGGTGTTGTCATAAATTTAGATAGGGGAGTTATGAGTTTGTTGGGGGTGTCACCTAATGATGGGGTTTGTTTTGAGTTTGAGGGATGTCTTGGATGTTTTGAGTGTGAGGGATGTCTTGGATGTTTTGAGTTTGAGGGATGTCTTGGATGTTTTGAGTTTGAGGGATGTCTTGGATGTTTTGAGTTTCTGGGGTGTATATGGGTGTGTCGTAAGTTTGTGTGGGGGAGGCTATGATGTTCTGAATGTAGGGGTGTCAGGAGTTACAGTAGCTTATTGATTTTAGGGCGGGACAAGTTTAGGTATGATGAATTTGTGTATGAGTGTTGATAGTTTGGGCCCTGCAGCTGTGGTGAGTTTGTGTGGTGGGTGAGTTTGTGTGGTGAGTGGGGGAAGGGTGAATTTGTGTGTTGGGTGAGTGTGGTGATGGAGTGTGGGGAGTTGGGGGAGGGTGTTAGTGATATCTTGTCAGTGTCAGGGGATATATTGTTAGATGTTTAAGTGTGGGGGAGTTGGGGGAGGGTGTTAGTGATATCTTGTCAGTGTCAGGGGATATATTGTTAGATGTTTAAGTGTGGGGAGTTGGGGGAGGATGTCAGTGATATCTTGTCAGTGTCAGGGGATAGGGATATATTGTTAGATGTTTAAGTGTGGGGGGATATATTGTTAGTTGTGGGGGGGAGGGGGGAGTGTCAGTGATATCTTGTCAGTGTCAGGGGATATATATAATTAGATGTTTAAGTGTGGGGAGTTGGGGAGGGTGTCAGTGATATCTTGTCAGTGTCAGGGGATATATTGTTAGATGTTTAAGTGTGGGGGAGTTGGGGAGGGTGTCAGTGATATCTTGTCAGTGTCAGGGGATATATAATTAGATGTTTAAGTGTGGGGAGTTGGGGGAGGGTGTCAGTGATATCTTGTCAGTGTCAGGGTCAGGGATATATTGTTAGATGTTTAAGTGTGGGGGGTTGGGGAGGGTGTCAGTGATATCTTGTCAGTGTCAGGGGGGGATATATATATATATTAGATGTTAGATGTTTAAGTGTGGGGAGTTGGGGAGGATGTCAGTGATATCTTGTCAGTGTCAGGGGATATATTGTTAGATGTTTAAGTGTGGGGAGTTGGGGGAGGGTGTCAGTGATATCTTGTCAGTGTCAGGGGATATATATATTAGATGTTTAAGTGTGGGGAGTTGGGGGAGGATGTCAGTGATATCTTGTCAGTGTCAGGGGATATATATTGTTAGATGTTTAAGTGTGGGGAGTTGGGGAGGATGTCAGTGATATCTTGTCAGTGTCAGGGGATATATTGTTAGATGTTTAAGTGTGGGAAGTGTGGAGTATCTCAGATGGGGCTGGGGTGAAGTGATACAGAATTATATTCTCATGGATCTTGGCATCAGACATAACAACAGCAGAAGTCAGTGTGTCAGTATGTATGTTCGTTCCTGCATGTATGTCTTCTGTGGAGGGCCTGGACAGGAAGAGCATAGGAAAGAATGTAGCGCCATAGGAAGGAAGGTCGAAGATCAAATGTCAAGAGTGGCCACTCACCTAAACAGGCACATAATCTGACCCCTGAACATGCGAAGAAAACCTAACCCTTCCGTAATAACTGAACAACTAGATTTGTAGAATAGGTTGCCGTTCCAGAAAACGATTGTAGCAGTAAAGTAAAAGATATCAGTTACATTAATGTAGACATAAACTGTTGTAGAACTAAGGATGTTTTTGTACAATGTTGCCAGGACTTATTTTTATTTCAATCAGTGCCCATTGCAAGACTAGGATGTTGAAAAAGTCCAGGGTTTTAACTGACGTTTCACTTGATGATGGGAGAGTGAGTGTGTCTCTGAGTGATCTTTTGTCAATGTAATTATTGCCTTCCCGTGGAGGTCAGTGTTAGAATTGATCTTCAGTAACCCATGCTTGTCGTAAGAGGCGACTAACGGGATGGGGTGGTCAGGCTTACTGACTTTATTGACTCATGTCATCGTATCCCAATTGCGCAGATCGGTGGTCAAGCTGTTGATCACTGGATTGTCTGGTCCAGACTTGATTATTTACAGACTGCCGCCATATAGCTGGAATATTGCTGAGTGTGGCGTAAAACTCACCTCACTCACTCACTCACTCACTCACTCACTCACTCACTCACTCACTCACTCACTCACTCACTCACTCACTCACTCACTCACTCACTCACTCACTCACTCACTCACTCACTCACTCACTCACTCACTCACTCACTCACTCACTCTTGCTATTCATCTGCAATCTGTATTCACAGACTCAAAGAAATTAAATACAGCCTGGACTAGTGATACAATCACCGACAAATAAGGAAAATGGAAAATGACACATGAGGGTTAAATATCACCCATGAAATCCAATAGCCAAATTTGTAGTCACTTTTTTAATTTCGAACACTGAAGTTCAGGTGCTTATTTTCCAAACAATCTGTAAGTGTAGCTTCAATATGCTGGCCATTTCATTGATCATCCAGCGTCAATGCCAGACCCCTCTCCATGGAGCGTAGACCCCAAGTTAAATAATTGCGGACAGTCAATATTTGGTTGTTAGGTGTCTACCCTACAGACACAGATTATATACCCATCAATAAATCTTTTGATGATGGATGACCGAGCTGATGTGACCAAGTGGGAGAGGAGCCCATACCGTGTGTATATACCACAAATATAACCCAGCCACTGGCTGGTGATACGTACCACTGTCTTCAGTGAGTTGAAGAGGTTACAGGTCGCGCCGATTAATTTGCTGCGAAGAAAAGAATGAAACCAAAAGAGACAATTTGCATCTTCTTGTAAGTCCTCAAATATAAATAGGTTCGTTTTGTTTTTGAAAATATTCTTTTCACTAACACAACATATAATAAGTACCAATGTCCTCAGTGATTTGAAGAGGTTAAAGGTCACGCCGATTAATTTGCTGAGAAGAAAAGAATGAAACGGCAGAAAAGTCTTGATTAACGTTTGCATCTTCTTGTAAGTCCTCAAGCATAGATAGGTTGGTTTTGTTTAGTAAAATAATGTTTTCAACTCACAAAATATTTGTAATCTGTTGTTGAGAGAAAACCTGGAATGAGTTGTAGGGGGAATAGGAGGAAATCTTGATAGGCTCACCAAAACATTATAATCATATTTTGGTAGTGTAATATAAAGTGGACATCATGTAAAATTGTGCTTTTACATTTGTAAGGGTCACTGCAAAGCCACTCCCTTATGTGTCACAAATTGTGAATTGAATCGGAGTGTGTGATTGGCCGAAAAATTCAATGTGATTCTAAACCCAGAATTTTTTCTGTTCACATAGATAATTAACTTTGAGAACATACAGTAAAAAAATGCATTAAAGATGATGCAGAGTCATGTACTTTGACAGAAGTAAAAAATATTAAATTTAACCAACATATATATTTGTTGAAGTTTTTATTATCTGGTTTACGAAACCACCTGTCATAAAAACATTGGAATCATTGAAGTTTTGTATTGGATTTCAGTGCTTTTCTCTTCTGACAGGTGTATTTTTGGCCACCAGTATCTTGAAGATTTATGTGAGAGGCTGAAGTGATATAGTTTTATAAGTGAGTGGGTTGGGTTTTATGTAACCTTGCTTCAAGGCTGTACTGAATGCTGAGTCCATGGATGTATAGTAATTCTATCCTTCGAAGAGGCAAGTCTAGATAAGCGGACAGTACCCCAGTCTGTTATTTAGTATTTTTCAGAAATTATCATTTAAACTTTAATTTTTTTACCTGTGAAAGACTTGTGAAAGTCTAGGTTTTATGCGACTCACTAATATCCTGGCAGGGAACATACTAGAATTGGGCTTCACCATCCTGGGGAAGTGAACTAGGGCTTTCACGGGTACTCGAGTACTCGAGGACGAGTCGGGTTTAGCTGGACTCGAGTCCATTTTCAAGGACTCGAGGACTCGAAAAGGGGAGATAACTCGAATTATTGACATTGACAGACTGTCTGCCATGTGCTAAGCATGAGCGGCCGTTAACGTCTAATATTAAGATATGATATAACTTTATTATGCCGGAGGAAATTCTTATACATCCAACTGTCTCAATATGAATATATACGCAGTTCACAAAAATATACACAATAATTACATGCTCAAAACGAATGCTATTTACACAATAAAACTGACATGATATAATTCAATTAACCACATAGGTAAAGAGGCTGAATAATTCTAGTTGTAATCACGTGATGGTGATTCAAAATATTTGTTGCATTCACGAATACTTGATGGTATGAAAGACTGTCGAACTCTGTTTTGAGGGAAGGTAATCGACAGCAGCGTCCAGGAGGAAGTAGTTCAAAATGGTGAGATCAAATATGTCAACTATCAAATCTAATTTTAGTTGCCTTTGTGACAATCTGGCGCTCATAGATAAAGGGAATATACTTGAACACCCCAGAAATTTTGCAAGCGGTATTAACAATTTTGAAAAGTTTGTTTTTGTTGCAATGAGACAGACTCCCATACCAACATAGAAAATTGTAGGCCAACACACTTTGAATAAAGGTTTGATAAAAACTGTCATTACGGTTTTGTCAATGCCTTGACGATAATAATGTTCAGAATCAGAAATTAAGCCAGTAACAGTGGCGTCATCTGCGAATTTCACAGTAAACACGTCATATATTGACAAGTAGCAGTCATTGGTATACAAAACGAAGAGTCCGGATGAAGGAACACAGCCATTTGGTAATGCAGTAGAGGTTGAGAGAAAAGAAGATTGATAGCCATTGACACTGACATACTGAGTTCTATGTACCCTGAATTCTTTAACCCATCTGATAATGTTTTTATTAACACCTAGATTAAATAGTTTACTCCTCACACGGTGTGGCTGTATGGTATTAGTTGTTACAAGTCTGCAGATGAGAGTAAATATTATACATCGTTTGAAATTTCACTTCTTAAAATGATAAGGTAACTATCTTGACAATTGATAGACATGGAGAAAGATTAAAAAAATCAAATGTATGGGCGTATCTTGATCTGGATAGAGAAAGGAGAAAAATAACCAAATGCCGCCTGTGCGGTATATCACTGCGTTTTGCAGGCAGTACAAGAACTACGATGAAAAAAACATTTGTCAAGTAAACATCAAAATACTGATTCTGACCAATGGGAAATGTTAGTCACATAACGATATAAAGTCGGAATGAAGTAAGTGTTCACTTGTTTGATCGGAACACATGTCATGCAAGTTACGCTATTGTTTGCTTGAAAGGTATGAATTTCGAGTACTCGGGTCCGAGTCGAGTCTCACCCCTCGAGTACTCGAGTCCAAGAAAATGGACTCGTTGAAGCCCTAAAGTGAACCCAGATGTTTGTCAGCACTAGCAAACACTTTAACCACTAGGCTACTCCAACACCCCTGATGGAGGTGTAGGCAAATGTTGTTTCAAGGTCTGTTTGGTGTAAAATAAATGCTAATCCCATCAGTTTGGTTGTATTTGTAGTCTAATTAGATTGATGTTTAGATAATCCATCTGACCTGCGAAGATCTGGATCAAAAGTGGTCTTTAGAAACCCATGTTTGTCGTAGGGGGGCGTCTAACAGGATCAGATGGTCAGACATGCTGACTTGGTTGACACATGTCATCGTATTCCAACAGTGTAGATCGAAGCTCATGATGTTGATCACTGGATCATCTGGTCCAGACATGATTATCATACAGACCACCACCATATAGCTGGAATAGTGTTGAGTGCGGCGTTTAACAACTAAAAGATAATCCATTTTATGTGGTATCTGTTTCTGTATTCTACACATAATACCTCAGAAATGTTGTCATATTGTCATGTGTTATTGTCCTATTTTTTAATTCCATTGATTGCCATTTGTTTTATCACTAAGTGAGGTGAGGTGAAATTGGGTTTAACGTTGTGCTTGAAAATATTTCGCTCATATGACGACGTGCATGCGTGCGTATGTGTATGTGTATGTGTATGTGTATGTGTATGTGCGGCTGCTTGTACTAGACCAGACTTAAACTGGTTTTATAGTGCTAGCCCACTGAGATACCATGCCGCAGTGAAGCATGAATACCCCACTCAGACACATTATACTGACTACAAGCTGACCGGTCCTTGTTGTACCCTTTAATGCCGAGCGCCAGGCAGGGACCAACAAGTACCATATTTTAACGTCTTTTGGTATGACGCAGTTGGGGATCGAACCAGCGACCTTCCGCTCTCCGGGCGGAAACTCTAACCACAACACCACGGAGGCGCTCTTTATCACTAAGCTTCAGTTGTTTGTCTTTGTCTCACGTTGCCTTATTTTAAGAAAGCAAAGCAGATATTATTTTGAAACACCTGAATGCATGCGAAATTGTTGAAGAAGTTGAATAACACCTAATTCTTTCATATAACAACAGTTACTGCTATGGTATGAAAGTATTAGGTGCTTTAGACTTTAATGGTAAAAATGGTATTGCTGCATCAGTGACCAAAGGGAGACAACTCCCTGAATCCATTTCATGGTGATTACATCTGAATTCATCTTCAGATTTAAGTGAGTGAGTGAGTTTAGTTTTACGTCTCTTTTAGCAATATTCCAGCAACATCACAGCAGGGGACACCAGAAATGGGCTTCACACATTGTACCCATGTTGGGAAGCAAACCAGGGTCTTCGGCGTGATGAGCAAATACTTTCACCACTCGTCTACCCCGCCGCCCCTTCAGATTTAAGCGATGTGTCCAGATGTGTGGACATGTTATTTTGCATATGAAGGTTACGGAAACATATTTTGCCCAGATCCCTGCTCCAGTACATATTGAGGGGACTGGTATCAATACAAAATGATGCAAGATGTGTATGATACTGTTAAGCTTTGCAATTGTTTCAGCAACATTTCAGCAACCCTAAAACATATATAAAGTTATGAAAATTAACTGCAAAATATTATTTTCGATTGACGGATAAAAAATATTCATATGTCAGTTTTACAAAAATTTACACTTAGAGTGAGTTTAGTTTTCCGCCGCACTCAGCAATATTCCAGCTATATGGCAGTGGTCTGTAAATAATCGAGTCTGGACCAGACAATCCAGTGATCAACAGAATGAGTATAGATCTACGCAATTGGGAACTGATGACATTTGTCAACCAAGTCAGCGAGCCTGATCACCCGATCCCGTTAGTCACCTCTTACGACAAGTATGGGTTACTGAAGATCTATTCCAACCCGGATCTTCACGGGTTATTTACACTTAGAAACACAAGTGTAAGATAACATTTGTTACACTTGACCACTTTCAAAAAGGCATTGTGTACAGATTCAACAAATGTCCCACAAGGAGCTTTAGGTTCAGGACACTGACTTGTCGATGCGGCTCTGAACTGAAAATGATATGGACAAATGTCATAAAAGTACAAATTGTACGCCTCAGCAAATATTGCGCATGAAGATATTTGAAACCAGGCGTTGAACTTTACCGCTCAACTCAAATGGTACCCATAGGAACTTTGCCCTTTTAGTTCAATGGGTGCTCTTCCCATGACTTGCAAATATTTTTGTGGGTGGTATGCTCTAGAAAAGTAATAATAAAATTGGACATAAAATCACAATATATATTTGATGTGTGGTTGGGTGGTCCAATAAATATCCTTAATCTGAGTTACTCCAAAACAATATAATACATCTTGTATGATTAGTGTGCACATGCTGACTTATGTCAAATGACATTTTCTAAGTTAACAGACGATGTTTGAGGTGTGAAGTAGTATTGCTACAGTTAATTATTACCTGGTTCCTAGGTGTATCTAGGCCTCTGGTTAGGTTTGTATTTAACAGGCTATGAGTGTGAATTTTTTCCTGAATACAGATACGATTATAATGTTCATTTTAAAAAATCTATTTATCTCCATATCTCCATTGTTGACATTAATTATCTCAACCAGGACACAAGTCAGCCCCTTCTGTTGTAATTCATGCTGAACTAGGTCACGGGTAACTTTCACACATAAGGCCCACCCCTCTGCATTGAGCATACCTGTATTTGACGAGAGAATACCTCCACACTCAGGTAAGAGATGCTTAGTTGGCTTCAGTTCGAACAGGTGTGGCTGAAAACTCTACAGAGGTGAAACAGAATAAGAGGACATGGATGTTGCCTTTGTCATTGTAAGAACACTTTTGTAAGTGAAGAGTGTATCTTTGTTCAATGCTGAGAAATCATAAAAGTGTCTTATCCAATTCATGAAGCAGGCTTTCTTATTAGTCTTGCTCCAAAGCTGTACTGTACATAGTTCAACTAATATAAAGTAATTCTAACCTTAGGATAGGCATGTTGAGATAATCAGACAGAGCAGTTGCCGGTCTTTTATAAGGGTAACTTGAGCATAGAACTTATGTAATCTAGAATATATCATTTAAACTAATTATTGCCTTAGCGACCTGGGCAAGCTAAAGCTGCTATTGAACTAAGACTGGGCAGTACACTAATCTACCATTAGGTGAAAGAATATGTTTTGATTTCTCAAATAAGTTGAAGATGAATGTCACAATTTTATCACACTGTGCGGGAATATGAGCCTTTTAGGCATATGCAAAGAAATATGTTCAGATTTTATTGTTTATAAATGAGGTTCGAAAGCATTGTTTCTTTTGTTTGCTCTTCAATATGTTGAATTGATGTCAGAGCTTGCAAGATTTTCACATCATGATAGCTGGGTTTATCATTATAGTAGTATTGTGGGTCTCTTTCTCTCTCTGTCTGTCAAGTGTCGTCTCTCTCTCTCCCTTGTCTTCTCTTCTGTTTGCTCTCTCTTCTCTCTCTATCTCTCTCTGTCTGTCTCTGTCTGTCTGTCTCTTCTCTCTCTTGCATCTGATCTCTCTCTCTCTCTCTCTCTCTCTCTCTCTCTCTCTCTCTCTCTCTCTCTCTCTCTCTCTCTCTCTCTCTCTCTCTCTCTCTCTCTATCTCTCTCTCTCCTCTCTCTCTCTCTATATATATATATATATATATATATATAGGGAAAATAAGGAAAGTACAAGTGTTCACATGAAAGTATGCAAAGTGTACCTGGGGAAAAATAAGGGAAACACTTATTTTTCCCCTCTCCTCAGTATATATATATATATATATATATTAATGCCAATCAAAGTCTTTCAGAACCCTCAATGGGTAGCTAATTACTGTTTTAATGACACACAGGATTATAAATCTAAGTTTGCTTTATGTAGAGCATTAATAAATTCTCTTTGGCTGGCTGGCTGTATGTATGTGTGGCTGTTCTCAGTGAGTGCTTGTATCAATCCAGTATCTATGATAATTGTCGTAACAGGGGCTGGAACAGTTTAATATATGGGTGAATCAAATGGTTTGATTTCCATGTACGTTAATGATGATTAGTAGATAAGGAGACCTCCCCAGGTATGTCCTGTTGTCTTTGTATAGATCAGCATGTTATGTTGTTTGAGGGGGGGATGAAACAGTTTGGGTTTTGATGTAGCATTTTTTATGCTTACTGACTGATCTTTAAGACTACAAATTCAAGCAGGCCCAAACTTTGCACGGACAGGAGGCCAGCATTTTTACTGAGTCTGTCCATTACCCTTTGTCGGTTCAAGGCAAATACGAAACGTCAGCGCAAAAGAATGGTCTTAACTATCCTCAGGCAAAACAGCTGTGAAAACTACAATGACACAGATAGTTCACCCTTGCTTAGTGTCAAGAAACTCCAACTCTGACCTTTGTCATTGAATGACATTCACACGTTTACAGTGCTCTTAAATATTTCAATATCACCTCTGATCCTGCTTGATAAATTTGCAGAGGGATCTTATATAGCAAAAGTCAAAGTGACTTTTCTGTAACTTTCTTTTGAGTACCGTATATTACCGTATTTTGAGGACCAAAAATAAGCAGTCTGTAGAAGGGGGTCGGCTTATCTATGGGTTACGTTTTTTGTCAAACGTTTTACACTTTGCGTGAACAAAAAACAGAAGACAACTTTGTCAGTAAAGACGTCAAATTTGCAATTAAAAATCACTAGACAAGATTATTTACGTTTTTTTAAGTTCTAAGTTGTTTTTGCTGGGCATTGTATTATTTGCAGGGATTAAGATAACCGTGTGTATTTGAGCCGGAAATAGCAATCAGCTGTGCACACGTTTCCCGGCAATCAAGTTCAAACATGCACAAAATATTACGGGATGAATTCTGACGCAGTCATCAGTAACACATAATACAGTGTACTATTGTTTAACCCAAAGAAATATATCCTAGCATTGTGTCATTCTAATTACAGTTTTTCCTCTGTAAATGTAAAATATATATAATCAACACTAAGGTTATTTGGTCCCTCATGATTGTGGTAAGTGGAAGTTGTACGCACATGGAATGGGGTAAAATACGCAAGCCATATAAATTCACACATATTTACCGATGTTACTGTAAACTAACAGTCCATGGAAAACGAGTCGATATTCAGTTCCTGATTGTTGTATGGGGTAAAATAAGCACGCCAGTTTGTTGACATGTCATCGTCCAGCTACAATAAGTATGATATGTAGCAAACAAAATATATTATCCGTTTTCTGTCAACTACCCTTCATTTCTATGCATGAGTAGACGGAATATGTTTGCGAATTCTTTGAATAATGTGGACCAAAGTTATAATTATTGGTAACTGCCAGTTGTCTGTGGTCTGTGTTTGCCGTGATTAGGACCCCATCGTGGGGGATCGACTTATGTTCGAACCATACCTTTTTGACACTGATTTTAAGGGTCAAGTTTGGGGGTCGGTTTATCGATGGGGTCGTCTTATAGACGGTCATATACGGTACTACTTATATAATATACAGTAAATTAAAAAGGTATTTCACAAAAATGTTTAAAATCTTGTTAAGTGCTTAATCTGTAATGTAATGACCAGCAAGATTGATGTTTGTTAGAGTTATCAAGTTCAAAATCATCGATCCTCGACATTATTGCTGAAACACTTTTCTTTTTCTTAGATATATGGTGTGTTGGAAAACTACACAAATTTACCGGGAAGTGTCTGTTTAGACTGAAACAATATGTTAATGATTGATTTATTGTTCTTGATAATAAGGAAGGAAACTGAAAGAAAATCTTCCCAAATTAAATTGTGGGGTTAATGAATCATCATAACAGCATTGTGCTCTTTACAGTGTGCCAGCAATCCAAACCAAATTGGTTGGAATATTGAGGTTTCCAGATTGGTGAGGTCAGTGTTTCTTTTGCTTTGTGAAACTTAAATAAGCAGAAGAATTGGTTGGAATATTGAAGTTTCCAGATTTATGAGGTCTGTGTATCTGTTGCTTTGTGAAATGTAGAATAGCAGAAGAATTGGTTGGAATATTGAAGTTTCCAGATTTATGAGGTCTATGTATCTGTTGCTTTGTGAAATGTAGAATAGCAGAAGAATTGGTTGGAATGTTGGGGCTTGTTGATTATCGAGGTCGGTGTATCTGTTGCTTTCTGAAACCTAGATTAGAGTGAGAGAGTGAGTTGGGTTTTAGGCCGCTTTTGGCAATATTCCAGCAACATCATAGCGGGGAACACCAGAAATGGGCTTTACACGTTGTACCCATGTGGGGAATCGAACCCGGGCCTTCGGGATGACGAGCGAATGCTTTAACCGCTAGGCTACCCCACCACCCACCTAGATTAGAAGGTCCATGGTCCAATCCGCATCTGTATCATACCAAGTGACCTTCAAAGATGGTACTTCTTGTTACCTTGTCTCAGCTGTAAGGGAATACAGCATGGACTGGTTTGCTCTGAATATATAGTGTGGGTTTTTCATGTGAAAGGCACAATTTCACACATTTTTTACAATATTTTGGCCTATATTATATATATTGGGGCATATGCACTCACTTTGGCTTCCTATTGATGAAATAGAAGACTTATTATCCCTGATGACTTGCCTGAAATCTATAATTGAAACTTCAAGATGATCAGCATCCAAACAGAGAACACTTGCCATACAATTGCTCTGTACATCGAAAACTGTCACACATGATGTTGTCGGTGTTTGCCAAACTGGTTTCAATCAGAAGTTGCGTGTGTGTTTTGTAGGACTAAGTTCTGTCTCCAGAGGGTTTATAGGATATTCGTAAATAACACTCCAAAGGTCATTACTCTATGGGGTTCGCTTGAAATAATGTTCAGCTGGTAGAGGGCAACGTTGCATTAATTCATTCGAACTTTTAAATTTAATATTGTGATCTAAATACATAAATATTTTGGGATAAATTATATGGTAGCTTCCCCGAGGGCTGGTACTTAGTATTATTGAGAGAAATGCATTATATTTTTAGAGACCCATAAAGATCTTCAGTAACCCATGCTTGTCGTAAGAGGTGACTAACGGGATAGGGTGGTCAGGCTCACTGACTTGGTTGACACATATCATCGGTTCCCAATTGTGTAGATCGATGCTCATGCTGTTGATCACTGGATTGTGTGGTCCAGACTCAATTATTTACAGACCGTCGCCATATAGCTGGAATATTGCTGAGTGTGGCGTAAAACTAAACTTACTCACCCAGTCACTGTATTTTTAGAGAAGTGTGGTTTGAAATAGTGCCTTCAAGCACTGTCATTGTATCTGAGTCAGCTAGTGCTAAAAACTGCATGATTCCCACCTTATATAAGCAGTAGGTTCTTACATAAAGGCAATAAAGTTTAATGGGATGTTAAAACGCTCTTCATCTCACCGTGCTTGCCATAACAAGGCGACTATCTTGTCGTAAGAGGCGACTAACGGGATCGGGTGGTCAGTTTCGCTGACTTGGTTGACTAATGTCATCGGTTCCCAATTACGCAGATCGATGCTCATGCTGTTGATCACTGGATTGTCTGGTCCAGACTCGATTATTTACAGACCGCCGCCATATAGCTGGAATATTGCTGAGTGCGGCGTAAAACTAAACTTCATCTCACCTCATAAACTTGGTTGTATGATGAGTCAGCAATTTAGTTTATTATATTCTCCTATGCTGTGTTCTCTTCTTTTCTTTTTATGTTTTGAGAATGTCCATACAAATAACCATTTGCTACAAAGTTTTACAAACCGAAAATGTCCGACAGTGAGAAACCCCAGTCAGTTGACCTTGATTTTCATTCACGACATCTTATCAGTAACTCAACTTGTCGCAGGTGGAAGTTATCAACTTGAATGTTGTAAAACGATTGCTACCGGAAACCAGTATAAAGAAAAGTCAACTTTGATGACCTTATTATCAAACAACGGGGAAAATATATGCTGCAGAAGAAGAAAAAATCATGGCAGCCATCATGATATACTCTGCAAAAAAAGAAACTTACAAGTGGAAAAATTAGAAACAGGTGACGAGTTCTGATGATAGTCTTACAAAATGAATAACAAATATGTATTTCTGATGTCTTCATACATTGGGAAGGATTTGTGTTGATAGAAAAAAGTATGGCCCCAAAATAACAAAAATAATTGGGAAACGAAAAAAGCGACCACTTGCAATTGGGACCAAAGCAACCAAACACACCAACATAAAATGAATGTGCAAATGAATTGTTGTACTTAGAGAATTGAAAACCCATCATTTTCAGTCATCACAATTGTACAGCAAGTGAGAAGTGAAAACATGTCATGATATGTACATGAAATGTATCAAAAACCTCTGCAGACAAGTAAATACTAAAATTAGTTTGGTCTTGACTAAATTGATTAAAAGCAAGAAGCCAACTTTAATGACATGCTGGTAGTTGTGCTGACTCAACAAATATCAGTCATACTTGGTTAATGAGTTGTTGTATATCGGCATGTATAAGGCAAGTTGTTCATGCCTAGGATTAGAGGGTTTGAAGGGAGGTCACCTTATGCATGGGGTGGTAAATCTAATTTTATTTCCAGCTGTATCACTTTCAGGTTGCACTGGCATGGTCAACTGGCAACAGCAGCCATTGGTGTCTGACAGTAGAACTTAGCATTTTGGGCCTTAGGATACAGCACCAAAGACTTTAAAAATACGCCATAATACCCTTTAACTTAATGTGATTTTGTTACAAAGCGCGTTCTTCAAACCAAGCCCTATGACACCGGCATAGCATCAAGGTTGTCTAGCTCAGCGAGTGCGTATAAGCTCCGTTCATTGATGTTACATGTGTGCTAGCTATGGCATTGAATAAGCCCAGCGATGTTGAGAGTTTACAGTTGTTCAATCCGCAATTTATGGCAAGCACCAGTTTATGAAAGCACTTTATTTTAAATATATTTTGTTTCGCTTTCAACATATTTTTTAGGACTAAATGAATTATAAATGGGAACTAATATACATACAGTTTAGCGTTTAGCTCGAAGCGGGGGATATAGTATTAGGCTCCGTCCGTACGAATTAGAATATCTTGAGAACTGTTGACTAGATTCTTTTCATATTTGGTACCTAGGTTCATCACAGTATAAGAAAGCTCCCAGTCGGGTTTGGTGACCTTGACCTTCATTTCAAGGTCACTAGGGGACTTTAACGTTTTACTCTTGTGAGCAAGATATCTCTAGAACCACTCACTGGATTGTCTTCATATTCAACACCATGCTTTATCTAGGGAAGGCGCATGATCTAGTCGATTCTGGTGACCTTCACATAATTTTCAAGGTCACAGCGACACTTTGAAGATTTCATCATGTTGACCTGAAGATTAAGCTTGTCAGCGAGATACCTCAAGAACGGTTTCATTGCAAGGATTGGCAAATACAGGCATCAATAATTATTCAGTCAAACAACATGGTGTTGAGGTCGATTGGACTCACTCACTCGCTCTCGTGTCCCCTGCTGTGATATTGCTGGAATATTGTTAAAGCAGAGTAAAACCATACTAATTCCCTTATTATTACACTGTAAAAACACAACATCTTGAACACTGGGGAAAATAAGGAAATCGTGAACACGCTTACTGCATGAATTCATATAGATGTGTATTTTAGATAACTAGGATGATGATGAATACTACAGGAATGGAGATAAGTCACTACAACTAGGAAGGAGATACATGTATGTACAACTAGGAAGGAGATATGTCTTGGTGATGCGCAGTGGAAAATAAAACGATTGGGCAGAGCTATGCAAATTAACTAATTCCTAATCAACTAAAATTTCGAACTTACCTTTTGGCCTAAAACAAGGAACTAAACGTGATAACTATTATAAGTGAGAAAACTATGAAATTTACAAAGAACTAAACGTGATTCTCTTAAGTGATTCTAAATGAACTTTGAGATGAAACGAACTGCTAAATACCGCTAATTTTGAAACTACACATCTAACATCTGAGTCATTCGTAATTCTAAATAAATGCCAACACACGACATGTAACGAACAACACCGAATGGCAGAAAGGAGCGAATGCGCCGTGTATCGCTGATCACCGTCTTATATATACAAAACCTACTCGTTTTTCCCGTGCATTTCACCGGGTGTGTTCGGGTGATACGCCTAGTATGCACTGAGTGCGTTTGAGAGAGCAGTTTCAGTGATAAAACCAAAATGCCTTCAGACCACTTGGTAATCAGGGATATAGAAGCTTGCATTACTGACATTTGTTTCTTATTGTGATTCCAGGAACATGGCCCACAGCAGATGACCTCAGACCGACTGTGAGAACGTCCGCACCATGTCATTTAAGTCCAATAGGTCTGTACCAATCTGTGCTGTATCATTCATATTACAGTAAAATACCTGTATAATGAACTCCAAGGGACTACTGAAATTAGTTCGTTATATCCGTAGTTTGCTATTCACTTTTTTATATGTTTTATATGTTTTTTATACTTTTAAAACAGTTCGCTATAGCCGATGTTCATTATACCCATGTTCATTATAAAAGTATTCTACTGTACTTAATTTCAGACTCACGGGCAAAACAGAAGTGCTTATCCTTTATTTGATTGGGCATAAAGCTGTCTAAGTTTGTTTATTTTGAGAGTAAACAGTCATATGTTCATAGGAGTAGACAGTTGTAAATTATGTGAAGTAGAGGGTATGTGCAGCAACAAGGATATGTTGCTACCGAAGAAGGGTTGTATCTTTTACTTTGCAGAAGCCTGGTCCTTGACAACATGGCAGTTTTTTGTACAGTGTTACCTCCCTTAGGCATGCCAAAAAGTGTATGATAGTGAGTTCAAATCCCAGTTCACCCTGATTGTTTGTTGGTTTGTTGGCAGCATTTACACCATGCTTTATGCTTTCTCCCACAAGCTGTCATGTGGTTGGGTAGCCTACTGGTTAAAGCGTTCGCTCATCATGCCAAAGACCCGGGTACGATTCCCCACATGGGTACAAAGTATGAAGCCCATTTCTGGTGTCCCCTGCTGTGATATTGCTGGAATATTGCTAAAAGCGGCGTAAAACTCACTCACTCACTGTCATGCTGGAATATTGCATGGTTCTATGTTGAACCCAATTCACTCTTTCACACCATAACTGCAACAGGTGAATGTGTCGACTCCTGAGAGTTTCTATGGCGTCAGACCTGCCTTACACGACCCATGAAGACCCGGGTTAGAATTTATCTTCAGCAACCCATGCTTGTTGTAAGAGATGCCTAATGGGATCAGGTGGTCAGACTTTCTGACTTGGTTGACACATGTCATCGTATCCCGATTGCGTAGATTAATGCTGACAATGTAGATCACTGGATCGTCTGGTGCAGAATCGATTATTTACAGACTGCAGCCATAAAGCTGGAATATTGCTGAGTGCGGCCTTAAACAAAAAACAAACAAATCTGCCCTACATTTAAAGACATGCGCACACCATTTGTTGTCTTAGCAATAAATGGGTACCCGATAGGAAGAGAAGGTATACTCCTCAGGTAACTGAGAATGAAAGAAATACCACAATAAATATGCATGTTAAATACTCATCAGATCAGTGTACAGCTCCCTCACTAAGTTCCATTTGTTCATGTTATTTAGGGTGTAGGGATAGCCTAGTGGTGAAAGCATTCATTCATCACGCCGAAGAACCCGATTCCCCACATGGGTACTAAGTGTGTGAAGCCCATTTCTGGTGTCCCCTGCCATGATATTGCTGGAATATTACTAAAAGCAACATAAAACCATACTCACTCGCTCACTCATGTTTTTTAATATTTATTTCAGGTTTGATCCCTTTAAAGTATTTGAGGTAGGTACAAAGGTTTCAAACTTGTTGATGACCTCTAATTTGTAGTTGACCCAGTCTGCGGGCCACTCATCACCTAAAGATAGTTAGTTATTGTCCCCCGCCGTGCATTTAGCGCGAAACAGGGGATATAGTATTAGGCTCCGTCCATCCGTCCGTCCATCTGTACATACGTATATATGTATGAACGAACGAACGTACATCCATACATATGTACGAACGACTGAACGTACTAATTGGAATATCTTAAGAACCGTTGACTAGATTCTTTTCATATTTGGTAACTAGGTTCATAACAGCGTGTGAAAGGTCTCAGTCAGGTTTGGTGACCTTGACCTTCATTTCAAGGTCACAAGGGGACTTTAACGTTTTACCCTTGTCAGCGAGATATCTCAAGAACCGTTCTCTGGATTTTCTTCATATTTGACACCAAGCTTCATCTAGGGAAGTGCAGGGCCCAGTCGATTTAGGTGACCTTCACATAATTTTGAAGGTCACAGCGACATTTTGAACACTTCAGCATGTTAACCTGCATGTTAAGCTTGTCAGTGAGATACCTCCAGAACAGTTCACTGGATTTTCTTCATAGACTTTCAAGATTTCTCTTGAATGTTTTTGATAAGCAATTTCTTTATGACTATTTTTGCATGTTTCATACACCATGACATTCATGTCAAGGTCAAAGTGCGTCTTGAAAATATTTGTGTGTTTGAACAGCTACAGAGCAAGATATCAAGAGAGGTTGACTGGTCATGTTTTTGTTGACATTTAACTTCATCTTAAACTATGACCTTCACTTTCAATACTTTTAAAGTTTGATTTGATAATTTGCGGCGGGGGAATGTGTCACCTAAGTGACAACTGCTTGTTTATATTTGCGTTTTGAGTAACTGTTGATGAATGGGAACACAGATGGACCATTTATTTACTCATGTTTAGCATTATTGCTTTTTGATCAGTTTGCGATATAAAAACAAATCAAGTTTCTGTTTCCCTTAATTAGTTTTACAGATGTGGCCATTGCACATATTCTGTGACAATATATGGTAAAACAACTTGTTTGTGAAAACCTTAAATCATTTCATGTCTGTGTTTGGCTGTTTTTGTGTTTTTGTTTGCTACTGCTTTGAAGTCATTGTTCCTTAAAAAGAAAAATACTATATAAAGCAACTCTTGTTATTTATAGCAATGTGGACATTATTAAAATTAAATTAACGTTTGAGATCCTGCTACAGAAATTAACAGGATATATTTCTGTGAAAATGTAACAGTGTATACATGACAGTGTAAACGGAGTGTCATGAGAAGTAGATACTTTCAGGGATATATTTTTTAAATATTTTAGTTAATATTTTTTGTTACCAAAACTGACTGAATGTTTATGGATACTAGTACATACACGGTAAGGTTCAGAGTGAGCATCAAAGTATATTTTCTTGACTATGGACAAATTCCAATGATTGTGAAGAATGGAATGTATCTACTGCAGTGATTGTAAGTTTGGCTTAGTCTGTGGTTGTTTATGTTTCCAGGTTCATCACAAGCCTTGCACTATCCTCACCATCCATGTGGGCCAAGGATACAACATCACCAAAGGATGGGCTAAAGATCTGGGTCAGTCACCATGTGTAGTGCATCAATACCAGCCTTGTGCATTGTCAGTGTGTTGTAAGCTGTCACTGTCAGCGTTGTACGCTGTCACTGTTGGTCTTGTACACTGTCACTGTTGGCTTTGTACGCTGTTGCTGTCGGCTTTGTACGCGGTTGCTGTCAGCTTTGTATGCGGTTGCTGTCAGTGTTGTCCACTGTCTCTGTCAGCTCTGTACACTGTCACTGTTGGCATTGTATGCTGTTGCTCTCGGTGTTGTACGCTGTCACTGTCGGCGCTGTACGCTGTCACTGTCAGCGTTTTACACTTTGGTGTCGGTTTTGTATGCTATGTGTTATACATAGACTGTTAAAAGTTCATGAATTCATGGCAAAAAAACAGTGGTGGAAAGTTCTCACTGTGGAAATTTCCATGCATTTCTGTTTATTTAATGTAAAAAAAGAAAGAGAAACAATTTAACTTTGAATCAAAGGGAAAATTACCATTTACACGCATGATCATACCTATGTATGTACTTACTACACTATACTACCACTATACAACACACAATAGATGAAGATGTTTCTGTCCCTAGAAGTTTTATTTCCAATTTTGAAGGATAGGATACTGAAATGAATGTAACAAAGCTTTAAATTAACAGGTTGTATTTACATTGTCGTCAAGCTTATTGAACACCTGAGTATTGTAAAGTGTGCCTTTCTCTACAGTGGACACACCTGATCCGTACATCGTCCTGTCGATCAAGACGTCTCCCTCAGGATGGCAGAAGACCACTGTGAAGGACAATGACATCAACCCAGTCTGGAATGAAACCTTCACGTTCTTCCTGGACCCGTCGCTGGAGAATGAACTGGGTAGGGGTGATTTCTTTGTTCTTTGAAGTCGGACACAGCAATATTGTAGCGATATGATGTCAATCTGTACCTAGTTAATTATTGAGCAGACAGTCTAGTGATTGATGTCATGAGCATCAACATATGCGATTGTATAAAATTTGTGAACCATGTCAGTGAGCTGCCCTTAGACCTCATTAGTAGCCTCTAAACAAAGCCTGATTGGGGGGTAGCCCTAGTGGTTAAAGCGTTGGCAAAAACCATGAGTAGATTCCCCAAGACAATGTGTAACCCATTTCTGGTGTCCCCATTTATTGCTGGAATATTGCTAAAGCTCTAAAAACTAAACTCAGTCAGAGTCTAAACAAAAACATGAGTAGTTGAAGACTTTAACCCACTGCCCGTTTCACAAAGCTCTCGATCTAAGTAACTTTTCACTGTAGCAATCGACTTACTGTAGCATAGAGTCGAACAGTCGCGCTATGATTGATAGCTTTGTGAAACGGGGCCCAGGTCTTTACTGGGGTGATGTAGTGGTGGTAGTTTGGGTTGTGGTAGCAGCAGTGATTTTCTCATTAGTAGTGGATGTTGCTATACTAGGAGTTGTAGTGGTAGTGGTAGTGGTAGTAGTAGTAGTATTTGTAGTAGTCGTCATCGTCATCGTAATACTAGTAGTAATAGTAGTTGTAGAAGTATGCGTATTAGTAGTAGTGGTATTGCCGGTGGTAGTAGTGGTGGTAGTAGTGGTGGTAGTAGTAGTAGTAGTAGTAGTGGTAGTAGTAGTAGTAGTAGTAGTAGTAGTAGTAGTAGTGGTAGTGGTAGTAGTAGTAGTACCGTAGTGTTTATTATAGCAGTAGTGCCAGTAGTAGTATTTGTAGTAGTAGTAGTATTGGTAGTGGTAGTAGTAGTTGAGGTAGTGGTACTGCCAGTAGTAGTATTTGTAGAAGTAAATCTTGATGCCTCTTGGAACAAGCATTGGATGTTGTTGCTGTTTGTTGTGCAGAGTTATGTCCCTTGGACAGGCCTGAAACCTCAGATGATGAATTCAGATCCTGGTCCATGTTTCACACTTGTCAGGTTGATCACAGTAACCAGTTTCATCAAGGGGTAAACTGAAACCTGCATCCCTTCACAGGGCTCGATTTAGTACTTTGTTACTTGCACCGGTGCAACCCAAATATTACACAGTGCAATGTTGCTATTAGCTGAGCTTGCACCTGGTGCAACTCAATTTTTGAGTGGGTAACTCTCAATAAAACATCTAAATAATTCAATACCATATTTCTTACATTACATCTTGCAATAAAAGCAGTGCAACTGGAATTTGGCTGGTGCAACTAGGTTTTATCTTAGGTTGCACCTGGTGCAAGTAGGTTAACATCTCTTAAATCGAGCCCTGCTTCAGGCTTTATTCTCACATCAAGTTGCCATGCCATGATACGGTTGGAAGACTATACATAACAGCTCACTTAGATGGTGTATATATCATACTGTAACTTCTTCTTCAGAAATCAGTTTGATGGATGCCAACTACGTGGTAGACGAGCACCTGTGCACCAAGCACCTGCCCCTTAAGCCTCTTCCCCTGGACAAGACTGTGAAACATAGACTCAGGTTCAATGATGTAAGTATGTTTTGTAGTTCTTGAAAGGCATTTAGAAGTTAAAAGAACATGAATACATGACACTTAGTCAAATAAAAAGAAGTTGTTATCCATAAAAACGTGTCATGTATTCGCATTGTTTATGTGTCTAGATGGAAGCTGAAAACAGGTCATCATACAATATATTATTTTTTATGCCCCTGCCATATATGGCTGGGGGCATATAGGGTTACCCTGTGTCCGTCGTACCGTCCGTACGAAACAGGGAAAGTACTCTATGCACTTCTCCACAAAAAACGCTCTGTGGAATTCAATGAACTTATACATGGGCTTTCTTGGGACTCTAATGGTGTGCATCTCATATTTTGTTTTTGTATGTTATTGGGTTTTTTGTAAGTTTAGAGACATTTGAACTTAGGTACATTTTGCTGAATTTCTCTATGATGATAGTGCAATAGGGGATGAAGTCTATCCACTTCTCCACAAAACTGCTCAACAGAATTGAATGAACTTCTACATGTCTTTTGTAGGGACTCTAAAGGTGTGCATTTCCTAATTTTTTATGCAATTTCTTAATTTTGTCACTTTTACAGATGTTTGAACTTAGTTGAATTTTGTTCTATTCAGTCTGTTCGTTCCATCCAACAGGGGGGTGTATGTTATCCACTTCTCTTCTAAAACTACTTTATGGAATTCATTTAGATTACACATGTGCTTTACAGGGAGTCTAAAGGCGTGCATCTCATATTTTGATTTTGTATTTTATTTATTTTTCCAATTTTAATGCCGTTTGAGCTTACATAAATTTTGTTGAATTTCTCTCTGAATATAGTGTTATAGGGGATGAAGTCTATCCACTTCTCCACAAAAGCTGCTCAACAGAATTGATTGAGCTTCTACGTGTGTTTCATTGGGACTCTAAAGGTGTGCATCTGATACCTTGTTCATCCATTTTCTTAATTTTGTCACTTCTACAGATGTTTGAACTTAGTTGAATTTGGTTCTTTTCATCCTGTTCGTCCCATACAACAGGGTGTGTACTTTATCCACTTCTCCTCAAAAACCACTGCACAAAACTCATTTAGCTTACATATGTCTTTTATAGACTCTGAAGGTGTGCATCTCATATTTTGTTTTTGTATTTTATAGTTTTTTGTATGTTTAGAGACATTTGAACTTAGATAAATTTTGTTGAATTTCTCTCTGATGATAGTGAAATAGGGGATTAAGTCTATCCACTTCTCCACAAAAAACTGCTCAACAGAATTGATTAAGCTTATGCATGTCTTTCTTTGGGACTCGAAAGGTGTGCATCTCATAGTTGCATAGATGTTTATTCAACTTGTTTGTGAATTTAAATTAATCACCAGAGCACACTCAGTGTAGGGAACTCTTCCTACAGCAGCGGGGGCATCCAAGTCCCTGGACACAATTTTTTCTTGTTTATTATTATTATTGGATATTTATATAGCGCACATATCCACGCAACTGGTACATGCTCAAGGCGCTGGTATTTTTTCCCTCGGTCATTGGATGTCAATCTCAACTCCCTGGGGAACATACAACTCTTGCAGCCATTAGGTGCACCAAGTTATTGAGGCTTTCTCATCCTTACAAGGTACCCATTCACAGCTGGGTGGACTGGGACACATAGTCACAGTACTTTGTCCAAGTTTACTGCATGTTGCTGTATCCGCAACTAGGTGTTTGCACGTATTCATGTGGCCACCATCTGATCATATACCAACGGATTCGTGGGTTCTTTTAAGTGCACATGGTTGTGTACTGTACACTAGGGGTTGTGACAACACTGAAAGAGTCTGCACACAAAGTTGACTCCAAGGTTTTTACACCCACTCACAGGTGGGCTTGATCCCGACACCTCAAGCTTGCTGGATCACTAGCCTGGCGCTTAAGCCAGCCCGTCCACCATGGCCATGATTACTCTGTGGCTATTAGATACATCTAGTAATAATTATTCATGGCAGGCAAATCAGGACAAGATCCTATTTGTTCATTATTGGGTTTTACAGTTTTATCTCTGCATTGTTTGAAATTCAGAGGTATTTTAACTGCCTCCATATTTTTTTTACAGACATCCGAAGTGGAAATTCAGATGGAGGCTAGTGTAGAGTGAGTATTGAAGGCAGTGGGAAAAAAATGTGTCCTCTAGTTTTCCTTATTAGTTCATTTTCTTTTCTTTTTCTTTTTTCATGAATATTTGTCTTCTTACGATGATAAGGGAATTTTCCAAGGCCAACAAATCCTGAACTGTTGAAGTTACTGAAATAGTGTAGTGAAATAGTGAACCTCCTTTGTCCGGAAACCTTGTAATCCAGACATTATGCATATTTAAATGGGGTTTCGGGGGAGGAAGGGGGGTTGAAGGGGTTTGCCCCACTTTGATGACTATGGAAAGTTGGTATTTACAATTATGGGTTTGAATCCATATTTGCTCTGACTCAGGTTCTAGGTTTCCAGCACCATACGAAATTGGTAAAAGTGTTAGACTTGTACAACTTTCTTCCCACATTAAGCTGAAATGCCATGATATAACTCAAATACTGTTGAAAGCTGCATTGACTGAATGTTATTTACTGACTAACTCCTACATTCCATATTGTAGCTATGACCCCAAGCTGAACTACAGCCTGGCACTGTGTGATGAGGAAAAACAGTTCATGGAGACAAGGAAAAGGAGGATCTTTGACTCTATGAGGGACTTACTCAAAGAGAGTGGCCCCCGGAATCTCCGAGAGGTAGGACCCTCACACATATCCTGAAATACATTGATGAATTGACTGTAGTTTACCCCCATGTGAAGGTACAGTTGTCAGCTTCCCCAATCGACATTTCCAAAGTCTATTTCACAAAGATTGTTGAAATTTCTGATTAATCTTCCATGATCATCACATTATCACTGTACTACTGTACCTTAGGAAATCTTTTTGCTTTTGTCCTCAAAAGGTCAAGGTCATGAAATAGAAAGCAAGCACAAAATGGTGTTGTTACACTGTGATTTTCAGAAAGTTTTCATTTCTTGATAAATTTGATATGTACCATCTTCGGAACTGTTGGCGGTTAGGTAGCCATGTGGTAAACGTGTTTACTGAGTTCAGTTCCCCACCATGATATTGCAGGAACTTAAAATACATACTTTACTTGGTTTCTTGGTTTGGGCTCTGCTTTGGAAAGGTTTTGGTAAAAATTTGGTAAAAAATACAGTGAATCAGCAAGTTTTCGTAAAACCTGATCATAAAACGTATGTTACATATTGAGCACTTTCTAAGTGGCATTATGTATTCATAGCCTCGGACGTGGGAGCCGTGCCAATTTGCACTCATCAGAGAGGTATACAAAGTCTGTGGTCTAGACTACCAGTTGTCTGACTTCCATTTTTGTGGAAGCCGCAGTGGCTGAGCGGGTTAGGCGGCTGACCTTTTTGTGCTGGCGATAAGGTGCCTGACTCAGAGAGTATGGGTTCCAATCCCGGATGGGACTCAACCCAATAAGAACTAGAGTGAGTGAGTGAGTTTGATTTTACGCAGCTTTTAGCAATATTCCAGCAATATCACGCGGGGGACACCAGAAATGGGCTTCACACATTTTACCCATGAGGGGAATCGAACCTGGGCCTTCGGCGTGACGAGCGAACGCTTTACCCACTAGGCTACCCCACTGCCCCAATAAGAACTAGAATCTGTACTTAACTGAGAAAGTGTATTCCTAAATATAACATATGTTCTAAATGGCACTGTGTATTCATATATGGCAAATATCCATGTTCCACTATGAGATATTTTTGTCCCAGGTGCCGACTATAGCTGTGCTTGGTTCCGGGGGAGGTTTCCGTGCAATGTCCGCAATGTGTGGGGTGATGAGTGCTCTAGTCGACAGCCAGGTGCTAGATATGGTATCCTATGTTGCGGGTCTCTCTGGGTCAGCCTGGTAAGTACCAATAAGTATACTGGACAGAAAAAAGTTAAAGCTTAGATGCAACCAACAAAATAAACATAATTAAAACACAATTATCATTTATTCATGACATATAATGTACATTGCTGATTATGAAAAAAACAAATAAACAAAATTATAAGCTTACAGTTGCAAATCAAAGGTGTAATATTTTGTACTTGGGTTTACTACCCTCGAAAAGAAGCACCCAGGATACCGAACCCAGTCAGAGCAGGTGAGCATGCACTTAAGTGTAACAAAGGCTTTCATTGGCTGGTTCATGTGCTGATATGCTCAGGGCTCTTTGTGTGTGTATAGGCATCGCAGTTCAAGCCACGCGAACCTATTCACTGCGCACCAAGGAAGTCTTATACCCGTCAAAAAGTAATGAACCAGTGTGGTGAAGTGAGGTGAATGGGGTTTAACATCATACTTGAGAATATTTCGCTCATATGATGATGTGCATGTGTGTGTATATGTGGCTGCTTGTACTAGCCCAGACAAGCTGGTTTTATAGTGCAAGGTCACTGAGATACCATGCTGCAGTTAAGCATGAATACCCCACTCAGACACATTATACTGACTTCGAGCCGACCAATCCTTGTTGTACCCAGTAATGCCAAACGCCAGGCAGGGACCAACAAGTACCATATTTTAACGTGTTTTGGTATGATGCGGGATCAAACCCTTGAGCTTCCGCTCTCCGGACGGACGCTAGGCCCATGTGAATTCCTAAGGTAGTTCTGGGTTAGAATTGGTCGTCAGTAACCCATGCTTGTCGTAAGAGGCAACTAACATTATCGGGTGGTCAAGCTCACAGACTGGTTGACACATGTCATCGTATCTCAATTGTGTAGATCGATGCGCATGCTGTTTATCACTGGATTGTCTGGTCCAGACCTAATTATTTACCGACCACTGCCTTATAGCTGGAATATGGCAGTCTGCGGCGTAAAATTGCACTCACTCACTCACTCACTCACTGTCTGTCATCCCCCGCCACAAAGTGGGAGTTTGAGCTCTGTCCGTCCGTCCGTCCAAGATGATGGGGACAGATTTTCTCAAAAACCGTTATAGACAGGGAATCCAAATTTGGTATGTGTTTTCAGGATAAGAATGCCTGGATGGAGTTCGAAAATGGAAACCGTGTTTTGATTCTTTACAGAGTTATGGTCCTTGTCATGTGTTTCTTGACTTAGTGCACGGTATCCCCGATGGGGACATATTTTCTCAGAAACTGTTATAGATAAGGAAACCAATATTTGTGGTATGTGTTTTCAGGACATGAATGGCATGTTTGGTTGTGTCAAAACTCGGATAACTTAAAATGTTTACATAAGTCCCTTCAACTTCAAAACCATGATACCCGTGAATGTCCAGGTTGGAATGAACCTTCAGTAACCCATGCTTGTCATAAGAGGCAACTAACGGGATCGGGTGGTCAGGCTCGCTGGCTTGGTTGACACATGTCATCGTATCCCAGTTGTGTAAATTGATGCTCTTGATGTTGATCACTGGATTGTCTGGTCCAGACTCGATTATTACAGACTCCGCCATATAGCTGGAATATTGCTGAGTGTGGCATAAAACTAAACTCACTCACTCAACACCATTTTATGTGATTATTGATACCTGTACTTGCCAATCCTTGCAATGAAACTACACAAATGGATTATTCAATTGTAATAGTGACATTACCCTTGATTGTCCAGGTTGTCTCCATGTTTTTGTAATAATCCAACGTATCTTAACTTTGAGCCTCACATGAATTACCGACTAGCTGTCAAGGGAAATTACTGGAACAGTATTTTAAAATTTAGAGCGAGCGAGTGAGTTTCTGGTTAAAGCGTTCCCTTGTCACACAGAAGACCAGGTTCGATTTCCCACATGGGTACAAGCCCATTTCTGGTGTCCCCAGCCGTGATATTGCTGGAATATTGCTAAAAGCATCGTAAAACCATACTCACTCACTCACTCCTACTGTTATATATAAGTTGCTGTCAGTACTCTACATGACATCTCTGCTGCCAGGTACATCTCCCAGCTCTACTCTCACCCCGATTGGCCAAGAAAAACACCCAATCAGTTGAAAGAGGAACTGAAACAGAATATCCAGTCCAGTCCGTTCTGGCTGCTCAACCCACAGAGTATGTACCGCTACATCCGACGCATCATGGAGAAGAGGCGGCACGGACAGCCTGTGTCATTCACCGACTTCTTCGGCCACCTTGTGGGAGAGACGTTGCTCAAAGGGGTAGGTTCTGCAGTGTGTGAGACTGCCTTAATTCATGCAGGACTGTTATATAGTTTGACTGTGTGATGTTGTGAGACAAACACTAACATTGCGTGTCTGGTGTGTGATTCTGTAATGTTGTGTGACTAACACTATGTAACATTGTGCAACAAGCAGTAACATTGTGACTGTAACATTGTGCAACAAGCAGTAACATTGTGTGACTGTAATATTGTGCAACAAGCAGTAATGCTGTGTGACTAATATTGTGCAACAAGCAGTAACATTGTGTGACAAGTAATATTGTGCAACAAGCAGTAATGTGATGTGTGACTAATATTGTGCAACAAGCAGTAATGTTGTGTGATTGTGCAACAAGCAACAAACTGTAACGATGTGATTGTGATATTATGTGACAAACTGTAACATTGTGTGATTGTGATATTATGTGCGACAAACCCGTAACATTGTGTGACTGATATTGTGTGTTAACAATGACTGTAACATTGTGTGATTGTGATATTATGTGACAAACCGTAATATTGTGTAACAAACAGAAATGCTGTGTGACTGTGATATTGTGTGACAAACCGTAACATTGTGTGATTGTGATATTATGTGACAAACCGTAACATTGTGTGATTGTGATGTTATGTGACAAACCGTAACATTGTGTGATTGTGATATTATGTGACAAACCGTAACATTGTGTGATTGTGATATTATGTGACAAACCGTAACATTGTGATTGACAAACCGTAACATTGTGTGATTGTGATATTATGTGACAAACCGTAACATTGTGTGATTGTGATGTTATGTGACAAACTGTTACATTGTGTGACTTAGTGATTTGTAACAAACAGTAATAAAAGTGTGATAAACTTAACTTCCTGTTACATCTGTAACCACCTGTAATGTGACTCCCTATAACATACCCAGCATCTGTGTAATGTGTGTGACTCCCTGTAGTGTGTGTGACTATCTGTGTACAGAGGCTGGACACCAGGTTAACAGACCAGCAGCACAGACTCCAGTCTGGGGAGATCCCCATGCCTCTCTACACCTGCCTCCATGTCAAGAAGCATGTGTCCGCCATGATCTTCCACGGTAAGACAAGCTAGCTCCCTTTCCATCCCTCTATGATCTGCCCTTACCTTCCACAGTAAGGACCGCTAGCTCCCTATCCATTCTTCTGTACACCTGTCCCCATGTCAGGAAGCATGTGTTCACTAGGACTTTCCATGGTAAGACCCGCTAGATCCCTGTCCATCCCCCTATGATCTGTCCGTGATCTTCCATGGTAAGACAACCACCTGGAAGAGCGGAAGGCAGGTCGCGGGTTCATTCCCGACTGTCCCGACATTGTCATATGAGTGAAATATCCTCAAGCACAACGTTAAACTCAATTTCACCTCACCTCACGATGGTAAGACCCACTAGCTCCCTGTCCATCTCTATATGATCTGTCCATGATCTTCCACAGTAAGACCTGCTAGTTCCCTGTGCATCCCTCTATGATCTGTCCATGGTAAGACCAGCTGTCTCCCTGTCCATCCCTCTATGATCTGTCCATGATCTTCCCCCGCTTATGATCTGTCCCCTCTATGATCTGTCCATGATCTTCCACGGTAAGACCCACTAGCTCCCTGTACATCCCCCTATGATCTGTCCATGATGTTACCACGATAAGACCCGCTATAGCTCCCTGTGCATCCCTCTATGATCTGTCCATGATCTTCCACGGATAAGACCCGCTATAGCTCCCTGTGCATCCCTCTATGATCTGTCCATGATCTTCCACGGTTAGACCCACAAGCTCCCTGTCCATCCCCCTATGATCTGTCCATGATCTTCACGGTAAGACCAGCTAGCTCCCTGTCCATCCCTCTATGATCTGGACATGATCTTCCAGGTAAAGACCCAATTTTTAGCTCCCTGTCCATCCCTTATGATCTGTCCATATTCTCCAAGCCACGGTAAAGCCCAATCAGCTTGTCCATTCTATGATCTGTCCACCAAACTCAAATTCCTGTTCACTATGTGCTTGAGTGTTCATACCTCTATTCGCTCCCTGTCCATCCCCCTATGATCTGTCCATGATGTTCCACGGTAAGACCAGCTAGCTCCCTGTTCATACCTCTGTACACCTGTCTCCATGTCAAGATCTTTGTCTTTGCCTCTCAATACATGCTATTGACTGCTGTTCTGGTGTGGATACATTATCAGTTTAATCATTTGCTGCCGCTGACTATTACTACAAGTATGTTTGCAGTGTTTTCTACAGTCACTAACATTACCTACACTTAACAATGTGGTTTGGCTGAATGTGTATCGACTGTGTATCATTATTCTCATTCTCTTGTGTGGGACCGTCGGAGTAGCCTTGTAGTTAAAGCATCTGCTCGTTACGCTGAAGACACGGGTTCGATTCCCCAAATCGGTACAATTTGTAAGGCCCACTTCTGGTATCCCCTGTCGTGATATTGCTGGAATATTGCTAAAAGTGGCGTAAAACCATACTCACTCACTTGCTCTACAGATTGGATCAGAGCACTACATTGTTTCCTCTAGTCAAAGGATCAGTGTACGTCTTCTTTGCCATCAATCCATCCATTTCTTTCATTCTCAGCTCCCTGAGGAGTATACAACCCATGCTGCCTGTACGGCACTAGAAGGGTAATAGTCACATTGGCAGCTCATCCTATCGGGTACCCATTTACTGCTAAGTAAAACATGCCTATTTTGAACAAATTCACACCGGAGGTGACCGCATGTGGTTTAGTGTAGGGCAGGATTGGTTGGTTGGTTGGCTGGTTGTTTTTTTTAAGGCCGCACTTCGCAATATCCCAGCTGTATCACTCACTCACGCATGAACGCACACACGCATGAACGCATGCACTCACTCATTCATGTTATGGAACATTGTGAAAAGCAACATATATTACCCATCAAAAGTTTAGACTCACTTGAAGCACTCACTACATGTTATGTATAATATATGTATGGTTACATCGAAGATGAATTTCTCCACTTACTTGCGGGAACCAACTGCAAACCCTTTTGCATCAAATTGCTGCAAAGCATGTGAAAATAGGAACAGCTGCATTTTGGTGTAAAGTTTTGTTAAGAATTCACCAATTTTCACTGAGTTTCATCATTTATTGAACTCATGGCAATAATCTTTTCAACGTTTACGAATCTGTTTTACAATAAATCAGTTCATGTATAAACAGTACATTCAAATATTGGAATATTTGGCAAAGACTAGTTTAGAACAGTTGACTGAAGTAAGTGGCTACATTTACACTAGTGAGGCTAAACCTTTGATTGGTAATATAGAACCCAACTCACTCACTCTTATGGTCCACTTAACTGAACATTAAGAGAATATGAGGGGTCAAAAACATTGTTTTTATATAACAAAAGGAGTGAATGAGGGAGTTTCATCATATAGAGATTAAAAATAAAAGTAATTTCTTATTTTTAAAGTAACATAATTATTGGAGGTAAGCAAAATGTTTATGTATAATTTTGGAGAGATTCCTGAGTTGTTGATAATGAAGATGTGTGTTTTCAGAGTGGATGGAGTTCTCGCCGTATGAGATCGGGATGCCAAAGTATGCGACGTTCATGAGGCCGGAGTTGTTTGGGAGCAAGTTCTTCATGGGTCAGCTGGTAAAGAAGTACCCAGAACCCCCGCTGCACTTCCTTCAAGGTCAGTGACTTAGCCAACCCCTGACATATGGAATTCTTAGCTGCTTTAGGGGCGATTACAGGGGTAGTCTAGTGGTTAAAGTGTTCACTCGTGACACTGAAGACCTGGGTTTGATTCCCCACATTAGTACAATTTGTGAAGCCCAGTTCTGGTGTCCCCCGCTGTGATATTGCTGAAATATTGCTGAAAGTGGCGTAACTCTTTACTGCTTTCTATTTTTTGTTAATTATTATGTTGCTAAAACATGTAATACTGGGTGGGGAAGGGGACTAGGATTTCGAGACTAGATATTGTTTCAGCCACTTATGCAAAGCCAGATGTTTATTTATTGAAGGAACGAATCTTCATAAAATAATTAAATCATGGTTATCCCATAACATTTTTGTGGCGAACATTTTTTTGGTTTTCAATAGGCTGATTGAGGGGTTTTTTTTTCAAACACTTTCTATTTCAATGATTTTTTTTCTGCCATCATGAAAAAAATTATCAAAACAAAAGACACATGTAACAATGATACTGTATCACAGTGAGACGTATCATTTCTACAACTATATATCATTTTGTGGTGATGTTAGTGTATCTCACAAATTTCCTTACTCACACATTCATGTTGTTATTAGTATGTTGTGTTTGTCCATAACATCCATGGAGTTGTCTCCCCTGTAGGTATCTGATGCAGTGTCTTCTGCCTGTACGATCTATATTTGTATGTTGTACTTGGTCCATGTAAAACCCATACCAATGGAGTTATCTCCCCCTGCAGGTATCTGGGGCAGTGTCTCCTGCCTGTGCGATCTATATTTCCATGTTGTACTGGTCCATGTAAAACCCATACCAATGGAGTTATCTCCCCCTGCAGGTATCTGGGGCAGTGTCTCCTGCCTGTGCGATCTATATTTCCATGTTGTACTGGTCCATGTAAAACCCATACCAATGGAGTTATCTCCCCCTGCAGGTATCTGGGGCAGTGTCTTCTGCCTGTACGATCTATATTTCCATGTTGTACTGGTCCATGTAAAACCCATACCAATGGAGTTATCTCCCCCTGCAGGTATCTGGGGCAGTGTCTCCTGCCTGTGCGATCTATATTTCCATGTTGTACTGGTCCATGTAAAACCCATACCAACGGAGTTATCTCCCCCTGCAGGTATCTTGTGCAATGTCTCCTGCCTGTGCGATCTATATTTCCATGTTTTACTGGTCCATGTAAAACCCATACCTATGGAGTTATCTCCCCTTGCAGGTATCTGGGGCAGTGTTTCCTGCCTGTGCGATCTATATTTCCATGTTGTACTGGTCCATGTAAAACCCATACCAATGGAGTTATCTCCCCCTGCAGGTATCTGGGGCAGTGCCTTCTGTATACAGTTCAAGCGTCTCCTGCAGGACGACAAGCAGGTGGATGCAGTGGAACTCATGAGGCGAGAGAGGGAGGAGCTAGGTAAGAGTTGTCTCCCCTTATACTCATTACAGCTTCATCATGACAATTGCAAAGTTTATTTCATTACAGACTCAACATTCATAACAGTGCTTGGAGGGAAAATTTGAGGTGGTAGTAGAAGGATCAGGAGGATCGCATTTTGTTGATATACATTTCACTCTGATTAAAACTGCAAAAATTGAGAAAACCCAGGAAGTTGGGTAACAGTTGTGTTTTTTTCCATTGTGCTTCAGCAGTTACAGCTCAGGGGCGGTGGGGTAGTCTAGTGGTTAAAGCATTGGCTCGTCAAGCCGAAGACCCGGGTTGGAATCCCCACATGGGTACAATGAGTGAAGCCCATTTCTGGTGTCCCCCACCGTGATATTGCTGGAATATTGCTAAAAGTGGCATTAAACCATGCTAACTGAACTCCCTCACAGATTATCAAACCAATGTCACAGATACAGTATTTTTCAATAGTTTTAACTTTAACAGCATAAAGAAAGTCTCCCTTATTTGTTTCACTGCTCTTTCAAAGCAGTAAAAATGTGTGTTATTTCAATATTATACATTTCCTTCCGTTGGAGAAGAGTTGCATGTGTCTTTTTGTTCATTCGAGAAATTGATCAGATACATGATGAAAATGCATTTAAACTAAGAAATTTAAAGAAGTGATTTGTTTTTATTACACTGTATTGTATATGATTTTGCAGAAAAGGAACTTCAACAAGATATGGACGACCAGTCCGATGAGGACAGTGACACAAGTGATCCCGAGTCCGAGATGGACACACCAGCAAAGTCCAATACGAAGACAACCAAGACGCCGCTAAGGAAACCCTCTCTACGAAAAACAAAGTCGGGTGAGAAGAGTCAGAAGTCGTTCTGGTCCGGGATGCTGGAGAGTTTGTTTGACTCGGCGTTGTTCCAGTCCATTGAAGGTCGGGCAGCCATGGTCCACAACTTCATGAGAGGCCTGTCCTTGTCCAATGTCTACCCATACTCCCCTTTTGATGCCTCCACTACCGTCAACAAAGAAGGTTGGTTTGTTGCCATGAAGAGTCCATGGCAGTAGTCTGGACTCTGGGACAGTCTAGGTTCCCTGTAGTCTGCTCTATGCTTGGACTCTGTGACAGTCTAGGTTCCCTGTAGTCTGCTCTATGCTTGGACTCTGTGACAGTCTAGGTTCCCTGTAGTCTGCTCTATGCTTGGACTCTGTGACAGTCTATGTTCCCTGTAGTCTGCCTCTATTTCCCACCACACTCTGTGACAGTCTTTGTTTCCCTGTAGTCTGCTCCTGTAGTGGACAGTCTTTGTAGTTTTCTTTGTATTGACTAATTAGGGCTATTGAACAATAGCCTGACAGACAGGAATGCATAATTGATTAATGTTAGCACAAGTCTAGACAACAATCATGTTTAGGGAACAACTTAATGTTTATGGTAAAACTTCAGGAAGAATTTGTTGGTCCAGGATTTACAGTAACATATTTTGATTTTTCAAACAGCTAACAGACTACCTACCTCTGAAACATCCAATGTGTACAGTTAGTACACAATGCCATGCATCAACCTAGTCAGCAAGTCTGACCATTTAATTCCATTTGTCAATTCTTGCAACAAATATGGGTTGTCACTATTGACTCACTAATCTCTTTTAATCAACAGACCAGTTTGATGGTATATTTGAGATGTATCCAACCCACATCAAGAAGTTGTACGTCGTTGACGGGGGACTGACATTCAACTCCCCGTTCCCTCCGATGCTCCGCCCACAGAGAGGGGTAGATCTTCTGCTGTCCTTCGACTTCAGTGCCAGACCCAGCGACTCCACACCACCATTCAAGGTACCCTCACCTGGCCTCTCATGGTATTCAGTCTGTAGCATCAAAGACCATGTCACATTTGCCACCATAATTTCACCTTGGAATTTTCACAATTTCCATCATGCTAACTACTAACTTATGACAGGTTTTCCCAAACTCATGAGTGTAAGGGGTGGTGGGGTAGCCTACTGGTTAAGGTGATCGCTCGTCACACCAAAGACCCTGATTTGATTCCTCACATGGGTACAATGTGTGAAGCCCATTTCCGGTGTCCCCCCGCCATAATATAATAACATGTTTTATTAATGATGTGTGTGTTTTTGCAATCTCCCCACACCTCTCTTGTGTATGGGGGTGGTGAGGTAGCCTCGTGGTTAAGGTGATCACTAATCATACCGAAGACCCAGGTTCAACTCCCCACATGGGTACAATGTGTGAAGCCTATTTCTGCCATAATATTGCTGGAATATTACTAAAAGCAGCATAAAACCATACTCATTTGTGAATGAAATTTGATTGAATTATGTACATTTTGAGGTATATTATTGTATTTGGTCAAGTATGAAGCTATGGTCAAAATGAGTCCAGGGTTCATCCAAATATCATTTAATGATCATAATCAGATTGCAATCATTTTTGACTGAATTCCTGCTTCAGCATTTATCATTTGTTGTTTAAAACAAAATTAATATTACTTCAGCAATAAAATACATAAAGAAAAACAAAAACCTAAATGCTGACCTATTTTTAGCATTATATTGATTGAATCAAATTAATCAAAGTTATGATAGTGACTAAATGCTGGGTATCATGGTTTTCATACAATGTGTGTTTGTTGTTTACCACCATTAAGATTAAATGATTAAATCCTGACCACACAATAGGATATCCAGTAGATTTGGTTGGTTGGTTTGTCGTTTTATGCGCAGTCAGCAATATTCCAGCTATATGGAGGTGGTCTGTAAACAATCAAGTCTGGACCAGAAAATCCGGTGATTAACACCATGAGCATCGATCTACACAAATGTGATACGATGACATATCAACCAAGCCATTAGTTGCCTCTTACGACAAGCAGGGGTTACTGAACACCAATTCTAACCCAGATCTTCACGGGTCCAATCCAGTGGAGAAGCTCAATCTGACATACATAAGTGTTTTTGAATCTCTGTAGGACATTGCTGTTTACCATGTTTATTTGTCAGGAACTGCTGCTGGCTGAGAAATGGGCTCGGCTGAATCAGGTCCCGTTCCCCCCGATTGACCCGTCAGTGGTGGACCGGGAGGGACTGAAGGAGTGCTATGTGTTCAAGGATCCAAAGGACCCTCACTGCCCCGTGGTGCTGCACTTCTGTCTCGTTAACATCACCTTCCGCGATGAGAAGATGCCAGGTAGGTTCTTGTCATCACTTTCTGGGTGGTGATGCTAGATAGGTCCTTAACATCACTTTCTGGACGGAGATGCTTGATAGGTCCTTAACATCACTTTCTGGACGGAGATGCTTGATAGGCCCTTAACATCACTTTCTGGACAGAGATGATAGATAGGTCCTTAACATCACTCCCTGGACGGAGATGCTTGTTAGGTCCTTAACATCACTTTCTGGACAGAGATGCTTCATAGGCCTTTAACATCACTTCTGGGTGGTGATGCTAGATAGGTCCTTAACATCACTTTCTGGGTGGTGATGCTTGATAGGTCCTTAACATCACTTTCTGGATGGTGATGCTTGATAGGTCCTTAACATCACTTTCTGGATGGTGATGCTAGATAGGTCCTTAACATCACTCTCTGGATGGTGATGCTAGATAGGCCCTTAACATCACTTCTGGATGGTGATGCTAGATAGGTTCCTAACATCATTTTCTGGATGGAGATGCTTGATAGGTCCTTAACATCACTTTCTGGATGGTGATGCTTGATAGGTCCCTAGCATCATTCTGGATGGTGATGCTTGATGGGTCCTTAAAATCACTTTCTGGACGGAGATGCTTGATAGGTCCTTAAAATCACTTTCTGAGCTGAGGTGTTAGATAGGTCCTTAACATCACTTTCTGGATGGAGATGCTTGATAGGTCCTTAACATCACTTTCTGGATGGTGATGCTTGATAGGTCCCTAGCATCATTCTGGATGGTGATGCTTGATCTGTCCTTAAAATCACTTTCTGGACGGAGATGCTTGATAGATTCCTAGCATCACTTTCTGACCTGAGATGTTAGATTGGTCGTTAACATCACTTTTGAGCTGAGATGCTAGATAGGTCATTAACATCACTTTCTGGATGGTGTTGCTGGATAGGTCCTTAACATCACTTTTCAGGTGAAATGTTAGATCATTTCACTGGATGGATGGTGATGCTGGATAGGTCCTTAACATCACTTTTCAGGTGAAAATGTTAGATATGTCATTAACATTCCCTTCAGGGATGGGGAGATCCCCGCTGGTTTGTTAACATCACTTTCAGGATTGTGCCAAATTAGGAATATTTCTTTTTATTTTGCAACATTTTGTCCTATGCAATATAGCCTCTTCTTAATTCAAAGTGGTCAATTTTTACTGACATTACCTGCTGACATGGGTCTGAATTTTGCTTTCAATAATCCTTCTTCAAATTGATTTGATTTTCTCCTCAAGGAATTCCTCGAGAAACAGAGGAGGAGAAGGACTTTGCTGACTTTGACCTGTTTGATGACCCTGAACGACCTTACTCAACCTTCAATTTCAAGTATACAAACAAATCCTTTGACCGTCTGACAAAGCTTACCGAGTTCAACACCCTAATGCACAAGGATCTGGTTTTGGAGCACATCAAGAGCTGCATCAAAGTGAGGCGGAGACATAGCATCCGACGACCAATCAAATTGAAGGACATTAAGAAACTTGGTCTGAAGGACAAAAACAAGGTTGAAAAGCTGGAGGCATTTATACGATCTTTGGATCAGGACGAACCACCGATATGTTGAGGATGATGCAGTTATAGCAGTCTTATCTTGTTCTTGGCAATAGATTTTATACAAGAATCAGATTATATTCAAACTGATAGCTGCTGACAAAGAAGTAGCAGTACTTTCATAAAGGCAATCTAAGCCTTTTATTGCACACAGGTTAGTCAGAGAGTTATCTCCCTTTTGTTGCTTCATTTATGAGATACTAGTTGTCTCTCTTCTGTTTCTGCATTTAAGCAAGATAATTATGTCCCTTTTGTGACTGCGTTTTCTCACTTATGTTTCTGCATTTACAAAGACAAGAGTTACCTCCCTTATATATTGGAACCTTGGTGTATTTTATGTCATTCGGGCCTTTCCGTAACACCCTGCCATGCAGAGCCTTGAATTCAAAGCATCAAAGCAGAAAAATATATGTAATGGCATTTAATTTAATGAAAAAGACATTCCTAATTATGGAAGAGTGCCAGCTGACAATGCCTTACACATGTGAATCTGTCTGCTGCTGTTTACACTGGAGTAGATTCTCACAGATTAATTTGTCACCATACAAAATATGTTGTATTGATAAACATGATGAATCAGATTGCCCCTCTCCATTTGTTTTGTATGGATAATTGAGGTACCTATGATGACCACAGTGTAATTGTATTGTATAAATGAGGTAATTCAATTAATTCACCATTGAAATGCTGTTCAAAATGGTATTATACCCAACTTTTCCTGACTCATTTTGAAAAAAATATACCACAGATAATCTCACTGTTGTATCTCTAGGTGCGAACTGTCTCAAGAAATCAGCTGAAGGAAATCATACAGATAAGATGTATTTATTTCATAGTAAGGATTTTTGTCCTTTGATAAAATATGTAGAAATTATCTTTGTAAAGTTGGGTTTTTGTTTCCGTATCCTGAGCTCCCTGTGTATAATAATCATATCTATCATCCCTAAACCATGACTAGCGTTGTCATTCAAGCCTCCGACAGGATTCATATTTCTCTCACATCGCCATGGACACAGGCATTCCAGCCCGTACATTCTATAAAATTAAAATGTAGCACTTATCTTGGTTGTTCTTATATTCCTTCCACGAAACCATGATTATGAAATCAGATATTCATCCTTTCACATTTTATGTGTCTAACAACTGCTGTAAATGTCAATCTGTTATTGTGCATGAAAATATTCCATTAATGTTGCTTTCAGCTTTCATCACACTTAGAATGACATGATAATTTATATGTGTGTTTCCATGGTCACAGTACAATCTGTATTCTGTGTATTTGATGTATCAAACATATATTTCATCAGCTTCAGACATGTTGTTCATGTTGATTTTTATCAATTTTACAATTTTCTACTAGATGTTGTACATATGTTTTGACTGCTCAGGGCTTAATTTGGATGATTGGTTGTTAGGAATGTAGCAGCTTTTCCCTGAAAAGGATGTACCATATATTACTGTAGATAAGCCGACCCCCTAACTTGACCCTTAAAATCAGTATCAAAATGGTATGTTTCGTACATAAGCCGCCCCCCCCACGATGAGGTCCTAATCGCGGCCAACTCAGACCACAAAACAGCTGTCAGTGACCAATAGTTATAACTTCAGTCTGCATTATTTACAGAAATCACAATCATATTGCGTCTACTCACGCCTTAAAATTTATTGTACTTGACAGAAAATGGATACGCATACATATATATTGTTTTGCTGAATTATATATTTATTGTAGCTGGACGATCACATGTCAGCAAACTGCCATGTTTATTTCACCTCATTCCATGCGCATACAACTTCCACTTACCATGTTCGTGAGGGTACGCTTTTCGTCGATAAGCCGACCCCTTTCTACAGGCTGCTTTTGTTGGTCTTCAAAATTTGGCTTATCTACGGTAATATATGGTATGTTGCAGTGAGGTGGGGACCTGTAACCTAGAATCCCCACAGGGGCCAAGGATGTAGTTAGTTGAGTTTTGTTGTCTGTCAGTTTCCATGAGTGCCTTAGTAGAAGTCAAGAGTGGTAGACTAGAACTTCAGTTGCAGCATCTAATTAGTACCCAATATTAGGTGATGTCATATTAAAGGACGAAGATATGGTAAACTCCGTTTTTAACGAACATGCTTAAAATGAACCAATTGTTTAGTCTCGGCCACTTTCTATATGATTTAGTTGAAATGTGTAAAATGAACTATGGTTGTAACAAACTTTAGTTAGTGGTCCTTTTGGGTTGATTCTAACTGTAGTTTACTGTATGTGTATAGCAACACCAGTTGTCTCCCCTTTGTCAGACCTTGGCCTCGAGCATTCGTCACCATTCGCCCCTTTCCGTAAACTCCGAGAAGACTCGTCCCCCTCTTGATGCTTATTATGTCTGAAAATACGACAAACCAATCAGAACGCGCGTACATGACCGCGGTGCTTTGATAAAAAAAATCCTGAGTACTTAAATCGTTTATGGCATTATGTCATTGTTTAAAAAATCATGAACAATATATATCGCCATATTGAAAGTACAAAGAACGTAGCTAACAGGATTTTGCTGCCTATTATTAAGTTTTTAATAAGAATCATGCGATTGACGGTGAGAGATTCAAAAACACGCATGTGCGTTAGTTGACATAATGGCTCTCATGGGTCCAACTGAGTGTATATCTGACGATCTTGCGGGCTTGTTATGGAGATTGTACGTGCGCTTCCAACAATTTTAGGAAATGTAATTACAAATGTTTCAAAACAATAATATTATATTTGTATGTAACTAATCAATTTTAATCTCAAACATTGGGCTTATATTTCACATCTCTTGGGATATTTTAGTCTGACTATTTTTTTGGTCATTCATATTTTTTTCAGCAAATTCATTTAAAATTCCACCAGGGGTATGACAGCAAGATTACACGAATGTTCAGTTTGAGAAATATATTAAAGTCATTCTTGAGTATGTGCTTTGGGATTTAATGTAGCTGAAATTTTTAAACTTTTATTGGCATATTCAATACAACAATTCCCCGTTGTGATTAGTAAACCGTAATTGGTAATATAAGGTTCACAGCTGGTAATAATTACATGAGAATATGTCTTTAACAAATATGTTTTTCTCCTTCTTTTAGTAGTATCAAAGAGGTTTAATTCTTTAAAATAAATAAGTAAACAAACCCCCAAAACAACAACCTAGCAATACAATGTACATGTGCTTCGGTGATAATTAAGCAACATTGGAATCAAACAGGGATAGAGTTATCGTTCTTGTTTAAAGTAGTTCCAATGTTCATGCGCCAATATGAAATCCTTCCAGAGGGGCACGAGTCGCTATTCGGCTTGTCCCGGAATAACACGAGTTGGTCACGAATGGGCCTCGAGGTGCCTCTTTTTGGGGTCATCTCTGTATTCAGTGTTTCTCTTTATCCTGATATTTGTTGGACTTGATTATTTCCATGGAAACCAGCCTGATCAACAACGTATCACATGTTCATTTCACAATCGTTAGACATACATTCCAACTGGTTGCTGCGGTTCACGTTCATTGGTCATGGAGGACAATATATCGTGGATTGGTCTTGGAGTAGGAAGTGATGTAATACCCTGGTTCAGTCATGTGATGTCATGGATGTATTGGCCATGTCATGGTTTTGACGGTTATGGACTTGGTACATGTTGTGGCTTGGACACAAGTCGTGGATTAGGTATCTCATAGATTGAGTACGTCACAGATCAGATACATCATGGATTGGTCACAAGTCATGGATTGTTGTTGATTGACATGAAATACACAATGTCATTTAGAAAGTGGTCAAATGTAACATGTTATATTTGGGATTACACTTTCTTTGTAAAGTGGGCGGTGGGGTAGCCTAGTGGTTATAGCGTCCGCTCGCCACGCTGAAGACCCGGGTTCGAATCCCCACGTGGGTACAATGTGTGAAGCCTATTTCAGGTGTCCCCCGCTGTGTTGTTGCTGGAATATTGCTAAAAGCGGCGTAAAACTAAAACTCAGTCAGTCAGTCAGTCTTTGTAAAGTACAGATTGGTGATTGACATATCTTGGATCAGATGCAGGTCTTGATTGGTAGCATCATGGATTTTCATGTCGATTTTTGTCCATGTTATTGATTGAGTACACTTTATAAATTGGAGTGAGTGAGTTTGGTTTTACGCCGCTTTTAGCAATATTCCAGCAATATCACGGCAGGGGACACCAGAAATGGGCTTCACACATTGTACCCATGTGGGGAATCGAACCCGGGTCTTCGGCGTGACGAGTGGACGCTTTAACCACTAGGCTACCCCACCGCCCCCTTATAAGTTGGAGTGAAAGTAGTCCTACTTAAATCTGTTCATACCATGTTGTTCTCCTACATGCTGGCTGGCCTCACTGGAACAGTGTATGTTTTATCTGTGCTGACTAAGGTCAATTGTGATTCTCTACAACATTGTGATCCATTAATGTGCTTCAGTCATTGTTATTATGTAATGTCATTACATTTCCTGTGATACAATTTGTATAGTGATATTTCTATTGACTGTAATTATGTATCATGTTTATGTATATCTTTGTGACAGAAATGATTAAATCAAATGATTTTTTGCCCACAGTTTGTGCAACTTTATGTGCAGCTTCAGTTCGTAACTATTTATGGTGAACATGTTATTTTCTCTTGTATTTTCTTTTCTTGGGATACTTCAACCTAACTTATCAGATATGGAATCAAGTTGAATTCTTTCATCAGGGTTTAACCTTGACTTAAAAACTAGGGGTCCAGAGAATCCCATATTGTAATTTCCAGGATCCTTTCTGTAAATATACTGGTCCTGTAAAGTAGTGAAATGGTTTAGCGTATTGTACTGTAAAAGTTTAGAATTACTTTGATTACAAGACGTGTGTACGTGTTAATAATTTGTAAGGTACAGTGAATATCATTGTACATGTTTTGGTATACATATTTGTGAGTACTGGATGCACATTTCTGTGTTGTGTAATCCCCTGTTTTATCTTCCTTCCAAATCTGTAAAATTGAAACATCCTCCCATAATGTCTTCAGGAGCCACACAAAGAAACCCACAAAAACATATTCATCATCCATTGAAGGGGACTTGTACATAAGAAATTAATATACTGCAAACCTGATAATGTTGCAGGTATGTCTTATGCACAGTTTGGTCTGTTTCAGTGAGAATACGTGTTAGGCATTTATAGCAGACAGCATAAAACAGAGTTATCCCCTGAATCTCTTTCATTCAGAAAAACCTTGTTACTGTTAGTGCGAAATAGCACCGGCATGTACCATTTTTTCAACCTCAAGCCACTGGCTAAAAGAGTTAAATTTACATCAAGTACAAAATGTTGAATCCAATGCATGAATAATAAAACCGAAAACTGTCAAGGGACACAACTCTGCACTATTCAAAACCCTGGACCACTAAAAGGAGTAATCTGTCTTGAGCACAGTTTTACTCTTTTTCAAACAATATTTCAGTACTGTTCCAAGTGTAGATGACAAATGACAAGAACCGTTTTCCATACAGAAACAATTTTTTTTATTAAAATGTATGTCTTCTACAATATTGTATTCAGCATGGTTTACAGAGATATTGGCATAAAAAACATAGCAAAATATGACTTGGTTTGGATACAACTTGCACTAAATAAATAACACCAACACAACACTATACACATACTTTTTATAACAAGAGAAACTACCCCTCTATAACGCTAACGTTGCCCTCCCTCACTGTAACACCAGATTTGGGGAGCAGGCCTGCAACAGGCAATGAGTGTGTACAACATTGGGGGACATTTTGACATCCAGATTCATACTACTCAAAAACATTAAGGAATACTATTTCGCCATGATAACTATAGTAATACGACTTGAATGTCCTTAACTTATTTTGAGCAGTATATATCCATGAATGCTTAAGTAAAATATGGGTTAGACATCTTGAAGGTTTTAAGAGATTTTCATGATGAAAGTACATGATATGGACTGAAAAATATGACTAGGTATTTCTGAACGAGATGAATTTTCATTTCAACATTGAACACAAGGTAGAATTAGGATGAGTAATGCTGTCTGTTGCATATCATGTTTTTATAAATATAATTTGGGTTCTTTGACTTGACTGTATTATTATCATATACAAATGTACTCAGGAATGAAACACTATATTTACCCTGATATAAAAACGTTATTTTCCTCAAGTGATATAAAAAGTTGTGCCAGAACTACTTTTTATAACTTTGTAAAGCTATGACTATCCGAGCAAGATGAAGAACAGTAATTTCATAAGACTGAGCATTTGACTTTTTTCGATATAATGTTTATCTAATCTTCTGACACACGGAGTTTTAAGTTTTCACTTTTGGCTGCACAAGGGATGAAAATAACGATGTAACAATTAACTTGACACAGATATGTTTATCTGGCAAGTAAGGACAGATATAGCTAAGAAGGTAGGTTTGGATAATTGGACATCTGGGCCCACTTGCACAAAGCCATCTATGGTGATCTCAACTCCTAAACTCTAACACAGATTTTGACGGTCTTAGCGCTAAGATAGCTTTGTGCACATGGCCCCAGCAATTTCTGAATGCTGTTTGGTCAGTAGGAAGGTTCTAGTAGTAACAATGTTTTACTTTTGAGAAAAATATGTAACATTGTCCATCATGAAATAAAAAAATATTTTGTCATCTGAACTAGGCTGTAGGGTTTTATGAAACTTATTTTCTGAAATTTTCATCATATTGACAATTAAGATGTCAACAATAATAAACAGAATTATCTTCTCAAAACATGGAATTATTTCAGGGTAACACCATTTATGCAGTTGTCATAGATAACATAGCATTCCTCAAACTTGTATATTCTGTGTATCACAACCTCTGCAGCCTGTCAGTGAAACCTAGCTCAAATATTACATCACACTCACAGCTGGTATGCATGAATAAAAGGTCAAAATAAAGGTTCAAGTTCAGAAAACAATTTCTTCAATAACTCTACAGTAAGGAAAAAAACAAGCCTGTCCAATCACAAGATCATTTTAGGAACACTTATAGTGAGTGAGTTTAGTTTTATCGTCGCTTCTAGCAATATTCCAGTAATATCAGGGTGGGGGACACCAGAAATGGGCTTCACACATTGTACCCATGTGGGGAATCGAACCCGAGTCTTTCGTGTGACAAATGGAGGTTTTAACCACTAGGCTACCCCACTGTCCCAGATTACTTTCATCCATAAAATGTAAATAATAAGCAGCCCTTTAAATTAATGAAAATGATATTCAATGTACATTTTTTTCTAATCTCATATTTTTAGGTTACCTACTTTTCCGATCATGTCGCAGGCTCTTATGTCACAACCTCAATACCCCAAAAAACTTCGTGAATATCTGTTTGAAATAATGACAAGTTTGCTAAAATGATCAGTCAGACAATCAGTAGAAAACATAACTGGTTAAGCTAAAGCTGGGCACACAGTATACGCCATATTTACATGCAAAGCACTTCTGTCAGCCCTGCTGGGAATAGTTAAAAATCGATATTCTTCATGATCTTCTTGTAAAGAATACAAGTAACATCATAACAAAGATAATTCTGTTGGTTCTGGAAACAATTTTTGATGAAATGACAGCATGGCAATGGCAGCATTTTCTCCTTCATACTGTTGTTGCTTGACCTCATATCATTGGGAGTTTCTGAGTGATGAAATGAGCAAAACATCTTCTTTATATTAAAACTGATATATCAAGCACAAACCTTCCCCAATAGCTGTCTCCCAGCTGGTTTCTCAAAGCAGATTAAGTGTTGTTAATATTAGTCAGTATGGCTTTATGCCGCTAATAGCAATATCATGGTGGGGGGCACCAGAAATGGGCCTCACAGAGTGTACCCATGTGGGAAATCAAATCCGGGTCTTTGGTGTGACAAGCCAAAACTTTAACCACGCCTCTGCCCTTATGAGGAATGAGACCTGGATGTCCCTACTGTTTGGTATCAGAGCCCACTTTAAAAAAAGGGATCTTTGGCCAGACCGTTTTCAAAGAGTGATGAAGACATTTTAAGTTCCCTTCGTCCTTCGAAATGCTATCTGAACATGTTGCAAGCAGTATTAGTTAGGCTCATTACTTATCCAGGTTATTGTATTCTGTGCAAAATTGATTTGCCCTGAACATGGTTATTTAGCAAACATCAGTACTTTTCAGACATTGTCAACATCTCATTACGTAATGATTGGTCAACTCTGTAAATTGATTAATAAAATAAAAATGGAAAACTTATACCAGCCTCACCTTAACATTAAGTCAAACAGTATCTGTCCCCTCCCAGCTAAAAACATACAAAGGGGAGAGGAAAGCACAGACGATACCCAAAAAGCCATATTTCCACTGAAGTATGAAGCTTGCCAAAATGATAAAATATATGAACGCAACAACAACAGTCACACACCAGATAAAAGTAAACACATGTATGGCGGTCATTCTGAAGCCAGACATTCTTCTGTAACTAAATCTAACCTGACTTTAACAAGGTGAACAAACAAAGCTTTATGCACTAATTTCACATTCCAGTATTTGTCTCCTTGAAATGAATATTCATGTTGACTGAAAATGTACTAAGGAAAAAAAAAAGAGGGGATTACAAGAAAAATAAGTGTTCCTTTATTTCCCACACCAAAGTTTCTTCACAAACTTTGTATTGCACAACTTTTGAAGAAACCTGGAAAAAGATAAATGGTACACTTGTTCTTTTATGTGATCCCTTTTTTTTCCCCCTCAGTATATATTAAGAGGAAATTAAAATAAAAATACATTATGATAAAAAGTATTATAAATATAATTTTTTTGCATATGCGACCCCAAAGAAAACCTTTTCTCCTTATTGCATTGGTCTATGAAATTTATTTTAAAAAAATATTATTATTTTTTTTTTTAATGTTAAACATTCTCCTGCACTGGTAATTACAGTTATGTTCCCAACAACATCCCTGAGTCCTGTGGTCCCGGAGCTCCGAGATTCACAATGTCTATTCCACAGCGTAGTCCAGCATCAGTCTACAGCTGCTAGCACTAGCAACATTAATTTGATTAAAATAACAGGACACCTCATATACAAATGGTAGTCTTGCATTGGATCTATGGGATACAGGGGATTAAACTACAAGATAACAGTCAAGATCTGGGTTAGAATCAGTCTTTTTAGGAAAAAGGTGGTACCATGTCATTTCTACAACCAACAAAAGTGTGTTCTCACCCATGAAGATCCAAGTTAAAATTGGTCTTCAGCAACCCAGGCTTGATGTAAGAGGCCACTAACGGGATTGGGTGGTGAGGCTAGCAGACTTGGTTGACGAGTCGTCATATCTTGATTGTGTAGATCAATGCTGATGCTGTTGATCACTGGATTGTCTGGTCCAGATTCGATTATTTACAGACTGACTGAGTTTGGTTTTACGCCGCTTTTAGCAATATTCCAGCAACATCACGGCGGGGAACACCAGAAATGGGCTTCACACATTGTACCCTTGTGGGGATTTGAACCCGGGTCTTCGGCGTGACGAGCCAACGCTTTAACCACTAGGCTACCCCACCGCCCCTATTTACAGACTGCCTTCACACAGTAGGAATATTGCTGAGGCAGCGTTAAGCAACAAACAAACAAAATAACCACAAGATACTTGGGTAAAGTTACACTCACGACTACCACGAAATGGAGGGGGTCCTATGAAGTGTTATATAGCTAAAATATTTGTTTTGTCCCAGACATAAAAATTATTGTTAATTACAGGACGTTGTCAACTCAACAAATAAATTAATGTCACTTTTAACTTCAACCCCAAATGAAAAATTCATCTGAAAAAACCCAAACCAATTTCAATACTGATAACACATTCTAAATCTCTCATCTCACAAGGGATTCTTTTCATTTCAAAGGTAGTTGTTTGTTATGAAAATCATACATTTTCAAAGACTATGTTTTAGTATACCACACAGCCTGCCAAATTTATTGTTTTGTTTGGATGCAAGATGGTTAAATATATAATTACTTCCAAGGGGTTGTTCACTTGAAACCCTTGTATTACATACATAAGCACAAAGTATATGTAGTTAACAAAGATATCACAAAAATGTCATCCAATGAACACAAGAAAAGAAAATGAGCAAGTCAACCTGTAGCCATATTGCCGAGTGAAAGAACAAACGTAAGAATTACGTCTGACTTGATATTGAACAGAGCAAAGGGACATAAGCAACAGCTCTCTGGGGATTGTGTTGGGTGTGTGTGCAATTTATATTGATTACAATGCCCAGCAAATCCTCCTGAGGGACTGGTCATTTATGATAGAGGGAGGTGATCTGAGAACTATCACAACTTTCCCACACATTATTTTCCGAAGACTTGCATGAAAAAAATTAAAAAATAAAAAATTCCCACACATCCCTCCCCCCCTCCCAATGTAACATATGTCCAAACTTCCCCATATATGAGGCTCAATTGTATAAACAGGAAAAATGCACAACAATATTCACTATACCAAATACTTGACAAGAAACATAAAATGTCCTGAAATCAAAATCTCTAAATCATACAGTACAGTAGGCAACGCAGTTCTTATTACTTCGCAGGACCCTTGAACACATATTCACCAGGGAACATTAGTTTCGTAGAACTAGCTTTTGTAGGCCTTGCCACTTCCGTTAGTTGTGATATATTTTAACAATCCCCTTACTTTAGCTGTTTTATTAATTTACCACACCCTATTCCAGCCACCCCTATTCCGACTGTCCACCCCCACCCAGGCCATCCCTATCCTGACTGTCCACCCCCAACCAGGCCACCCCTATTCTGACTGTCCACCCCCACCCAGGCCACCCCTATTCCGACTGTCCACCCCACCCCAGCTGCCCTTATTATGACTGTCCAACTCACCCCACTCCTGCAACGCTATTCTGACTGTCCAGCCCAGCCCAGCCCAGCCCACCCTATTTTGACTGCCCCCCTTCACCCCTATGATAAATATCCAGTCCCTAATCCGATATTTGGCACCAGGAGTCATGGACTGAAAGCAGTGGGAGTCCCACATCACAGCCCTGCAACAAACCATGGATGGACGAGATGCAGCAAACACAATGTGAGAACGATTCTAATGCCAGGAATGTTTTACAGTCACATCTTCACCATTTACACACGGACAAAATATGGTGGTTTTCAAAGAAAAAGGGACACATTTCACCAAAAGCATTACATCCTATCTTCATGACAACTTATTGGGATGGACCAACAAGTCATCAGCTGACTCTTCATCACAACAGTATCTCAACTAGTCCTAAGTACTAGTAGTTGTCATAACCATCGTTGGCATTAATAGTCATGGCAGAAGCACAACTAGTCATTACTATTACTATTCATTGTGAAAGCATTCTTAAGGGACAACTACTTCTAATTCTGTGATTTAAAAAAAAATACTTGAAAAAAATGGCAAATTGTCCTTGGGAAAAATATATCGTCTGTTGGTTGTTTGTAAAAATATGTTTTGTAGTTAACTTTCAGAAAGTAAAAATTAACCCTGCTATGTAAAGCACTGACAAAAGACAGTCTGTCTAAACAAAATCCTAGCACCCTAGCCCCATCATATTAAACAGTGTGCCTCTAACTAGTCATTAGTATTACTAGTCATCAAGAAAACAATATAATTACTAGTCAGGAAACCAGTTTGTAAGCCTTGGAGGTGGGAGCAGCACTAACCACAAGACGTTGAGCATAAAATGAGACAAAACCTTCTCATGTAGTTCTCATGAGCACCAAAATACCTTTAAATGGATATGTCATAAAATAATGAATTCTATTTAACATAACAAAATCTTTTGCCAATACAGATGGACATGAATATTTAAGGTTGGAAGGCCATGAAAGCAAGATATATGAAAGTGGACAACATGAAAGTCCAAAATGAAACCAATGTGTAATGGGTGCTTTCATGCATGTGCAACCACATCACTACCTTGTTGAATGGCAGTTTCCATGGCAACATAAGCATGAAATATTTTGAGGATGATATCACCTTTACCATTAACAATATACTAAAATTTCATGCAAAATCCTAATCCTATTCCTTTAGCGCACATACTGCGACAAGATAAAACGAAGGAGATACATAGAGGACTAAACTCCCTGTTCTTTCCACAAAACCTAATGGTTGTTGAAACTTTCCCTTGACAAGTGTATCCTATGTTTTAGAAGATCTTTCGAACATACTATGTGTCATCCTTCCCCAACCCACATCAAATTCTCAAACAATCTGTAAACAATCTTTTTAATCATCTACAATTTAGATGAAAGTCCTGTTGTCTTGTGTATTTAACACAAAACAATAGTGTAGAAAGAGAATATTGCCTTGTAACAAATATGGAAAACATTTTAGTTTCATCAATGTTTTAAATTGGCTTTTACAAAATATACATACAGTAACTTGACTGTATCATTCTAATAAGCACCCCCATGTTAATTTTCTAAGCATCCAAAGCGCTAATCATAGCATAATGGTAATGTACATGCAGGAACTATTGGAACCCAACACCCTGTTACACACTATGACCATGTTGTATATGAACACAACATTGTGTTACACTGATCAGGTTGTATCTGAATACAACACTGTTACACATTGTGAAAGATCCAGGCAATGTCGACAATACACCACACAGTATAAGCACTATAACAACTATTATGCACTGGGGACCCACCATGTTGTCCCAAAGCTTCCACTATCAGTGTTGTATTTTGTGGACTTTCTCAATGACACAACAAGGTAAAACAAAACTTGGAGACCTAAAAAATCTATTTACTTTGTTAAAGTTGAAGAATATTTCTGAACACTTTTGTCTGAAAGCTTTCTTGTCATCATCAGTGTTTGAAAATTAAAAGGGTGGGATGATACAAGGTTATAGTCCATTTGGGTTCATATCCTGTTGGGTACAGAGGTTTCAGAACCATGTGTCTTATTTATGTTTTGTGCACTTATCCCAATTTTGAGTTATTTAATCATTTGTCGTTCTCATTTGAACCCAAATGGACTATAAGTTTACAAACAAAAAATTTAATTTTAATTTTACATACAAATCTTGATCTTCCAAATCTCCTAACTTTAGCACACCGGCAATGACATGAAGAATACCAGAATATTCCTGAACGCTTTTGTCTGAAAGCATTTATGTTACCATCAGTGTTCGAAAATTAACAGGGAACAGTGTGGCACTTAAGGTAAATTTTCACATCATATACAAAACTTGATCTTCCAAATCTCCAAATTTTAGAATGACATGAACCATGACACTAGTGCCTAATTCCGAACACTGATCTTCTTACTGAGCAAAACAATGGGATAAACGTCGGGAATATATACAATGACTAGGTTGATATGAGTATGATCAACACGGCAAGTGTGTTTGTCTGCACCAATGAAGTCATTCAGGCGATGAACGCTACCAACATAACCACAAATATGACCATCAAATAGTAATGATCAGTAATGATGAGATAAGGAGGGAAATATAGACAGCAAACACTGCAAGAGAGTAAGAACAAAGGGGGATAACTCCCGAGAATGAAGGGAGTTAACTCTTGATGAACACACCTCATGCCAAAGATATAAACTTATTTTCTAAAATGAACTAAATATTTAATCAGACATCCTTTGTTTCATCTTTGTCTGAGTCAGCCCCCATCTTTGTAATTATTATGTTACACTGTTTTGAAGTCTTTACATCCAGCATACACCAAGCACTTCATACAAGATCTACAACCACTTAATATAAACTAATAGAAGCTTGAGCTAGGGTTGAACACTAAGTGAATATATGATTGGATAGGATTTTATACCAAACCCTACAAGGTATCATTAGTTTAAAAGACCTGAGATGACCATCAATATCTACAAATTATTTACACAAATTCAGTTTAAACTGATTTGTCTTTGAATTTCAGTGTGTTGAAAAAGGGAAAATTCAATGATATTATGAAAGTTATATTGGTATTTTTTTTTTAAGACTCTGTATAACAATATCTCTGGAAGTTTTCCATAATACTATATCAACAACATATCTGTTATTTTTCATTTTTCGGTATTAACAATATCAGTGGTATTTTTCTGCAATACAATATTAATAATAATTATCTTTGGTAGTTTCTAACACCAAAAGTGAATAAACATTTCATCAAAACATTTTAGATAACATATCTGAAATTACTACAAGTAATGGACAATGTAAGTATAGACAGCCCAGGAATGAAGCTTCAGCAAAATGAAATGGCAGCAGCAAGGTCAGGTAAACAGCAAGGTCAAGGTAAACAGCAAGGTCAAGGTAAACAGCAAGGTCAAGGTAAGCAGCAGGTCAAGGTAAGCAGCACAAAGGTCAGAGGATATATACAACATGGAGCTATTACACACAATATCACAAAACATGAGAAACAAATTGAAGGATTCAATGAAAGAAATGGCAGCAAGTGTACGGACGCTTCATACTACAAATGAAAGGGTTGTCAAATATCTTTAAAAAACATGCAACAAAATACAGTTATTGCTTCTAAGCTGAATTAACAGAACTTGCACGACACTCATAAAATAATATCGCTATTGCTTCGAAGCAGGTTAGCTGGTGACTATATGGATATAGATACTTCCTAGACAGTATATTGTTCACCGTAACTATGGTTACTAGAGAACAGTGTCCGTGTGCGGTACCATCAAACAATGTCACAACAGAACAGTGGTATTAAAGATGGCTGCCGGTGTGTAGTGGTTAAGATTAAATGAGAGTTATTGTAAAAAATCTTGAATGATAAATTTCTGTGTTGCTTTGAACGTTTTTGAGCAAGGCACATTTATGATACAAGTTACTGGTGGTCGGTGGATTTGTGATTTTGACATTTTGAATTCTTATCATTACCAGATGGTTGTTGTGAAACAAAGCACTATCACTGGGCTTTACGCCGCTTTTAGCAATATTCGAGCAATATCACGGCGGGGGACACCAGAAATGGGGTTCACACATTGTACCCATGTGGGGATTTGAACCCAGGTCTTCATCGTGATGAGCAAACACTTTAACCACTAGGCTAACCCACCGCCCCCATACACGAGAGAGGTTGCAAAAACACACCAGCAGACATCCTTAATAAAACATGTCAAAGTAGAACACTGTTCTACACAGTTGATACAGCAGATCGCTACCATCACACTTCTATGTTAAACCAATGCGCCATCTAAAGCTATTGTGATAATGCCATTTCTTACCAGTTAACAGTCTCAGGCACTTCAGGAAATATAGCGTTAACACTTGGGTTGGTTACCATGGAAATTGATAAAAATCGTTAGTGTAATGTCAACTGTTGTTATGGTGATTTTGCTGTATCGGAAATGCCACGGATATCACAGTCATCGTTCTTTGGTGCTATATCTCGACAGCAGTACAGTCTTCAATAACTCTAGCATTTTAAATAAATGACATGAATAAAGCTTTCGTAAAAAGCAAATTCTGGCGAATTTTACCAGTATGTGACGTATTGGTGAGAAACAACATAGTGACATAGCTACACAAACAAGCTGAGTGACACGTACACAACAGCATCTAACCTGAAACTGTCTGCCACAGCTGTAGAACTTGGAGTGAAAGAGGGAGTGAGTGAGTGAGTGAGTTGGGTTTTACGCCACTTTTAGCAATATTCCAGCAATATCACGGCTGGGGACACCAGAAATGGGCTTCACACATTGTACCCATGTCGGAAATCGAACCCAGGTCTTCAGTATGACGAGCAGACGCTTTAACCACTAGGATACCCCAACGCCTCCTGTAGGACTTGGGGGGCGGTGGGGTAGCCTAGTGGTTAAAGCGCTCGTTCATCACGCCGAAAACCCAGGTTCGATTCCCCACATGGATACAGCGTGTAAAGCCCATTTCTGGTGTCCCCCGCAGTGATATTGCTGAAATACTGCTAAAAGCGGCGTAAAACTAAACTCACTCACTCACTGTAGGACTTCGATGTAATATGGGTACTGAACATGGCCTTTTTATTTATTCTTTACAATCTCTGTCACAATATGGCTGAAATTTTACCTCACTGTTTACAATATGACACCTTTAAATTCACTGTATTAAACATATTTTATTCACAAATGGTGAATGGGTTTCGGCCATTGTTCTCTGACTTCATTCTTTAAAATGATTAGGGTGAATTATTTTATGACAATATAAAGCAAGGTTGCTCCAGCACCACGTAGCACAAAGTGATCGCAGCGCTAAGATCATCGTAACTCCCATATTTCAACATAGGGCTTATGGTAGTTATAGCACTAAGATCATCGTAACTCCCATATTTCAACATAGGGCTTATGGTAGTTATAGCACTAAGATCACCGTAACTCCCATATTTCAACATAGGGCTTATGGTAGTTATAGCACTAAGATAGCTGTTGCAACTGCATCCTTGGCAATGACTTTACACGGTCTTATATGTAGTTAAATGAGTTATAGAGGTATGACTGCATATGATGTCAAGAGATGAATCTGAACACTCTTCTTCTTTATAAGCCCTCAAATCACACTTGCAAAGACAGATCTAACACTAGCATCAATCTGAATTGTATTTAATTACTATTTAGGAAATTTGATTGCCAGATTTGGGTGAACATCTAAGACAACTAAGAACGCCTGGCAATGCTGTTACACAAGACAGCACAGCTAATTAATCCCATTTTTACATTATGGCCAGACCAAATATATCCAAATGGAACATGGTGCACTAAAATGATCAAAGATCACTGGCTCATACATATGCGGCAGACAGTAACAGATATACATCATCGTCAATACTTCCCCATTCTGTATAAACAATATTTCTCCTTCATCTGTAAATACATAAGACCAAATACAGTGCAGCATGCTTGGTCGAAGCAAGAGAGAAACAAGCTATAGCTCTCAATCAGTGATCAGAAAGACCAGTGCTCTGACCAATCAGTGATCAGATAGACCAGTGCTCTGACCTATCAGTGATCAGATGGACCAGTGCTGACTAACCAGTGCTCTGACCAATCATTGATCAAATAGACCAGTGCTCTGAATAACCAGTGCTCTGACCAATCAGTGATCAGATGGACCAATGCTCTGACCAGTCAGTGATCAGAAAGACCAGTGCTCCGACCAATCAGTCATGAGATAGACCAGTGCTCTGACTAACCAGTGCTCTGACCAATCAGTCATGAGATAGACCAGTGCTCTGACCAATCAGTGATCAAACAGACCAGTGCTCTGACCAATCAGTTGTCAGGTAGACCAGTGCTCTGACCAATCAGTGATCAAATAACAACAGCAAAATTTCTCATTCAACAGGCAGCCTCAATATCGGCTGCGGAAGTGTTCTCATTAAACACACACACACAGAGTAGGGTTTGTTTGACTTCATGAGTTCTAGTCACCCATGTCCTTCCTTGCTGGACTTAGAATAGACACACATCATCTCTACACTGCATGTCAGCTGTACATCTTCACAGGTATTGAAGTATCGACGATGACTGAACATAAGTTGACAGGAAACATCACAGGACATCCTCCTACACAGACGGATTTCAGTTATAAAATAAGACAGCTGTAAAAAATATCCACATTGTAAAATGCTATCTTCCAAGCTTGTTCCCATATATACAAAGTCTGAAGTGTTTAAAAGCCCTCTAGGATGGATGAGGTCAACACAATGGCAGCCGTATCGTTGCTTTCAGGTCAATGCATGAAGTTTTCTATGTGGCGAAAGGGAGACAATTCACATGAAGAAGAGTTTCATCACCAGAGGGCAGTGGTTCCATCTTTACTGACAATCAGCTGAAGACCTTGTGAAGCTGAAAGAGGGAGAAACAAGTGGTTGACAGTGGGTTATCTCCCCCTGAGTAGTATTTCCCTTATGTTACGGCTTGAGCTGGTTGGTTGTTGTTTAACGTCACAGAAAGCTATTTTCCAGCTATGGCAGCGGTATGCAAATAAATGAGTGGACCAGACAATCCAGTGATCAACAGCATGAGCATCGACCTATGCCATTAGGTTATGATGATGTGTGTTAACCACCCCATTCCGTTAGTCGCCTCTTACAACAAGCATGGGTTACTAATTCTAACCCGATCTTCACGGGGGATCAAATCAAACCTGGGTCTTCAGGGTGACAAGCAAACACCTAAACCACTAGGCCATCCCTCCACTACCCCCATGTTGGTGTAAAGTCATTTACAAAACAAAATCCCTCATTTGGTGACCTACATTCCTCATCCTTTTCCACCGGTCCAAGATCTGTTCCCTGGAGAAGCTCGTCCACCAACGCCTCGGCATTCACCCGCGTCTGGTCCACCCGCAATTCCTTCCCAGACTCCTCCATTTTCTGTATGGACCAATCAGAGGTGAGAGTTAAATACTGTTTAAAGCTAACTGAATTTATAAAAATTTCTGATGTGACATTTATAGTGTATTTCTCCTAGAAACATTAATAACATAGTATTGGATCAAGAAGTTACGTGCATCGATTTGTCAATCATTAATATTTCATGATATTCTTTCTGATTTGTAACTAAGTCATAATCTATACATTCCATAGAAACATTTAAAAATATATTTGTATTAAAGAATTCATTGTTTATTGTTTAATGTGAATATTTTTCCCCTGTTTGATGTGAATATGTACATACGTACATCACTTATAGAATAATAACCATAACAGCTGCTTGAAAATCATTTACGAAAATAGAACAAATTAAAGTGTGCTTTAAAAAAAACAGTGAAAAACTTCTATGAAACAAAAATGTGTGAAAGAATGTAATCATAGCCGAGTGCTTCAAGCCCTCAATAAACATATACTACAAAGATGAAACAGTGCAAAAATGTTTACATGTCCCTTTACAGTAAACGTTGATATAAACATTGCCTTCTGTACTGAATGATCACATAAAATACAAGTGGTTTCAAAAATAAGTCAATTTAAGTCCTCATTTTGAGCTAGAGTTAGGGAATGAACAATATCGAAACTTTGAAGCAATTAGGATGAAGTATAAAAAAATCATGTTAAGTTAAGTCCTCATTTTGAGCTAGAGTTAGGGAATGAACAATATCGAAACTTTGAAGCAATTAGCATGAAGTGAGTATCAGAGAGTGGTCGATAGTATGAGCACACTCACTGAAGGAGCAAGTTATGGTGTTCTAAGGGCTACACATGGTTATATAGCATGGAGTATATAGGGCCTACAACATAGGAAGATTATAGGTGTAATATGTGGTGTTAGTATAGCTGACTACAAAACACTGCAGTGTGACCATTAGGTATGTAACATGAGTACATCCAGCAGTAAAACCTGGGTCAAGCTAGTCCCAAACTAACAATTAGTTAGGCAGTATTTTCTTTATAACTACTGGTTTACTGGTATTCGCTGTCATTCGATCAAAAAATACATAAATTTAAATAAGGTCACCAGTACCCAATAATACTGTTGATGTACAACATTCTGATTACTGTGGATGTACAACATTCTGATTACTGTGGATGTACAACATTCTGATTAATTCTGATGTACTGTTGATGTACAACATTCTGATTACTGTTGATGTACAACATTCTGATTACTGTTGATGTACAACATTCTGATTACTGTTGATGTACAACATTCTGATTACTGTTGATGTACAACATTCTGATTACTGTTGATGTACAACATTCTGATTACTGTTGATGTACAACATTCTAATTACTGTTGATGTACAACATTCTGATTACTGTGGATGTACAACATTCTGATTACTGTGGATGTACAACATTCTGATTATTCTGTACATTCTGATTACTGTTGATGTACAACAACATTCTGATTACTGTTGATGTACAACATTCTGATTACTGTTGATGTACAACATCTCTAATTACTGTGGATGTACAACATTCTGATTACTGTATGTGTTCTTGATTACTGTGGATGTACTTGTTGATGTAATAACATTCTGATTACTGTTGATGTACAACATTCTGATTACTGTTGATGTACAACATTCTGATTACTGTGGATGTACAACATTCTGATTACCGTGGATGTACAACATTCTGATTACCACTGTTGATGTAACATTCCTGATTACTGTTGATGTGCAACATTCTAATTACTGCTGATGTACAACATTCTGATTACTGTGGATGTACAACGTGCAATTGCTGTGGATGTACTGTTGATGTACAACATTCTGATTACTGTTGATGCGCAACATCCTGATTACTGCTGATATACAACATTCTGATTACTGTGGATGTACAACATTCTGATTACTGTTGATGTACAACATTCTGATTACATTGTTGATGTACAACATTCTGATTACTGTTGATGGTACATTCTGATTAATGCTGATGTACAGCATTCTGATTACTGTTGATGTACAACATTCTAATTAATGTTGATGCACAACATTCTGATCACTGCTGATGCACAACTTATCTCTGATTACTGCTGATGTACAACATCTCTGATTACTTGTTGGATGCAATACGCACACGAGATCACTGTTGATGCAATAAACATTCTGAGTCACTGGGTTACGTACAACGTTCTGATCGCCGATGTACAACATCCTGATTACCGCTGATGCACAACATCTCCGATCAATTGCTGATGCACAACATTCTAATTACTGCGCATGTACAACATCTCAGATTAACTGTGGGATGTAATAACATCTCTGATTAATACTGTGTACTATTGATGCACATACTACTGTTGATGTACAACATTCTGATTACTGTTGATGTACAACATTCTGATTACTGTTGATGTACAACATTCTGATTACTGTGGATGTACAACATTCTGATTACTGTTGATGTACAACATTCTGATTACTGTTGATGTACAACATTCTGATTACTGTTGATGTACAACATTCTGATTACTGTTGATGTACAACATTCTGATTTCACTGTTGATGTACAACATTCTAATTACTGTTGATGTTAAACATTCTACTACTGTGGATGTACAATCTTCTGATTACTGTTGATGTACAACATTCTGATTACTGTGGATGTACAACATTCTTGATTACTGTTGATGTACAACATTCTGATTACTGTTGATGTACAACATTCTGATTACTGTTGATGTACATTCTGATTACTGTTGATGTACAACATTCTAATTACTGTTGATGTACAACATTCTGATTACTGTTGATGTACAACATTCTGATTACTGTTGATGTACAACATTCTGATTACTGATGATGTGTACAACATTCTGATTACTGTTGATGCACAACACTTGTTGATTATTGTTGATGTACAACGTTCCTGATTGCTGTTGATGTATTAACATGCTGATTACTGTTGATGTACAACATTCTGATTACTGTTGATGTACAACATTCTGATTGCTGTTGATGTAGTCAACGTCTCTGATTACTGTTGATGTACAACATTCTTGATTACTGTTAGTGTACGGCATTCTAATTACTGTTGATGCAATAACGTTCACGGTTACTGTGGATTAACGACATTCTGGATTACTGTTGATGTACAACATTCTGATTACTGTTGATGTAATAACATTCTGATTACTGTTGATGTACAACATTCTGATTACTGTTGATGTACAACATTCTGATTACTGTTGATGTACAAACATTCTGATTACTGTTGATACAACATTCTAATTACTGTGGATGTACAACATTCTGATTACTGTGGATGTACAACATTCTGATTACTGTTGATGTAATAACATTCTGATTATCATTGTTGATGTACAACATTCTGATTACTGTTGATGTACAACATTCTGATTACTGTTGATGTACAACATTCTGATTACTGTTGATGTACAACATTCTGATTACTGTTGATGTACAACATTCTGATTACTGTTGATGTACAACATTCTGATTACTGTGGATGTATACAACATTCTGACAACTATTGATGTACAACATTCTGAATTAATGCTTGATGTACAACATTCTGATTACTGTTGATGTACAACATTCTGATTACTGTTGATGTACAACATTCTGATTACTGTTGATGTACAACATTCTGATTACTGTTGATGTACAACATTCTGATTACTGTTGATGTACAACATTCTGATTACTGTTGATGTACAACATTCTGATTATTCTGAGTGTAATATTTTTTGCTTCAAATCTGACCGTTATTGAGTACTAGTAACCTCTATCTCAATTGTCTGCCTGAATGACTACAGTGCAACATGTTCAAGTTAGCTTACTGACCCTTACTACTGATATATATGCCTGTTACCATAGTTACAAAGACAAAAGGGTGCAATAAATATATATGTAGAGAGTGTCACATCAGATTAAGCAGTACAATAACCACAGGTGCCCATCACCAACATTTAACAGCAAAGTATTATACCTCCACAAGGGGTCGGCGACCCAGAAGGTCACATCAGATGATGCCTTCCCCATACTGACACCCAAACATCATCTCCTGGTGATCCTCAGTACCATGACCCCCATCCCTGGTGACCCTCACAACCATGACCCCCTGGTATCCCTGGTGACCCCTCAGTACCATGACCCCATCCCTGGTGACCCTCAGTACCATGACCCCCATACCTGGTGAACCTCAGTACCATGACCCCCATCCCTGGTGACCCTCACAGCACCATGACCCCATCCCTGGTGAACCTCAGTACCATGACCCCATCCCTGGTGACCCTCACAACCATGACCCCATCCCTGGTGACCCTCAGTACCATGACCCCATCCCTGGTGACCCTCAGTACCATGACCCCATCCCTGGTGACCCTCAGTACCATGACCCCCATCCCTGGTGACCCTCAGTACCATGACTTCCATCCCTGGTGAATCTCACAACCATCCCCCATCCCCCTTGACCCTCAGTACCATGACCCCCATCCCTGGTGACCCTCACAACCATGACCCCATTCCTGGTGAACCCTCACAACCATGACCCCATCCCTGGTGACCCTCACAACCATGACCCCATCCCTGGTGACCCTCAGTACCATGACCCCCTCATCCCTGGTGACCCTCAGTACCATGACCCCATCGCCTGGTGACCTTCTCAACCATGACCCCATCCCATGGTGACCCTCAGTACCATGACCCCATCCCTGTGACCCTCAGTACCATGACCCCTATCCCTGGTGACCTCAGTACCATGACCCCATCCCTGGTGACCCTCAGTACCATGACCCCCATCCCTGGTGACCCTCAGTACCATGACCCCATCACCTCCAGGTGCACACCTTCACATCCATGACCCCCATCCATGATGACCCCACATCCATGACCCCATCCCTGGTGACCCTCAGTACCATGACCCTATCCTGGTGTGACCCCCCAACATCATTCCAAACATGGACCCTATACAACAGTACCATGACTCCATCCCATGGTGACCCTCCTGTTACCCCTTAATATTATGACTCTCTCATCTGATGTTGACTTCCCCTATCACAGCCCATACTCCAGGTCTAATCCAAATATGTTGCCCTTGCACCCCAATATCATGACCCCTGCCCCCTGGTGACCCCAGTATCACAACCTTGATCCCTCCCCCAACATTCCCCTGAACCACCCCCAACATAATGCCCCTGGTACCCCTCAACATAATGCCCCTGGTACCCCCAAACATAATGCCCCCTTGTACCCCCAACATAATGCCCCCCCCAACATGGGGCACCCCAACATAATGCCCCTGGTACTCTAACATAATGCCCCTGGTACCCCCAAACATAATGCCCCTGGTACCCCCCAACATAATGCCCCCCCTCAACATGCCCCTGGTACCCCTAATGCCCCAACCCTGGTCCCCTAACATAATGCCCCTTGGTACCCCCAACATAATGCCCCCCTGGTACCCCCAACATAATGCCCCTGGTACCCCAACATAATGCCCCTGGTACATAATGCCCTCCCCAACATAATGCCCCCTGGTACCCCTCAACATAATGCCCCTGGTACTGTGCCCCAACATAATGCCCCCTGGTACCCCCCTAACATAATGCCCCTTTGTACCCTAACATAATGCCCCTGGTACCCCCCAACATAATGCCCCTGGTACCCCCACATAATGCCCACTGGTACCCCAAACATAATGCCCCTGGTACTCTAAACATAATGCCCTGGTACCCCTGACATAATAAACCCCCATAATTTCCCCCAATTACAGGTGTAAGTAGTGCAGAAAGAGAAGAAAGTGGTATTACATGCTGACTCACTCTCCGCCGCTCCGCCTTCCACTCTAGCGATGACCCCGTGCTAGGAGTTCTGAAACAGTCAAACACTATGCTATAGTCAATCATCACCATTATATAATCTTGCCCAATAAAAGGCTTAATGTACTCAACCAAGGTAATTCTGTCTAGATGTTTTCTTCGGACAGCTCAGAGCCAAGATCATTACCATGATAGAATGTGTCTTGAGTTTTTCAACCGTAAATTCTTTTGTTACTTTCATTCATAAAATACGCGACACTGTAAGTACCACTCCAACTTGTTAAAAGTACAAGTTAAATGTACAACAAAACTGATTCAAGATTCATCAATAAACAAAACAAATATATTAAATAAAAAAATGTTATTAAAAGATCTAGCAACACCTTGAATAATTTTTTGAAAACTTTGAAATAATAATGCAATGATTTATAGTATTCTATAATTGAAACACAGAATTTGTCAAATATATGACTACACCCAATTTATTCCTTCATCAATGACAACAGCCTGCAATAGTGTCTGGACCAGACAAACCAGTGATTGATATCATGAGCAATGATTCATACCATTCGGGTATAATGACTTGCAATCTCCCCTAGTAACGGAGCCTGACCACCCAGTCCATTTGGTCACCTCACCACCATACATTGCAAGGGGTCATTGAAATGAATATTGAAAACGACCACATGACTCTTTACCAATATATACTACTCACACTTTGCTAAGGTTCACAACTTTATTACACGTAGATTCATAATATGAAATTGTATCCATTTAAAATTGGATAAACTATAATATAGTAAACCCTCTTTAGGCAAACAGCCACTTTAATCTAACCTTATGCACCTGATACATGAGTAACCATAAAATAGTTTTTATGGCACCAACCATTTTGCAAATTATGGAACAAGTCATTGAGAAGAGCACATCACCTGTCAATAGCAGGTATGGGTTCCACAAGATGAAATGACAAACTGAAACCTAGGGTCCATGCTTACAATAAGCTTAGATATTTAAACCAAATTAGACCCCACATCATAGTTTTCTGTTGAATCCATGATTTGATCCTAAGCAAAGTGTGAATAGTATACAAACCACATGCCATAAATATGGTGACACAAATGACAGATTTGCCATTTGTTGACTATATTATTTACTTTACTCCTTATAAAGTAAACCCTAAATGATTGTCATGCTCCAACTTGGCAAGGCATTCTTATGCTGTTATTCATGTCTTAGGTACTTCTTGAAAAGCCAGGCTTAACAGTTGCCATGGAAACTGAGCATGCTTCATGTCCAAAAATGCATGTGCATTCAGATGGAGAGTTTTTGTACAAGCAACAGATCAGTGCTGTGGCTTGATAAGGGATGCCCTGATCTTCAGTGAGCATATCCCCTTCTTATACTCTGGTATAGAAGACAGCATGCGGTGACCCACCCTCGGTACCAGTTCCAGGCCTACATGAACACCATGCCATGCCTGTCATGATGAGTGAGTGAGTGAGATGGGTCAGTCACCACAACAATATTTCAGTTACATCACGGTGTGCAAGCTTGACGTGGGAGGATACCCTCCAATGATGCACGTCCGAGACGTTTACGACGTTGCTGGTGAAACAAACAAGCATGTGTATTGTGCCCACACAAAAGTTCATCATACAAATTAATATATACCTGGAGCAAACTGTTCCCCTTCTTAATGTCATCAGTATATTACATCATAATAGGTGAGGTGAAATTGGGTTTAACGTCAGCGGCTTTTGAGAATATTTCGCTCATATGACGACGTGAATGCATGTGTATGTGCGGCTGCTTGTACTAGCCCAGACTAAAGCTAGTTTTATAGTGCTAGCCCACTGAGATACCATGCTGCAGTGAAGCATGAATACCCCACTCAGACACATTATACTGACTCCGAGCCGACCAGTCCTTGTTGTACCCTTTATGGCGAGCGCCAGGCAGGGACCAACAAGTACCATATTTTAACGTCTTTTTGGTATGACGCGGTCGGGGATCGAACCCTGCGACCTTCCGCTCTCCGGGTGGATGCTCTAACCACTACACCACGGAGGTGGTCCTTCTGGTAATACAGTAAGTGAGGTTTCAACAATATTTCAGCAATATCATATTAGGGAGCAACACAAATGGGCTTTTGACATAGTACACATAAGGTGAATGAAAATAAAATAATGTTTTCTACACACTAATGTCATCTTGTCAACGTTGCCATGTCAACAATTTCAGTGTTACCATGGTTACTCTGAGGTCCATAACTCCGAACTACTCCAGCTATCTGATGGTTCTTTCCACACAAGTTACATACTACTGCTACAAAAACTACTCTTTGCTAGGATGAAAAACTATTATTCAGGAAAAGAAAAAAAACCCCAGTCTAACTAGGTGTCTTATGTAAGCATTCAGTGGAACATAATGCCTCATTTAACATGTTTAAATAATTATAGTTCAGCTTTTTCCTTCAACTAGATTTGAGGCTATTCCTTCTTACAGCAAGACTGACTGAGTTTAGTTTTTACGCGCTTTTATCAATTTTCCAGCAATATCACATGCGGGGAATACCAGAAATGGGCTTAACACATTGTGCCCATGTGGGGAATCGAACCGGGTCTTCGGGCGTGACGAGCCAACGACTTTAGGCTACCCTCTACCGCCCCTTACAGCAAGAAGAACTCTCACATAGTTATATTGTTAATTATGTATTGTATAAATTGCTATCACTTGTTCAGATGGAGTGAGTGAGTGAGTGAGTTTGGTTTTATGCCGCTTTTAGCATTATTCCAGCAATATCACACCAGAAATTGGCTTCACACATTGTACCCATGTGGGGAATCGAACCCAGGTCTTCAGCATGACAACCACTAGGCTACCCCACCACCCCTTGTTCGGATGGAAGTAGAGTTAGTGAGTGAACTGGGTTTAATGCTACTTTTCATGGTATTTCACTTACATCACAACATCCCAGTTTACTGTGGGAGGAAAAACCAAAGGGATGGAGGTGTCGGCCATGTAACCACGAACACTGGTATGCCCAAGGGATACTACTCTGCAAATCCAACTGATCACCATGTAGAGGTGGAGGTGACTGTCACTCTCCATACAGGGGAGCAGTGTTGTAGCCGAAAGTGGTTAAATTACAGGGAAGTTACAGAAGCAAGCTTCAGAAGTTGTACGCATGTGGGGAATGGGGTAAAATACGTCTTCAGCCATTTAAATTCACACATTGTTACCAATGTTACTGTAAACTAGCAGTCAATGGAAAACGAGGCGTAATCAGTTCGTGATTGTTGAATATTTAAATTAAGCAAAAACCAGTTTGTTGCTACAACCAAATATGGATATTTAGAGAAACAAAATATATTATGCATTTTTCTGCCAACTACTACTTCGCAAATTTGATCCGTGAGTAGACACAATATATATGATTGTGAATTCTTTGAATAATGTGGACCAAAGTTATAATTATTGGTAACTGCCAGTTGTCTGTGGTCTGTGTTTGCCCAGTGATTAGACCATCCTTTGCGGAGGATCGACTTATGCGCCTAAACATACCATTTTGACACTGATCCCCAGAAGAGGTGTCAAGTTTGGGGAGATCGTCTTATCCATGGAGTCAGTCTTATAGCCGGTAATATACAGTATACATTGTCCAGGTATTACACAACTCACAAATGTGCGTCCAGTAAACACAAAATTAGAGAATTGATGCAGAAAACACAAATACTACGTCCGGAGAGATGGACACAATACCTACAGCACATCAAGGGTAGTTATCTGAGTCTGTTATTTCACCCATCAGCCATGACCACTGTCCACATGACCACTGATTTATTCCAGACTCTGGAGTAATTATCTGAATCTACATTACACCATTTCAATACTTTACAGAACCCCCATATTACCATCAAAGACCATGTAAAATGTAGGGCTGTAATATATGTACCGTTGACATGAAAACGTCCCGATCGCTGATCGAAAACCGGTATTTTGACTTGCATTCTGAAAACTTCAGAACACTTTCAGGTAAAACCTTTTCTCATTTGTTCTATTATCACATCAAAGATCTGGCCCTGATTTTGCTGTGTATTTGCTCTATAAACAAGCATTACCTCTCGTTAAGTAGTTTTTGTTTTGACTTATAGTTATGAGTACATGCTTTTATCTCAAATTTGTAAAATGTAATGGGGTCCCTGGACCCGCACTTTGTAAAAGGTAAAACCCTGGCTGTCACATTCTCCCTGAATGAACAGTTAAATCTGAGTTTTGGCATTAAAGTTTTACTAAAACTTAGTACAGAATTTGAGTGAAAAAGTTCGAGAAATCGTGGCCTGGTTTCAATTCCCCACATTTCTGGTGTCCTCCATGCTGAAATATTGTTAAAAGCAGCATAAAACCAAACTCACTCACTTATTCTCCATAGATGCCTCTGCAAGTCAGCAATTTTCCAAATTCCTGAACCAATTTCACTTATCTTTGCACTTCATTGGTGCCTATTAAGGTGCTGTTAATTGATGTAATAGACTAAAACACATCACACAAAAGAAGTGTAGATACATGTGCTGGCTCCAGATTCTGAATTAGGATTCTGGGCCTACATTTTCAAGCTCTCTTAACGCTAAGATAATCATAAGTTAATGTTAATGTATGGCACTTACGACTATCTTAGCGTAAGAGAGCTTCGAAAATCTAGGCCCTGCTATAGGATCTCCATGTGAAAGAAGTTGGGAACACACTGTCAGATGAGCACTGCAGGCTTCAAACTTGCTGGCCTATTAGTCCATGACTAGTAAAATTCGGCATGGGCTAGTGACATTTCCTTGTGGACAACCACTTGTGAGTGAGCGAGTGAGTGGTTTTACGCCGCTTTTAGCAATATTCCAGCATTATCACAGCGGGGGACACCAAATTTGGGCTTCACACATTGTACCCATGTGGGGAATTGAACCATGCCTTTTGCGTGACGAGCGAACTCTACTACTAGGCTATCCAACCGCCCCGATACTACCTAGAGAGCAACTCTGTTCAGGTTTCCTTGTAGACTACCAACTGTACAGTGATGTAGGTAGCAACTAAGTGAGTGAGTGAGTTTAATTTTACGCTGCACTCAGCAATATTCCAGCTATATGGCGGCAGTCTGTAAATAATCAAGCCTGGACCAGACAATCCAGTGATCAAGTGAGCATGAGCATCGCAATATTCCAGCTATATGGCGCGCAATTGGGAACCGATGACCATGTGTCAACCAAGTCAGCGAGCCTGACCACCCGATCCCGTTAGTCGCCTCTTAAGACAAGCATGGGTTACTGAAGGTTCATTCTAACCTGGACCTTCAGGGGTTGCTAGCAACTAAGAGGAAATATAAGATTATGTAACCTCAATGCAATTGAAAATGGATATCATTTTCTGATATTCTGTCAGAATAGTTTGACACTTCATATTCAAATGCCCCATTACATTTAATCAGCTCCTGCTGTTTAATGGTAAGAATACCTTATCTGGATTTGCGGAATATTTAGAAGAAGCAAGCAAAGAAACACACTGTTAGTATCATGATCATGTGACTTGTCAGTGGTGACATATTTCTATATCTAAATTATTATTATGCACAAAGGTCGATGACCTTAAAACTGAAACAAACTTCTATCTATCTAGTCTGTTCTACAGATAAGTGAACGGGCTATAATCAGCTTGAATAAATGGTTTATGACTTAAAAGGATGAAAGGAAATAGCAAAACAGTTCCTGCTATTGGTTCAGAGGGTTAGGGGGTTCAGGGTCTACAATGAGAATATGTATTTACAAGGTATGTAAAAAAACTAATGCAAAGAGACAATACTTAGTTTGTTTGTTGTCTATTACCCCACTCAGCAATATTCCAGCAATATGGCAGCAGTCAGTAAATATTCAAGTCTGGGTTAGACAATCCAGTAATCAACAGCATGAGTTTCGATCTACGCAATTGGGATACTATGACATACATATGTCAACCAAGTCAGCGAGCCTGACCACCTGATCCTGATAGTCGCCTCGATGCTGAAGACCAATTCTAACCTATAAGACATGAGGCCCTTTCTATGTTTACTGGTCCATAGGGTTATAGCCCATTAACAGCAAATTATCCCTTGAGGTCCAATCTCTACACCCTGGTCCCTCTTTTGGGTTATAACCCTCTCTCATCACAATTATCCCCTGGGGTCCAATCTCTACACCATGGTCCCTCTTTTGGGTCATAACCCTCTCTCATCACAATTATCCCCTGGGGTCCAATCTCTACACCATGGTCCCTCTTTTGGGTTACAACCCTTTCTCATGACAATTATCCCCTGGGGTCCAATCTCTACACCATGGTCCCTCTTTTGGGTTATAACCCTCTCTCATCACAATTATCCCCTGGGGTCCAATCTCTACACCATGGTCCCTCTTTTGGGTTACAACCCTTTCTCATCACAATTATCCCCTGGGGTCCAATCTCTACACCATGGTCCCTCTTTTGGGTTACAACCCTTTCTCATGACAATTATCCCATGGGGTCCAATCTCTACACCATGGTCCCTCTTTTGGGTTATAACCCTCTCTCATCATTATTATCCCCTGGGGTCCAATCTCTACACCATGGTCTTTCTCTTGGGTTATAACCCTCTCTCGTCACAATTATCCCTGGGGGTCCAATCTCTACACCATGGTCTTTTTCTTGGGTTATAACCCAATCTCAGCAAAACATGACAGTGAAAATGAAAATTTAGTATTGTAAAGCAAATGATTTGGGTAGAATTATTCTGATGATCGTGATGTATGATTTCACAGCATACATGGAACTGACAAGCAGAATAAAACCTTCACCAGTGCAGGAGAGGATAGGGCATGGCAAGAATTCGCCCAAAAAACAAAATATAAAATTACAGGAAGTTACAACGCTGAAATTTCGGAGTAGACGCTGTGTCTGGAAGATGCATTGTTGGAAGGCTGAAGAGGAACATAGCACATTTGACTTAACTGTCACCATGGTTACTGACTAAACAATACAACAAAATGAAACAGAGTTATATTAAATATATATATATATATATAAAATAATAAACATGTATGAACTTAAATGCTTAAAATTAATACACAAATAATTTGTCACAAAATCAAAAGTCTGTCTGTAATATTGTGAAATGGTTGATATTTAGATTGACAGATCTAAGACGACCCATATAACAACTGATTTCATGTGGTCCCATCTTGAAACAGAGTTCCATATTCGAAATCTCTGACTTCAAAACCGACAGACATGTAAACAAATGTTTCAAGTCTACTGTGGTAAGCTACAGGCATCTACTTGCAGTTACTATGGCAACCAGGCTGATAAATTATCTACAAGAGGTCAGAATCCATTAAATTCACAAAAATCACCCTGAATATAGTAATTAATTAAAAAGAAATTCATCTAAACTTCTTAGAGCTGTATGACATATTGTATGCATATCAAAGGCTAAACTATAATCATATAGATTCAAGATTTTTTATTTCGGTATTATGGGCCAAATGGCCTATTGTACAATTGCAATAACATTATTTTTTTTAATCTCTTAGTCACATGATTTACAGGAAATATGTTTGAGGAAAACATGTTTCAAGTACAAGGCAACAGATTCAATGGTGTTTATATTTGTTGAGTTCAAAATTGATAACAAAATTTGCTTACTAGGTTGTACATTATATAGCCATGTTAGGTATTTCTCCCGAATATGATTATATTTTGGGCAAACAAAGAATACATGGTAGTCATCTCAATTTCAAGTAATTCACAATTTTTACATACTATATCCACAATATTGCCATCACATGATTTTAATCTACGATATCCATAATCTTTAAAACATGTAATGAAATTCTGAATTTACATAAACTTCTTAAAGATTTATCATTTATGTTTAACAGGTAGTACTCAAGTTGTAACACAGATTTAACACTTGCATATACTGTCAGATATCTGGATGAAGAAATATTATCATACCAATCCTGTGCACGTATATCAAATAAACGTTGTTGTAGATTATGTAAAAATAGTCCCCAACATCTTGGCAAAAATATACAAACTTCTTAGAGCTGTATGACATATTATACGCATAACAAGGCCTAAATTATAATCATATGTAAAGTAATCATAAAGTTAGTAAGGACTTAGTTCTTGCAGTTACTTTAGTTTTCTTGAGTTATACATTTTAGAAATGGTTGATGGATTGAATGACCCAAAAATATACACAGTATAAAATACATCTATATAAGATGATCCACGTTTCATATTTCTGGGGTCAGTGAATATACACTACTAACTTTTGATTGGGTATTTTTACTCAAGAAATACTGTGAAGGTGAAGCATCATTTTATACTACTCAACTTTTCAGAAGGGTATTTTTATTCAAGAAATAGTGAAAGTGAAACATCTTATACTACTCAATATTTTTTAATGGGGATAATTTTTAAACTTTTCATGAATCACAAACTGATTCTCACATGTTAAATATTATACATTTCTTTTCATATCCAGCTAATTCGCCACCGAAAAATAGCGAAAGCCTTACACAGATGAATGCCCCACACACCCCACAAATGGTGCCTCACAGACATGTTTTGTAAATCAGGCCCCGATTTCTCGAAACAAACTTAAGTTCTTACTCAAATTTCAAACTGAGTTTGACAATTTGAAACAGCTGAATTTTGAACTCAGCTGCATTTTTTTAATAAACAAGCCCAAAATACTTAAGTATTCTATTCACCAAACTCAAGTTGTCTACTATGTTTGAGTTTAATATCGATTTCAGTTCATTTTGGGAAATGCATTTTCTCAAATTTGAGTAAAAATTTGAACTTAAGTCAAAACTCAGACTTAAGTTCGTTTCGAGAAATCGGGGCCTGAACCTCAAACAGAATCTCTGTAATATTATTCTCTGTTTCTCAGTATCAACAAAGACCGTAAATTCGTTTATAATATAATTTTTCAGCCTGGTTGTATGGGTGCCAGCACTCACAGACTGACAACAGAGGGCACTACAAGCAGACTACGCACCTGACGTGAGTGCTAGAGATCTCGTTGCCGGCGCTCGACTGCCTACTGTGCGTGAGAGAGCCGTACCCTGAACCCCGTGAATGCTGGCTTGCATAACTCGAACTCCGCGAGTGGCCCTTCTCAAACTCCTTCTCGCGAACAAATTCTGGGTCGGATTGATCTACAAATAACATTTCTTGGTTAAGGATTACCTGTCATGTTAAACATGCATTGTAACATATTTTCTAACCTTTTCAAAGACAATACATTTTAATTGTCTAACAATGTGTAATATTGCACCCATGAGTTGAGATATGAATACATGACACATTTTATGGATAAGAACTTGTTTTTATTCTTTTCACGACGTTTCAGAGCTAATTCTTGCTCCTTCATCAGGTGAACGCTGAGTCAGTGTACAGAGAGTGAGTGAGTGAGTTTAATTTTACGCCGCTTTTAGCAATATTCCAGCAATATCACGGCGGGGGACACCAGAAATGGACTTAACACATTGCGCCCAGTGGGGAATCGAACCCGGGTTTTCGATGTGACGAGCGAACGCCTTAACCACTAGGCTACCCCACCGCCCCTGTACAGAGAGAATATATACAGATAAAACATGTTTACACAATGCAAGGTGGGAGAATGTACAAAAATAACAATATAATTAAGCCAATGATATTGGATTAATGTACAAAGATAACAATGTATTGTAATCCATTGAAGTTGTTATCCATAAATCGTGTCATGCACCCATGTTCATCCAACTTCTAAATGGTTTTCAAAACCTTCATGAGTTGGCAGTTCAATAAAGAAATAATTGAGTCTGGACCAAAGACAGCGTGGACAGACATCAACAGCTACACCGCAGTAGCTTGTAAATGAGAATTTGAAAGAAACAAACCAGTGGTTGATGTCTGAGCACAGGTCAGTTACCATCTTGAACCAATTATTGCTAATTGCTAACTCCCACAACAATCATGTTGAAGTAGGTTACCTAAGTTTTACTTTCCTGACAAGAGCAAAAAATACCTTATAATACAATATTATTTGTTGTTAATAAACTCTCAGACATTGAGGATGGCTGTCATTTTATGTGGAGGTACAAATTCATGGTTTTGGGTAAGTTGGATGGGAAGGTTTGGATGAGCGCATATATTTCGGCAAAAACGTTTGGGTGGGTATGTCTAGGGGGTCATGTTTGGATGGGTTTGTTAAGTGAGTGAGTGAGTGAGTGAGTGAGTGAGTGAGTGGAGTGAGTGAGTGAGTGAGTGAGTGAGTTTAGTTTTACGCTGCACTCAGCAATATTCCAGCTATATGGCAGCGGTCTGTAAATAATCGAGTCTGGACCAGACAATCCAGTGATCTACAGCATGAGCATCGATCTGCGCAATTGGGAACCGATGACATGTGTCAACCAAGTCAGCGAAACTGACCACCCAATCCCGTTAGTCGCCTCTTACGACAAGCATAGTCGCCTTTTATGGCAAGCACATGGGTTGCTGAAGACCTATTCTACCCCGGATCTTCACGGGTGGTTTGTTAAGAAAAGTCTTACTGTGGATTTGATGTTTATATGTGAGTGTGTTTGTGGGGTCTTGTTTGGATGGGTTTGTTTGGGTGGATATGTCTTGCTGTGGATGATTTTGGTAGATATACAGTACAACCAGAAATTATTGAGAATTTAAAGATTGTAATGTGAATATTAGCAGAATATAACTCCAGATTCAAAGACAGGTGAACAGTTAGTATTTTGTCAAGTCACCATGGGCAGCAATGAAGGCTTCAATGCGTCGGGGCATACTACTGATCAAAGAAGTTAGAAAGTCGTGGTCCATGCTGTCCCAATATCGGACCACCTCTTCTTTCATTTCAGCAATATTTGTCAGATTTTTCTTATTGACACTTTCCTTCATAAGTCCCCAAACATTTTCTATTGGATTTAGGTCAGGGCTATAGCTTGGCCAATCTAATAATGTCATATTTTGGGTCCGAAACCAGGCCTGTGAATGCTTTGAACGATGTTTTGGGTCGTTGTCCTGCTGGAAAATCCAAAAATTTCCATAGAACATGTGAGCAGATGGAAGTAAATGTCCCTCGAGAATATCTGTGTACCGCTCACTGTTCATATTCCCTTCAAATACACAGAGGGGCGTTGCCCCTAACACAGATATTCCACCCCACACGTTAAATACTTTTCTGCCAACCCATTGCATGCAGTTCAGTTCTAATTGTCTCCTTACAGACAGCCACAGTTCCTCTATCAATCATATCCAGCCTTAAGTTTTCTAAACTCCTTCGTTTGTTTTTAGAAACAAGAATACCAAGCTGCCTCCTGTCACCGACAGTCAATTTTCTGGGCCTAACTGCGCCTCCCTGGTGCTCAATGCCATATCCATTTGCAATATTTTTCAAAACACGATAAACAGTGGACAAAGGGATGCCTGTTCTACTTGAAATCACTTTAGCTGATTTGATGTCCTTGTTATAATACTCTAAAATCAACTTCCTCTTCTCTAAATCATCCATACTGAGGATCACTGAAAATGTCGTCTGCTTGCAAGTAAACAAAGTGGGATAACTCTTCACAAACTAATGAAAAAGGATTGACGGAGTTGTCCCTCTTGAATGAAACCAAGCACTTGATAGCTGGTCAAGTCCGTTTATACTAGAAATCCAATTAAACATATTCCTAAAATTCTCAATAATTTCTGGTGATACTACATGTGGGTGAGTTTGTTTGGATGGGTTCTCTTGGGTTTATATTTGGTCACTTGATGTTTGGGTAGGTGGAGGTTTGAGTGGGAATGTGTGAATGTGGGAATGTGGGAATGATGGCCATATCTCTGGGGTTCATATTTGGTTGACTTCAGGACACAGACCTCTGGTAATTGTACTGGATTTTTCTTTCCGTGGTAGACTTCCAAAGCCACTGCTGTTGGAGGCCAGACTGCCCTCACTGCACTCGTCTCCAAGGCGGCCCTCGGCTGACTGTCCCTCCTTGCTCTCCGGCACATTAAGGCTTTCTTTGATAGGCCTGGCAAAACATCCAAAGCATGAGGGGTGCTTCTAGCATCAGATAAAACTGGTGGCTATCTCGTGGCTGTATCATAATAATTAATATTTCTTGTCATGCAATGTATTTACTGAAGCAGTCATAAAATATAACACAGCATTCCCTGTACCATCACAGGAGTTGATGTTGGAAGTATTCGTAAAATCATTGTCAAAGTGTACAGGGGGATTCATTATTCTGCTTCAATTCATTTCATTGTATTAAAACAAACAGTTTTCACTCTGCTAGTCCTAATACTAGCCTAAATCCCTTTAGTCTGCTGGTCATGAGACTAATAAAAGTCCAATAATCTGCAAGTCTTGTAAATCCTAGATGTGTTAATCTCAAGCTGAATAAAGAGTCTCTGAATCTCTAAATGTGCCTGTGTTCTCCCATAAAGCTGGGAACATGTTTTCAGGGGCTAAGTGTTAGTCTAAGATAGCGTGTGATTTCACAAGCCTGGGGAGTCAACTCTGCATAGTGAAAGGCAAAGCATCAGACAACAGTCTTCTTCTCCTTGAGGCACTTCGGAGTTTATTCTAAAAATATACTATCAACGCATCAGGCACTTATCTGAGACTCCAAACTAAGTACCCTTTACAGGCAGATAGGGAAAAATAATCTCTTATTTTGTTGAGCACTGGGATTTCTTAGAGTTAAAAAGGAGATATTTTACCAAAATATTCTCAGAATTACCTTAGATGCAATAACTGAAGACTAAACTAATCCTCTGTCTCTGTAATGAATATTGGCCATGTTATCAATGAAGTCCATCATGCTACAAGGCCTATATCTGTTGACTATATACGAACACAAACAGAAGTTTGCGAGGTTTTTACATCAAATCTGTGAATTTTTAGTGACACTTGTTGCAGACTCTGGACACAACGAATGAACAAGACTACACCATCCATCACGGAATTCGTTTTGGGTAAATGAAGTTTGTGATATTGGATTGGTTTGGTGATTACAGCAAAGTACAGGAAAGAACATATTATAAAGTACTTTCATAAGTAAAATAATGTTTGGATAATAATTTGTATGGCTTACATTCTGAAACAGAGTCATAAATCTAACCAAATTCAAAATGGAGATATTAATATTGATAGCATGATGAATGTTATACCATTTATGAGTGAGTGAGCGAGTGAGTTTAGTTTTACGCTGCACTCAGCAATATTCCAGCTATATGGCGGCGGTCTGGAAATAATCGAGTTTGGACCAACAGTGATAAACAGCATGAGCATCAATCTACGCAATTGGGAACCGATAACATGTGTCAACCAAGTCTGCGAGCCTGACCACCCGATCCCGTTAGTCGCCTCTTATGACAAGCATGGGTTACTGAAGATCAATATTATATTCTAACCCGGATCTTCACGGGTCTATACCATTCATGATGGAAAACAGTCCTTACACTTTAAAGACAGGATCGCCAGATATGAGTAGCATCTCGATGGAGACAGTCAGTGTGGAGTTATCTACCCTGTGTTTGTCATCATAACCTTCCAACAGGAAGCGTCGAGTCTGCTGCCCAGACCCTGCAAACTCGGCTAGATTCAGGTCCACGAAGCCCAGCTTCTGGTGGGATCTGCCACCTCGGACCTCCTGAAAACACAGAAAACATTACTGTCATGTATATAATCAGATATATAGGGACGATAAACTCTACACAGTAAACCTTCTCGTAGCCCACTAACCCTAACACTAACCTTGAGCCTCTCTTGATACAAGAAAGACTGACCATTTTACTTTTCATTCCTGAAATTGTTGTTACTTTGTATATATACTACTCAAAATAATTTAAGGGACACCATCATGGTTTAATTACATCAATGTATGTGAACACTAAACATGAAATGTTCACTGACTGTAATCTCCCTCACCATATACTGTCATCTAAAATACAACACAGCTTTAGATACAAAACCAAATACACAGGCAGGGCTCCAGATAATTTTTCAACATCAAGAGTATGTACTCCTTATTTTTTCAATATAGGAGTACTGGAAAAACTTAAGAGTACATTTTGAGTACTGAATGGAATTTAATGGCGTATCAGTAATCCTGTGTTTCGTTTCATATATGCACCACAACATTGCTACTCTTGTGTAAACAGGTCAATAAACAATAAAACAATACTCTTTCAGATAAATACTGTCTGTAAATGATTCCAAGACCATACACCATTGCTGTGGTGCGTATGTGCTAAGTTTTCTAAATTATTTCCTACCGTATCGTGCATATTTTTTATCCGTACATACGCCGATACGGCCCTTATCTAGAGCCCTGCACAGGTGAAGGCACAGACACAGACGCATGCATGCAGAGAGACACACACACGCACATACACACACATACACACTCACAAACACAAGCACACACCTACAAATGTAAAATATATGTTTTCATCTGATGATTTCACCCAAAATAGGCAATGACATGATCTTCAGTGAAACTACCAAACTAAACACTCAGGGATCATGGATATTTTGGGGATATTTAATTAAACTGTGGGCTTGGTCAAAGAGTATCCCCCCAAATATCTATGATCCCTAACTTTTGGGATTCAATATACTCCACAGAGAATGTCGATCCCGCATCTTTTAGTCCATGCAATCACAACAAAACAAGGCCAATTTCGCAAAGCGATCTTAGCACTAAGACGATTGACATTATCCTTCCAAAAACTACAATCAACAGACTCACAACATGCCTAGTTGGACAGAGTCCTGGCAATCTGCCTTCAATTTTAATCTGACAAGGGGAGATAACTGCTGAAAGTTATGACAAGTTCTTTCGATCTGCTTGCCCTCTATCGACTGATTCTCGATCAATGCCAGTACGTGATGACCATCCATTGTTGTGTTGACTGACAACACAAATCAATGTCCCTTACTGGAAACCCGTCGTGTGTAACACCTGATCTTCACGGTGAACTATCAATATGTCCGCTGCACACAAAATTTCTCGGCTAATCCATGACAAACGACTGAGATAAAACAGGAGGAACTTTCAAATACTTTTCTAAATATGATCAATATTTTGGCTGCAAACTCAATTTCTCTCTCACTCTATCACATTAATGAAAGAAAATCGAAAACAACACGCCACTAAATGAATTCATTCAATGTAATAAAACACTTTTTTCTGATGTTAACATCGAGTTCTACAGCACATCCAGAAATGGAGCCACAACACTGTAGCTTACCTAGATGTGCAATCAACACTCTAAAACGTTGACAAAGACAACCACTTTGCTGACAGACAGACAGACAATGCTAATGCTAATTTTGCTAATGCTAATATTTATATTTTGTGCCTAGAATCCAACGTGATGCTGTTCTCTGGCGTTACATTATTACCCTGACGGAATTGTACTTTCGAAGCTGCTACTGAGCGAAGCGCTAAGCGCGCGACCGTGTAGGTCCGTACTTCGGCTTTTCAGGTACCCATTTGAACAGATGGGTGGACTGAGTGCAATGTGGACGAAGTGCCTTGCCCAGGGACACAACACAGTATGAGACCCAGGTCACAAATTTTGGTGTCTCCAAATCATTGCTGTATTCTAATATTTTCTGCATAAATACGGAGGATATAAAAGCACTAAAATTTATGACTTATTAATTTGACGCATAAAATAGTCCAGTTCCCTAAATCTGGTAATTTCAAAGGTGACAAGTTTACAAATACGCACCTTGAGAAAATTTACAGGCTTGGTCAAACAAATTGGCAAACAAACTTGTGCACTAAATGGAACACAAATTGCAAGAATGATCAAGTCAAATTATACTGAGGGAAACAAATAAGGGAACACATGAAAATCAAGTACTTGTTTATTTATGTCCAGGCTTCATCACAAGCATTGTATGCTACCGTGGGTGCAAATCTGAGAATAAACATAGGAATACAGTGATGAAGTCATGTTTCCTGATTTCCTTCCCTTGGTATATTATGTCCATAATTAGAAAAGAACAAAGCACACACATATTGAACCTTACAATGAACAACCCATTTACAAAATTTCATTAGTAGGGAAAAGTGCTGCACAATATAACTGGTTTACCGGTATTTACCGGTTCAGACACGAAAATGATACGTATTGCGATACGCTGATCGAAAACCGGTATTTTGACATGCATTTCGGAAAACTTTGTTACACTCGGAAATCTTCGGATATTTCCGTTTTTTAAGTTGTTCCTTTCCTTTTTTGTATTTGTGCCAAATATTATTTACATTTGTTTTTAGTCATGATTAAATGTTTTTATTAAATCTTAATCAAGCATAGTGATTTTGTTGTGTTTTTGCTTTATAATCAAGCATTAACTCGATTATACGTAGTTTTTTGTTGAAAAAAACTTCTTGCAATATATTGCAATATATGCTTCGGCATCGCAATATATCGCAATATGAAAATTCTCTGCAATACCCATCCCTAGTAGGGAACCATTTGCTGGCATTATCAATTGGTTCACCCTCAGCCCGGTTCACGTTTTTTTCTGTAAAAGTGATCTGAAAATGCCAGGTAATCCGGATAGCATGGTATTAATTGTATCCCACTAAACTGTGATATGCCTTTCATACTGTATGTACTGCAATGGGTTTTTTTTTGTGTTTCAGTATATTGGGTAGAAACTATGTATTGAATACTGCTATTATTTGTATATTTTAACCTAAAATCCACACAGAAATTAATTTGCAAAAAATATTTCCCCATGATAATGTAATGGCAAAATGGTGGTAAAGAACAAACTGAGTAATATTTACTCTAGTGATTGATTGACAAACATATACACTTATATTCCAACAAACAGCAATATATATTTTCCGAATACAGTACTACATGACTGAAACAAAAATGTTACTTATGGCTTAAAAGTGTATTTTTTATATCATATTTTAATATAGCCTACTATGTTTTAAAATTCTGTCATAACCTTTTTATGGTGGCCAATGCTTTTTACTAAGGCAGCATTGTTTATATATTTGTAAATGTGTTGGGTGAGATAACAGTAAATAATCTCTCTCTCTCTCTCTCTCTCTCTCTCCCTCTCTCTCTCTCTCTCTCTCTCTCTCTCCCTCTCTCTCTCTCTCTCTCTCCCTCTCTCTCTCTCTCTCCCTCTCTCCTCTCTCTCTCTCTCTCTCTCTCTCTCTCTCTCTCTCTCTCTCTCTCCCTCTCTCTCTGTCTCTCTCTCTCGACTCCCCCTCTCTCTCTCTCCAACACTATAATGGCTTTGCAGTAGAGCAACATTGATCAATTATAATACATGGCTCATCTTTTCCCACAAAAGCTTTGAGGACTCTTCCCTTTGTGTATATGCATAAACCCTGATAAGATCTTAGTATCGACAGATTGTGTAGCCAACTGTGCAAAAGATGGCCTTGACGAAGCTACCTCCCTGAAGACTATTTATCAGTGGCTCATTATATGAATGAAACAACACAGAGCTGGGTGGGGTGTTTGATCACAAGAGAACATCCAGAAGCTCTATCAATCAAGATTACACCTTTATGCTTGGTGATTAATTATGTGTGGACCAGACAACCAGTGATTGATATTACGAGCAATATTCCATGACACCATGACACCCAGCATGACGACCAGAATAGCGAGGCCATGGCATTGTGTGTGTATGTGTATGTGCGGCTGCTTGTACTAGCCCATTCTGAAGCTGGTTTTATAGTGCTAGGACACTGAGATACCATGCCGCAGTTAAGCATGAATACCCCACTCAGACACATTATGCTGACTCCCAGTCGACCAGTCCTTGTTGTACCCATTAATGCCGAGCGCCAGGCAGGGACCAACAAGTACCATATTTTAACGTCTTTTGGTATGACGCGGTCGGGGACCGAGCCTGCGACCTTCCGCTCTCCGGGCGGAAGCTCTAACCACTACACCACGGAGGCGGTCGAGTGAGTGAGTGAGTGAGTGAGTGAGAGTGAGTGAGAGAAAGTGAGTGAGAAAGTGAGTGAGTGTTGATTAACACTGCAGTCAGCAATATTCCAGCCACAACAACCAGGTTCACTATTATTACCAAAGATCCCAGTGAGGGTGGAGGTTGGCTTTGAGAACGTCATTAAACAGATTGTAAATAATTTATTGTCTTCACTGTCATCATATCAGTATAAAAATACATCTATTGTCCATTGTGTCACAGCAGGTCCTATATCACACTAGAGTAACTGCCTAACAATTAGTGTTGGGAATCGGAAACCAAATCCACTATCGATTTTTTGAGGACTTGTGGTGAACGATTATTGATTATAATAAAAATATATACATTTTCAATGTAACTAATACTGTCATGCAATGAAATGCACGCATGCAAGCAAGACACTGGAATTGTACTTTAACAATAAAAGTGGTTAAAATTTTACAATGTGCATAACTTTATGCTGCAGAGTGCATGTTTGTTTGTGAATATTCATCAAATTTAATGGTTAGTTTACTTCATTCAAGTGTTATACCAAAACAACAAAATTCTGATTAATCGACAATTCTTTTTAATCTTTCTTTCGATAGATTTTCGATTATTTTCGATCATCGGAACACCACTACTAACAATCACATACATTGCTGCCACAGATTAAATGTCTTCTACTTCAACACCAACTGATACAATATCGTGTGAAAACATGCTTGTGTATGTGACCTATTTTATCATTTTGTGAAACAGTCCGACTTCCCTGGTAAATAGTTCCTTCATTAGGCTGTTGAGGAAACACTGCTCTCAATTCCCAAGCAATGTGCTGTACAGAGCAAAGTATGGCCATGACTGTATGTCAATGGTGTAATTGTATCCTGCATGGTTCACAGGCACAACACTGAGCCCCAAGTGTAAAGGTTTTGTGTTCTAAAGAAGGTGTTGATCTGATAACATTAATGAGTCCTGAACAAGAGAAAGATTTATAAGGTTTGTTGTTTTTTATATACAGCACTCTGCAATATTCCAGCTGTATGCAGGTTGTCTGTAAATAATAGAGTTTGGACCAGACAATCCAGTTATCATCACAGGGAGAGCAACAGGATAATCTATTTTCAGCTGAAAACTTAATATTGTGTCATCGAATTGGGTGGGGAGTGGGTGTTTCAGAATTATCAATTTGAAATAAAATTGGCGGAAATCCACGGATCAGCGGAAAATTGCCATCCCTGTCATCATGAGATCGATCTATGCAATTGGGATACGATGACATGTGTCACCACCCCAACCAGCTAGTCGCCTCTGAAGACCAATTCTAACCCCAGATCTTCACAGGTCCTGATAACATGAATAAGTCACTCAAACAATGAACCTTTCATAAGGACAAGTGACTGTGCTAGACTACAGGCCTCAATCTGTAGATTTCTGAAGGAGCTCTTGAAATTCATTCTTCTTTGTCAACAAGGACTGCATGATATAACTGGTACTCTGTGAATAAATAAACCTCCTCAGCAGGCAGCAGGTGCTTGTTCTTGAAAGCCATGGCTGACCGAGTGTATCAGAGTATTACAAGCACTGCAGCCACTGACCCACCGGCCCACCGCTAGGCTTTGACAATGCCTATTGTAAATATAGGTTTGCTAAAGGAAACAAAATGTCGGGGACTTAGTTGAATGTTAAGGCATTAGCAGTTGGTGTAAGACTCTTTGTGAAACACGCCCTAGAGCCCCAAATATGACACTCACACCTTTGTGTGACAAGACGAAAGACCTGTAAGTGAGTGAAACTGAATGTTTAACATTGCTACCAGCATTCTCACAACTGTATCTTAGCAGTGAGCAATCTTGAAGCTTTATCTTGGCAGCTAGTAATCTGTTTGCTTGATCAGCTGAGAACTATAGAAGCATAGTACTATATAGTCTTAGGTTCAATATTGTTACAATTCTTTACAAGTCTGACACAAGGAGACTTTGTTATTCTGGAAATAGCTTCAGAGTGAGAGAAACTAAATTTTTAACATTGCAACCACTACTCTTACAGCTTTATTTTGGCAGCTAATAATCTTTGCTATAATTTGTTGGTTCAACTGAGAACTATATATCCATAGTATGGTCTTAGGTGCAATAATGTTACATGTCCTTATGAGTTTAACACAAAGAGACTTTGTTATTCTGGAAATAGCTTCAGACAAGGAAATACCTTATAAGAGGAAATACCTTATAAGTGATTACAAGTGAGCAATCTAAAGATTAAAAGTGTCGCAGTTATTGAAATAGAATGTTAATAACAGTGTCTTGATGTGCTGTTTTCTTTGATCTGCCCACACATAAGACAGGGGTCCGAGGGGTTCATGACACAGAGGTCAGTAGAGGTCATCACACAGAGGTCAGAGGAGGTCATAACACAGAGGTCAGAGGGGTTCATCACACAGAGGTCAGAGGAGGTCATAAAACCTCCCTAAAAAATTAACATTCTGTCAACATGACCAGTTTCTGCTGACAATAAATGAGTCCAGCGGTAAAACTTGTAGCTCATCATGCTCAAGGCCCCAGTTTGAATCCTATCATGGATACTTGAACCCTAACATAGCCTATGTCTGGTGCCCCCACTGTGTTATTGTTTAACAATCTCTCTCTTTCTCCCCCCCCCAAAACATACACTGGAACCTGTAGGTTAATGATGCAGTTTGTGGAGGTCCGGCAGAGTAACCTGTGAGGTACCTGCATTAGGATTTCACAACAAAACACCTGTCAGACTAGATTATCTGCTGAAAAACTACATCACTTACTCAGTACTTACAAAATTATCATACTTCCCCATTTCTGGTGTCCCCCACCATGATATTGCTGGAATATTGCTAAAAGTGGCATAAAATTAAACTCACACACTCTTGCAAATCAGGCTATTTTTACACCGATATTTAAAAAAAAAAGAATCTATTGATCATACCCTTCTGCATCTATGAATTCAGTTGTGAAATAATTTTGAAAAGCACAAAATCTTTTGTATAATATTCATATTATCAAATCATTTCATGCTGCGTCAGCAAATTGTGGGTGATCCGCACAAAGACATACTTTGTTATTTCAAATAACATCCGATATTAAAAAATCATCAAGTTTGCAACAATGCCGTTATTTTGAACCTTTGGAAATAAATACAAAATATCACTGTGAGTCATGTCGCATTTGAATTCAAAGTCACACAGGACACACCCTTGATTGCTGTAGAGGAACAGCTGCCTACACTCAGAGTCAGGGTATCAGAGGAGACCAGGGGCACTGTAGTTAGTCAGCTGACCCCCTCTCTGTCCCCCCTTCCGTACACCCACGCATGACCACGTGATCATTGCAAGCTGTTTGCTGAATACAAGTTTGGCATCAACTTTCTAAACTGAACATGTCTTATTGGGGGAAAACCCAACAGTTGAAAAATTATCTTCACAAATAGAATTTAAAAAGCCAAGAGACATGAAATTGCAGTAATCCAAATAGACTTGCATGGGCCTCAACTTCCTGACTATTTTAGACTTGCATGGGCCTCAACTTGCTAATTATTTTAGACTTGCATGGGCCTCAACTTGCTAACTATTTTAGACTTGCATGGACCTCAACTTGCTAATTATTTTAGACTTGCATGGGCCTCGACTTGCTAATTATTTTAGATTTGCTTGGGCCTCGACTTGCTAATTATTTTAGACTTGCTTGGGATTCATCTTGGTGAAGTAGTTATAATTTACCAAAACTAACTTGTGCCAAAGACAGAATGATATCTGCCTATCACTGAATACACTAATTAACTTGTAGTAAAATATGTTGGATTCCTTTACACTTTTTAAAATAATTACCTCAGAGTTACTTCTATAATAATTATCCCCAATAGATAACCAATTAGCTAGGTACTTATCAATCTCTATGATCAACATTGACGGCCAACCCTAGTTCATATAGTGTAGTAAAGGGCAGACTTGCACATTAGTCTCTCAGTAAACATTAAGTTCAAATGATAATTTCTAAAAAATAAATAACAGACTGGGGTCCTTCTGCTTATCTAGACTTGCCTCTTTGAAGGATAGAATTACTATACACCATGGGCTCAGGGCTCATTCACTACAGCCTTGAAGCAAGGCTAAGCAATGGGTTGCTTACTCAGAAGCTGTATCAAGGATACAAACACATCTGAACATTTATAACTTTCAAGTCCAGGGAAAGTACATGATTATTTTTCAAAATACCACCCTTTTCATGCTATTGTCCCCAGACAAGCAGGAGTGGTGGTCAGTGTCGGATGCAAGGTGATAGATGGTGTGGAAACATCCATGGAATTCCCATGTCTATTGTCACCATGTCAGCAGGAGGATGGGTTTCGCAGGAACAGGTCTCACTCTAGCTGAATGACCCCGTACCCCACAGCTTGGGGTGGTGAGTCACAACATTAATATTGTCTACTTTTTATATTTGGATAGGCTTTGAATTGAAACTATTGTAATATTTTTTATTTCATAACATTTCTAAAATATTTTAAACAAGGGGCTGTGGGAAGTTCTTTTTCTTGTAGACTTGCCAAAGAAAATTGAAGACTTGCTGGGAATTTACTTATTTCTGTTTGGGTTTTTTGGGGGTTATGTTGAGGTTTTGGGGTCTGTGTGAGACGCTGTTAGCTCTCCAGCATGGTCTGGGAAATCTAGTTCAGCGGTATTGGAAACAACGCAACAGATTTTCAGATAGATTTATTGTGGAAGTTTGAAGAGGGCAGGAATTGAAAGTGATGCAGGATCACACCGAAGGCCAAGGATCATAACTTGAGAATTCACAGACTCAAACTTTAGCAGTAGATCCTGGTCAAAAGAAGGAAGGCAACTCTCCTGCCGATCATGTGACCAGCAGATCCTGGTCAGATTTAGGGATACACACTATACCCATTCATAAAGAGCCATAGCGAAGAAACAAGAAATTGAAAACAAAACACACAAAAAACACAAGGACTTGTGATAAATAAGATCTGTCCAACTGTGTCTTACAGTAAAATGAAAACACACAGAACATTTTATCTGCACAGTCAGTAAGAAATGATGAAGAATATAAAGATGATTCTATGTAACAAATGTATTGAATCATCTTTCAGCATAATTTCATAATCATGTCATTGAGTTACTGTGACCTTAAAGGTTGTTATTTATTTATTAGTAGCAGAGTAGTGAGTGAGTGAGTGAGTGAGTGAGTGAGTGAGTGAGTAAGTTTAGTTACTGTGACCTTAAAGTTTGTTATTTATTTATTAGTAGCAGAGTAGTGAGTGAGTGAGTGAGTGAGTGAGTGAGTAAGTAAGTTTAGTTAACGCCGCTTTTAGCAATATTCCAGCAACATCACGGTGGGGGGACACCAGAAATAGGCTTCACACATTGTACCCATAGTAGAAAGTCTGGATATTGAAATATAATAAAATACATCTTATTACCAACACTGAACAAAGTTAAATAGGCCAAACATTTTGAAAAAAAAGCTAACAAACTGTCAAAGGCCTAACACTTTCCAAGCGGAAGTTGCACACGATTGATATAAATTATTTGTTGGATAACAAGTACTCCATGTGTAGGATGGCTGTAAAATTCTCACGACTCCACACCCAAACTGTTTTCTCAATGGCCTAAAGTATTGATTGCATGACTGGGTCTGAATAGGTTGTGTTTAAATCACTAGGCCAAACAAAGACTTTTATTGAGGAAATATGTGTGCTTAACAGAATATGCAGTGTGAATGAATGCCATTCATGTAAATATTTGAGCTTGCTGTTCTTCTCTACATACTCTAATGTGTAGACACTGTGACACTGGGGCAATAGCTTTGCTCAAAGTCTCTGCTGAATTATAAGTTTAAGCTCTGATAAAACTGGGCTTGCTTCCTGTATATATATGCTTGGAGGGGTAGCCTAGTGGTGAAAGCGTTTGCTCATTACACCGAGGGCCTGGGTTTGATTCCCCACAAGTCCATTTCTGGTGTCCCCCATCATGATATTGCTGAAATATTGCTAAAAGCGGCGTAAAACCATACCCACTCACTCCATATATACTTTGAGGCTCAGCCACTAGCCTTGACCCAAAACTTAAGGGTCAAGAGTCTAATCGGGGGTATTTTTATGAAATTGTGGGCTCAGCATTTACTACACCCCCACACACCCAAAACAAACATGTTTAAAAAATAAAACAACCCCCCAAGTTATTCCAGATCCCCAAAACGATTTGGTTCCGAATACATCTGTGATCTTTCTCAACACGTGTGCCAAATAAACAAGGTAAAGCATTCCTGTTTCGACTTTGGCAGCCATCTTGTGAGTGAAGGGAAAATTGACATTCAGTAAGTCGTTACTTACCATGCGTACAGACACTCGACATATACAAGATTCTAGCAGCCCCGTGGTAGCGTTGGCCATCATCTTGCACGTGAAGGGGAACTTGGAGTTCCACTTGACACTGTTGTTCCGAACTGTCTCCCTGAAACAACAAAAGGGTTGTTAACTAATCTATAAAACCCTCACATACAAATGTAGATTAAGAGGAGCAGCACTGAGGGGGTGAGTTCACAGATATGCCAACCCTCATTTAGCCAAATTAGTATTTCGACCAAAAACTGATGCAAAAAAAAGAAGTATTTTTGTTGGGCCAAAATTCTGGCCAAAAATCTTTTCCTAGGAATTTTCTTATTTAATAAAAAATATATATAGACATTCTATGAACTTGTTATTAACATTGTACTCCCCTAAATCAGTAGCAAGTATTCACATATAGCTTCATACTGAATAAAATGTGGTTGCAATTTATTGTGTATGGTAAGTATGCTCTTTGATAATTTAGTTTAATTAATTTTCAAATATTCGTATACTTTTACTGCTAACGTAGTCACTTATTTTGTGTTGCTTTTTCGCAACGAATATGATAAAATCGTATGGGTTGGCATCTCTAAGTTTAGTTTTACGCTGCACTCTGCAATATTCCAGCTATATGGTGGCGGTCTGTAAATAATCGAGTCTGGACAAGACAATCCAGTGATCAACAGCATAAGCATTGATCTACGCAGTCGGGATACGATATGTGTCAACCCAGTCAGTGAGCGTGACCACCTGATCCCATTAGTCGCCTCCTACGACAAGCATGGGTTACTGGCGATCAATTGTAACCCGGATCTTCACGGGTAGGAATAGCACTGAGGTTATGTCACGTATTTTGTTTTTTTCATGTTACTTTTAGCAATATGCCAGCAATATCACATGGGGGACACCAGAAAAGGTTTCATACATACAACCCATCTCGGGAATCAAACCCTTATCTTTGGCGTAACAAGTAAATGCTTTAACCAATAGACTATCCCATAGCCCCACGTATGTTGATGAAAGCAATGAAATCATCCCAACAATAATTATTATATATTTAATAATCATTATAATCATTGTCAACTAATACCATACATGATTACAAGCATACTGATAAACTGCCATACATTTTTCAAATAATATTTCTACATTCTATCGGTGTTCTATTTATTGGGTTCCAACACAATATACCATAATATTACGCCTCTATCAGTATAGTTTAACTTAAAATGTTCCCTTTCGAAATTAATTAGCAACTGCTGAAGTCTTTTTCTCACAATTTGTTATTTCCCTTGTATCCATGACAACAACATGGTGGCAACCAATCATGATCATTTTGAAACTATGATATTTAATTCAGTATGAACAAAATGAAATCAACACATGAATTAAGTGAAAATCACTGTCACACTGCCCGTCGCTCTCTATGTTTCACAATAAAGATACCATTAACTTGATAGACTTTGTTTTGCCAATACATTGCTCCATAATTTACATCATGATTATAATCATTATTTTCATCATAATCTTCATCACTACTAACTTAGCATGTACTTTCATTGAATTTTTACAAGACACAAGATACAATGATCAATAATAGTAAACCCCATTACCATGGTTACGAAAACATCATCAACTGAAGTACGGATTGATAATCATATATAATCACATTAATTATCATTGCTACACTGTACCAAACACAATTTACAAGTTCAAATCAGGACAAAGGTCAGTCACTGCTAGTAGGATGGAGTGACCTACTCGGGATTACAACTTGTTTACATTTACAAATTCCTATTGTGCCTCCATGTCAAAACTTGTCTCTGACTAACTGTGACTGTTGAGTGAGACGAGATCAAAGTTCAAGTACATCTTCATTGTGACAACGAAAACTTGTGAGTGTTGAATGAATGAGATCAGTTGAAACCATGTAAACTGGGTCATGGATAATAATCATGGATACTATTTCAGACAAATCCGTATTCCGAATCATAAAATATTCACATGCTAATCTCGAGATACATAGAGAGGGTATGGTATAAAATCCTACATGAACCATAATATGGTGATATCATTGCACGTCAGTTTTAATGAGTAAGTGAGTTTGTTTTACGCCGCTTTTAGCAATATTCAAGCAATATCACAGCGGAGGACAGAAAAATTGTGCTTCACACATTGTACCCATGTAGGGAATCGAACCCGGGTCTTCAGCCTAACTAGTGAATGCTTTAACCAGTAGACTACCCCACAGCCTCCAGTTTTAATGAAAACCACCAGAATTATGAGGCTCACCAACAAGAAAGTGAGCGAGCTAAAACTCAGTAATATGTCTGCCATGCTATGAAGCAGACGGTATTACAGTGGTATCACTATTGACCAGAATATCAGAATTGTGTTTGATCATATAGTAGTGAATAATGTGTGGTTAATGTGAAAAGGCCTTAACCATAAATAAATGTAGCTGAGCACATAACTCTTGTAATATTATATATGGCACCAAATTCAATCTCAGTCTTGACTGTATCTTCGAAAAGCTTGCAAAAAATTTCATTGGTATGCCTTCAGAAGTCTCAAGAAAACTTGTCACCATTGGGTCTCTTTACACAGAGTAAAACAAGGAAACACAAAAACTCTTGTTGAGAAATACCAAAACATGAAAAGGAAGCAGTTCAGTATGTGCTTGATGCAAACAAAGTTTCAATATAATATTCAACATACAGTCGAGCACCATTGTGTCGAACTCTGATATTACTCACTATCTCGGTTGTCTCGATACAACATCTCGGTCCCGGCAAAATCCTTCATAATTTATCATTATTCAAGCTCTTTTAACTCGATATGAATGTCTCGATATTTCAGATATCTCGATATAATTTCATCGTCCCAACAAGCAAAATTACCCTTTTAACTTGATATTTGCAAAGAAACTGATATTCACCTACCTTTCATGGGCAAGTATCCCTCTGAACTGAGGTTGTTTCCACACGTTTACACACAGTGCGGCATGAATCAAACGGATGCGGTAGTGTAAACTAGGCTAATTGAGTTGAAGGTGTCAATTGTTTGTTATTTAATTAGGATTAATTAAGAAGGAATTAATAAGGAAGTACTGTTACGACTAAACACGACTGTTAACGGATTATAGTTTCGAATCAAAGCATACTGAGAAGAGTTATGTTTTCTTTCATAGTGATATGTGATGATATGCCCTGGTCGGATGCCTCGAAGTTCGGATAACTTGATATTTTTTCTCTACCGGTCCCATGAATATCAAGACAACAGTGCTCGACTGTATTCCCCGTCATGCTACAGAAACAAATGCTCTACATACTTGATTCTGATACATAAAGTTTGAAGCTATAAAGTTTTAAAATATAACATTAAACAGAATCCTCATTATGCCCCAGAAACAAACGGTCCACATACCTGACTCTGAGACCACATTGTTAAAGGAAAAACTAAAAAATATGACATTAATTTTCAGAAATACCAAAACACCGGTACCAAGAGGCACCAGTTCAACATGTGTTTCATAGATACACAAAGTTTCAAAATGGAATATCAAATGATTTCTGAGCTACAGTCCTAAAAAGGATGAGTAACTGAGGATGAGGCTGTGTGATAACTCGCTGCATGAGTTGAACACTCCCCAGGGAGTTGAGTTAGTTAAAAGAATGCCAGAAAAATCACATCCATTGGTCAAGGGAACACTCCAGTGCCTTGAGCATGTACTAGTTGCTTGGATATGTGCGCTACATAAATATCCTATCATCATCATCATCATCATCATAAAAAACAACATGACAGAAGGATGGACATTACCCATTCATGCTGCCTACTTCTTAGAAGGAGATAATTAAGAGGAATGATGGTTGAGTACACTTTCTACAAATATATTCTTATCAGACAACAAATGGGTAAATGTTATCAATGCAACAGTTGGTTTCACAGACAGCATCAGTCAGCTGAAGTGATGGTTCTTCAGCTGCTGCTTGAACTGTACAGGGTAAGATGAGGGCTCGTGCTCCTCAGGAAGTGTGTTCCAATGATGTGCAGCTACTTGAGAAAATGACTGACACCAAATGTTTTCAATTTGGACTCAGGAAGCTTGTGTTGAGAGCTTGACCTAAGATAACTGGTTTGGCAGAACTCATCACAAAGTGACATAGATAGCATGCTCCTCTGCCCATTCACGCATTGATAAGAGAAAGATAGCCCTTGAAGCATATGCTTTTCAGACAGGAAGCCAGCATGTTTACAACAATGTACACAGTAGCAGCGTAAATATCACAAGCAATAAACAGCAAACAGTACAGTAAAAAGTTAACAGTAAAATAAAACCAGACAATCACTGTCAGTGTCCACATAATATTCTGTTATTACAAATCAAAATTTACAAATGTCTGATAATCACGAGTAGCTTTCTCAGACTTTCTTATTCATAACATGAATCTTTTGCAATTGTATCGTACATATGGAAAGAAAAGAGAACCTTTAATCTCAATAGCTATATTTAGGGGGTATACTATACTGAGTGAAAAAAATAAGGGATCACATGAAAGCAATTATTTTTTTCCAGGTTTCTCCACAAGCTGTGCATACAAAGCTTGTGAAGAAACCTTAGAAAAAAATAATTTAACACTTGTCCTTTCATGTGATCCCTTATTTTCTTCCTTCAGTATACGTGGCTACAGCAGATATTCCTGGATATACTGATCACAGTAATCTGGAATTCAAACCCTGCAGGAGGATGTTGGCATTGCTAGGGGGTGCAGCAAGTCACAAAGACTTTGTCCAAAGTGTCATCACTGATGATGAATCTGAACTATTGTCTAAGAAAAGATTTCCCAGAATATACATCGTGGAAAGCCATGATGACTTTGCCCAAGGTGACATCTCTTGAACATACAGACAATGCTGAATTCAAACTATAGTCCATGAAAAGATTTACCAGAATACATTGTTGGACTGTCCACGAAGCCCAGACGATACTGTCATATCTTGAACATACAGACAATGCCAAATCTGAACAATTGTCTAAGAAAAGATTTTCCAGAATATACATTGTTGGATTGTCCACAGAGCCACAACAATTTTGTCCAAAGTGTCATCTGTCTGACGGTACTGATATGGCCATGTTCATCATAAGCTGTATTTCAATACATTTGCCTCACACAATATTCATAAATAACTTACAGTATTCAGTTTCAGAGACTATTACAGCTTTGATTATCAAACAACATAATATTTTACAGTTCCATACATTCAATTGACTGCAGTACTTGATATTTGCTTGACTACAGAACCATTATAACACAGATCTCCTGCTGACAACTGCCATACCAAGCCTGACCCTTCCAGAACCTTACACAGATCTCCTGCTGACAACTGCCATAACAAGCCTGACCCTTCCAGAACTCCAGGATTGATTAAAGGTTTTACATCAGTGAGTGAGTGAGTTTAGTTTTACGCCGCTTTTAGCAATATTCCAGCTATATCACGGCGGGGGACACCAGAAATGGGCTTCACATATTGTACCCATGTTGGGAATCGAACCCGGGTCTTCGGCGTGAGGAACGAACGCTTTAACCACTACGCTACCCCACCGCCCGTTTTTACATCAAGTGGCATTTACAATGCTAAAAGCATTAGGCCAAAGGAAATAACAGATTTGTTCTTCTGAATTATACCCTCCTTCTAAAAACGGACAGTGGGGTAGCAAGTGGTTAAAGCATTTGCTGGTCATGCAGAACAGTCAGTAAATGAGTTGGGTTTTACAGTGCTTTTAGCAACATTCCAGCAATATCACAGTGGGGGACACCAGAAATGGGTTTCACACATTGTGCCCATGTGAGAATTTTAGCCTTCGGCATGACAAGCGAACCACTATCACAGTGGGGACACCAGAAATGGGCTTGGACACATTGTGCCCATGTGAGAACCTCATTTTGCGGGCGTAAGACCTGGCTTTTAACCATGTGTGCTCCTCCGGCTTAGACCCATTTCTGATGTTCCCCATTTCTGATGCACTTATTCATGATATTGCTGGAATATTGCTAAATGCAACAATAAAACTTCTATCTCCTTTTAAAACAGTTCTTTCTTTTTATGTGTGTTTTGTATTTTTTTTGTGTATAACTTTTGCAAGATTTCCTTTGTTTGGGTTTCACACCTGCCTGTCTGTGTAATTACATAGCCTAATGAAACCGAACTAATAAATCAATGCGTTTATGGTGTATAGCCTGATTGGTGTTAAGTTCAAATTGAAGACCAGGTTTGAATCCCCAGACAGGGGCACAATGTGTGAAGCCCATTTCACAGTCCCCAAATAATGACATGATGTTGCTGAGAATATTGCTAAATAGCAAATAAAATTATATAAACAGTTAATTTAATGTCTCAGCTCGGCCTGTGAGATAGTCCTCTTTTATTTAAACCACTTATTAACAAGGCCCTGCTTTTGGATGCGAGAAACCTTGACCTTCAATCACAACTAGAAAAATGACCATGCTGACACCTAATACCATGTTCAATGTCAATATAATCGTCCTGCCACACGGAGAGATTACATGCATTCATAAATATTGATTTCCAGACAATATTCCCTACCACATCACGTTCTACGACAACTACACAATAAATCACATTCTACCCTAGGGGATAGCACTGTGCTATGTGTTTAGTGACCTGTTTGTTGTTGGTGATCTTGCAAGCACATGAAAGATGAATGGATTTTGTTTGTTAAATACCGCTAATATCACTTAGTCTTAGAGATGTTAGAAGCCTGAAATATGTCCAGTTTGATACTTCACCATTGGTTATATCTACCTATGTCAGAAACTCAGGCCTTAGATATGACAAGCAAACACGGTATCATGAGCACATAGTGCTTATAGTTTTACAAACCAGACCACCAGAAATATACTAGTAAACATCAAACAGAGTCCTGTTCCACAAGCAGGTTCAGAAATCTTAACTGAAGATAATCCAGTGATTGACCTCATGAGCATCAATCTACACAATAACATCAAAAAGCCTGACCACCCGATCCTGTTAGCCCAGACAACAAGCTGGGTTTAACTGATTACAACAAGCATGACTGGTAACTGATGACCAGTTCTAGACTGGATCTTCATGGAAGACCTTGTTATTGACAAGGAATGGGTTTCTGAAGACCAATGCCAACTTGGATCTTTCTTATGACAAGCATGGGTTGCTGAAGACAACTTCTAACTTGGAACTTCATGGATGACCTTGTTATGACAAGTATTGGGTTCCTGAAGACCAGGTCTAACATGGATCTTCATGTAAGACTTTGTTATGACAAGTATTGGGTTCCTGAAGACCAGTTCCTACATGGATCTTCATGTAAGACTTTGTTATGACAAGTATTGGGTTCCTGAAGACCAGGTCTAACATGGATCTTCATGTAAGACTTTGTTATGACAAGTATTGGGTTCCTGAAGACCAGTTCCTACATGGATCTTCATGTAAGACTTTGTTATGACAAGTATTGGTCCCTGCAGGCCAGGTCTAACATGGATCTTCATGTAAGACTTTGTTATGACAAGTATTGGTCCCTGCAGGCCAGGTCTAACATGGATCTTCATTGAGGACCTTGTTATGACAAATATGTGTTCCTTCAGACCTATTTGAATCTGGATCCTAATGGATTATTTATAATATACACACATAAACTATGAATCTTGAATTCAGTCACATCATAGATTCATATACCCACACCTCATGAAACAATCACTGAATAGGCGCGATCATCTGTTTGAAAGAAGACAAAGATAAAATAGACAAAAAACCATTCACAACAACATAGCAAGGTGAAGCAGTCGACTCAACACCCTTTAGTATGTTGTACTCCGTGTACTCTGTGGTATTCATGGCCTATCAGTCTCTCCCAGTTACATGCAGACATAGCGTGATAAGAACAGTGACTGCAAGGATTATCTAGATCTGCCCACAGGCCAACATTGAGCCCAAAGTATGTAGCAAATGTCATTCAAAATTCCTAAACAGGCAAAAATAAAATTTCCACTTCACATAATTTCAATAAATTTGGATTTGTAGAGATAGCTCGTATTTCACTGATAAGAGGACTAATAAGGAAGAGGTCTTAATGCTAACCTTCATACTATTGGATTATTCTCAAAATTTATGTTAAAATACCTGATTTTTTGTTAAAAAAACCCTTATGTTTTAAAAAATCTGAATTTAATAACAATTTTCACCTTAATTGCTAGCCAGCGTTATACAGTCTGTAATCCGGGATAAATAACAGCAATTTTGTGGTAGTTCGGCCTATTTGTTAATTAGGATGTTTGAGAGATCTCTACATAATTGTGGAGTAGGGCTGCGCAATATAACCGGTTTACCGGTATATACCGGTTCAGGCATGAAAACGATATGTATTGCGATACGTTGATTGAAAACCGGTATTTTGACATGCATTCGGAAAACTTGGTAACACTCGAAAATCTTCGGATATATCTGTTTTGTTACGCAGGAAGCCATGCGTGTGTTGTAAAATGGTGACCACCAACAACGAACAATTTATTGTTGTGTCAAATACTAGGGCAAAGGCATCGGTAAGGCAGCATTTTGGGTTGAAAAAGTTCACGGTAGGTGGAACTATTGGTAAGAGTAACGCGGTATGTAAAATATGCAATGGTAAAGTAGTTTTTATTAAAGTTTAATCAGGCATAGTGATTTTGTTGTGTTTTTGCTTTATAAATAAAGCATTTACGTCCTGCAATATATTGCAATACATATCGCAATATATGCTTTCGCATCGCAATATATCGCAATATGAAAAGGGTCGGGGGGTCAGGAGGGTCGGGGTTATGTGTGTGTCCCCAAGTAAGGGAGTGATTAGGGCATGTATTTATTACCATTAGGGCCGCTAATACATGACAGGATTGAAGGACGAGGAAATCAATCACAGTTAACTCTAAGCAAGTCAGCAGCTAATCAGTATATGGACATTATGTGTAGGTTGCTTATCGGTGGGTTTGTGTGCCATCAAGTAGATGTGGGTGGAGTTGGGAGTATGTACATGTGTGGGGGGGGCGGGATATGTAGGTGTGTATATGTGTAAACTAGCGATAATGTACATCAAAAGAATTCAAGCAAGTATGCATGTGCTTGTGCTCGTGTGTTAGCATGCGTGTAGGTGTGGGTCCTTGGTAACATATGTTATAACATACAGCACGTGGCCATATTATTACGTACAATTGTAGCGGTGTTGATATCGTGTATAGCTATGCCCGTTTTTAAAATACTGCTACTCAAAAACGACATCGAGTATCGTCATAATATTTTGTCACATGATCGACCATGATGTCACGGGACTGTCACGTGACTATTTTTAATCCACTTGTCGTCTGCTACATATTCTGGTTATTTCCGGCAACAATGGGGAAATCGGCTGATTTGTCAGAGTCACTTAAGAAATTAATTGTAAAAAAGTTTCAAAGTGGCAAAAATGTTCTAACATTGCAAGATTCTTTGGAATGCCTCGAAGCAGCGTATATTCGGTGGTAAAGCGGTTTAATCAACGTGGATCAGTCGAGAATGCTCTCAGAACAGGCCGTATGAGAAAACTGACTCCTCGGGACAATCGACAACTTTTGAGGTTGGTCAGAGACAATAGGATTTCACCTTTGGGTGAAATAACTGAGAATTTGAACAACAATAGGGCTACACGTGTATCGGTGAGGACTGTAAGGAGACGATTATATGAAAATAAATTTCATAGACGTGTTGTTAGAAAGAAATTCCGAATTCGTGACTATAATGTCAGAAATCGTTTGGCCTGGGCAAGGGGGCAACGATATCGTACAGTGAATAATTACTGGAATCGAGTAATCTTCTCTGACGAGTGTAAAATTATCATTGGGGAAAACAATCGTGTTTTTGTTTGGAGACAGCCCGGTGAAGAAAACCTCCCGCAATGTATTCGTCCGGGACGACAGCCACGCGTCAGTTTGATGGTGTGGGGTTGTATCACCTGGCATGGTGTTGGTACCATTTGTGTTGTTAATGGCAACATAAATGCTCAGAAATACACAGAAATCCTCGATGATATGCTTTGGCCCGTTATAGCCAGACATTTTCCGGGAAACCGCTACATCTTCCAAGATGACAACGCCTCTATACATCGGGCCCGTGTCGTTCAAGATTACAAGCGACAAAATGACATTACTGGAATGTTGTGGCCTGCACAGAGTCCAGACGCAAATATTATTGAGAACTGTTGGCTCTACCTGAAGAATAGACTTCATGGACGCCGAAGAAACATTCAGTCGGCTGCCGACTTGGAATGCAAAGTGCGGGACAACTGGGAAAATATTCCCTTAGATTTCATCAAAAATCTTTATTCATCGATTCCAAGGCAGATGTTGAAAATAATAAGGAACAAGGGACACATCACAAAATATTGAGGTAAGACTGTTTATATTTAATGAGTTATGACACTTTGAACTCCCGCGTAAATTTGTCGTCAACAATCGGTCCGCCATGTTTGTACGTAATAATATGGCCACCCGCTGTATATATTATATCTGGGATTACACTTTCTCAGTGTGGGGTGCTTGGGTGTGTGTATGTACAGATGTTTGTTTTTGTATCTGTGGATTATTATTTAAGTGCGTGAGTGAGTGAGTGAGTGAGTGAGTGGGAGTGTAGAGTTGGGTGTATGTGTGTTCAGAATTGGTGTGGGTATACATATGAGTGCATGCACACTGTGATATTGTTTGTGTGCAGATATTACAGTATGTTGGCTCTTATATCAGCAAAAGAATTGTCTCATAAACTCTTGTCAATTCAGCCCCAGGTTCAGGCTTTGTGTTGTATTCTGTTTATTGTATGTGAATATTCACTGGAGTGTGACACACGAATGCACAATATCTCTCCTACAGTTCACAACCCAGTAGCACACTCAGCTGCAGACACTACCCACTAGCCCTCCATGTTCCTACTCTTTGTCCAGACGCTGAAACTAACAGGTGACAACAAGACCGTCTATGTAATTATAGTCTGTTTGCAGTGAAAACGTAAAGATGAATTTCACTTTAAACAAGAAAGTAAATCAAATAAAGTGAAATTAAGATTGCGAATCCTCATAATTTTACCTTGCCAATTGAACATTTGAATCTCAGAATTTTATTCAATTTAGGATAAAAGTTGTTTAACAACGATCATAGATTCAAATCGCTATTATTGGATTGTATTACAAGGGAGTAAGTGCAGTAGTTGGAAGACTGAAACAAATGCACGTGTGGTACGTGATGAGCGTTAACTTAGACCAACCCTACTTGTTCTCGGTGTTTCATTTAATGTGCACACACCCTTGTAATACAAACCAATAATAACGATTTGAAACTAAGATCGTTTGTTAAACAACTTTTATCCTAAGTTTAATAAAATTCTGATATTTAACTGTTCAGTTGGCAAGGTAAAATTATGAAGATTCGCAATCTTAATTTCACTTTATTCGATTTACTTTCTTGTTTAAAGTGAAACTCATCGGTACGTTTTCACTGCAAACAGACTATAGGGTAGCTGCTAAGTGGTCCACAGCGAAAGATTCAAGTCCACAGATAAAGCAGTGTTTGAAGGTGTTCACTCAAACTATCTATGTTTAATATTGAACTGAATGTCGGCTGACATTACACAACATCAGTACTTAATTCCATCCAAGTCAGGGCTCGATTTAAGAGATGTTAACCTACTTGCACCAGGTGCAACCTAAGATAAAAACCTAGTTGCACCAGCCAAATTCAAGTTGCACTGCTTTTATTGCAATATGTAATGTAAGAAATATGGTATTGAATTATTTAGAAGTTTTATTGAGAGTTTACCCACTCAAAAATTGAGTTGCACCAGGTGCAAGTTCAGCTAATAGCTAGATTGCACTTTGTAATATTGGGTTGCACCAGTGCAAGTAACAAAGTACTAAATCGAGCCCTGCAAGTTTTATACCATTCTAAAAGTAGAGTTAATGAGCGTCTACATGATTTTTAACTTATCAATTGACATTGTTCCATCAACAGGAACTCTTCATAAGCATAAGTATCTTTTGCATTCACACTTTCAAAATGGCTGAGAAGTTTAGCATTATAATGGAGGCATCTTCGTCCTCACTTTGTGAAGCTTTTCTCTGTAGACTTTCAGAGCCCCAAAACGCTCCATGAGCAAATGACGACAACAAACACCCATACAATTTAGCCAGACACGATTTCCATGATTACAAATACGACCACCCTATTACCATGATTACGGTTTGGTCAATATTTCTGCAATTATGTTTGTGTCAACATTCAGAAATAGCTCTAATCAACACTAACAATACTAAAGGGAATTGGTTCAGATTTCTTGCAAAGGTTTTCATTCTGAAATGGAAGACATCTGAGATAATGATAACAAATTGCTTTTCAAAACAGGAGCTGCCTTTTGATCAATATCAGTGTTAACAGAGAGTAGTGGTATGGAAAATAGTTCTGACGAAAAGAGATGACAATATGTTACAGATTAAGTAGTAATGGGTGAGTGAGTGTAGAGTGGGGTGTGGGAGTGCATGTACAGTGAGTGAGTGAGTGAGTGAACAGTGTTTCAGTTGAACAGTATAACCATTATAGAAGATGGTGAGTAAGTAGAGCTGTGACGATATATATCGCAGTATCGATAATCGTGATACTTTTTCTGACAATAAATATATCGATCCTTTTTCCGCATCGTGATATGTATCATTGACCTAAGAATTGTGAATTTTCACCAGAAATTGACGGTTATGTCAAAATTTACACTGTTACTTGATATCAAAATACTTTTTTAAAGAAAATAACTAAAGATAGCATATCGTGATACGCATCGTATCGTTCCAAGATATCGCGATACGTATCGTAAATTTCTGTATCGTCACACCTCTATGAGTAAGTGAACGAGTGTAGAGCGGGGTGTGGGAGTGCATGTACAGAGAGCAGGGTTTTACACAGACTTTGAAAAAAAGAGAGTCATCGTGACCCACAGTATCTATTTTTGGGAGTCATTAAAATTTTAGCGTAATATTTTTGTGTGTATATCAAAAGGCAAAGATTTTATTGTTTTGTGTTGTATTCTCATTCATATGTTCAGTTCAGTCATAACAAACTCGAGTATACTGAACAAATAATCAGGCTTGTGATTTATTCACTGTAACATACAGTTAGTATCATGAATTGAAAGAAATATCTAAATTAATGAAGACCTCACGAAAACTATCATTGTTTGCTTATCAGATCGATTTTATTGACTCTGAACTGAATTGTGAGGGTAACTCATAAAACTTGCATCAAGCTTGACTCATATGATAATATTTTGAGATTACACAATGCCATTTAGAAAGTGGTCAAATGTAACATATGTTATATTTGGGATTACACTTTCTTAGTAAAGTACAAATTCTAGTACTTTTTGAGTTGAGCCCCATCCGGGATTCAACTCACACCCTCAGAGTCAGGCACCTATGATTACAAATCACCACCACCCCGCTACCATGATTACGGTTTGGTCAATATTTCTGCAATTATGTTTGTGTCAACATTCAGAAATAGCTCTAATCAACACTAACAATACTAAAGGGAATTGGTTCAGATTTCTTGCAGAGGTTTTCATTCTGAAATGGAAGACATCTGAGATAATGATAACAAATTGCTTTTCAAAACAGGAGCTGCCTTTTGATCAATATCAGTGTTAACGGAGAGTAGTGGTATGGAAAATAGTTCTGACGAAAAGAGATGCCAATATGTTACAGATTAAGTAGTAATGTCAAGTGGTCTTTAACATAACCATCAGAGATGGTGAGTGAGTGAGTGTAGAGCGGGGTGTGGGAGTGCATGTACAGTGAGTGAGTGAGTGAGTGAACAGTGTTTTAGTTGAACAGTATAACCATTATAGAAGATGGTAAGTAGAGCTGTGACGATATATCGTAGTATCGATAATCGTGATACTTTTTCTGACAAATATATCGATACTTTTTTTCATTTTTTCAACTATCATTGTTTGCTTATCTGATCGATTTTATTGACTCTGAACTGAATTGTGAGGGTCACTCATAAAACTTGCATCAAGCTTGACTCGTATGATAATATTTTGAGAGTCTTTTACAAAATTGTTGCGTCAAATACGCAGGAACCATGCGTCATGTAAAATCCTCAAGGAGGGAGTGAGTGAGTGAATAGTGTTTCAGTTGAACAGTAAGACTATGTCAGCTTGATGAGGGAGGAAGCCCATTAGGACCAGTTTGGTGCTTACGAACTTATATACATTACTACAATGAACTAAGATTTGAACTCATGATCACAACTTTCTGTCACGCCTAAGGGAAGCAACTCTGCAAAGAGTGAGTGAATGAACTGTAGTTCAATTATCTAATTTGCTTCTCTGATGAAGCCCAAAACGCACCACACACCCTAGGAACATAACCAAATCACAATGTGAACTCATGATCACAACTTTCTGTCACACCTTAGGGAAGCAACTCTGCACAGAGTGAGTGAACGAACTGTAGTTCAATTATCTCATTTGCTTCTCTGATGAAGCCCAAAACGCACCACACACCCTAGGAACATAACCAAATCACAATGTGAACTCTTGACTGGAGGCGTTGATGTGCCCAAGGGAAGCAACTCTGCACAGTTAATTAGGACATCTTTGATGACTGGGCCACCTGTCTCTTTTGGAAGTTGTAGGTTTAGGGTCCCTTTATTCAAATGTCAAAGAAAAATATTCGGGACTCTTCATAAGTTAGAAAACTGAAGAATGTAAACAAAAATTAAAATCTAAACTTTCTGATGTTGACACTACATTATAAACAATTATTCAGTATGTACTTTGGGAGGTTACATGAAGACTCATCGGTCAGGTGGTGCCCAAACTCGTCAATCCAATATACTGCGTGAAGCCCATTTCTGGTGTCCCTCGCCAAGATGAAGCTGGAATATTTCTAAAAGCGGTGTAAAACCACACACACACTCACTCGTCAATCCAGTGTGTATCTACCTGGACTAACGCACCTGTAGTAGTGAGATACACCTGACACAACTCTATGTATCCACATATCAAATTACACACAGGTGGGAGAAGAAGTGTCCTACTGGAGGAGATAGTGATATCACTTTTCATCTAAGCTATGTTAGCTACTAAGATATTGACTCATTTATCAGAGCAGACTGAAGATGCTGTACATGATAAATCATGAAAGGATGATCAGTTATTAATTTCTGTCAATGTTCTGTAGCCTATCTGTGCATAATGCTATGTAAAAGAGCATATTTGAACACAGATAATCAAATTGAGACTTGACTCCAAGAAGCTCTCATAAGACAAGGCATATTAGTACATCCATAATTAAAAGGGGAGTTCAGTCCAAATAGCTCTCGTAACACAAGGAATATTAGTGCATCCCTAATTAAAGGGGGACTTCACAACAACAAAAACTCTCCACACACTCTCAGAGCATTCCCAGGGACTTACTTAATACAAGACATATATGTATATCCCCAATTAAAGAATGGTTTCCTCTAAGGTCATCACATAACAAGGCAGTTACTGCATCCCCCAGTTAAATAGCATTACTCCTGTCCAAGATATGCTACTGATACTCAGTGTAGGTACAGACAGTTATTACTGTTTTGAGAATCATTGTGTTGATATAATTGAGGCAGTGTAACTGTAAAACTACTACATACATAGATTTAGACTGACGCTTAGTCCCTGAATATTTATAATTTTGACAGTAACAAATAAACCCATTTAAATTGAAAAGGAACCCCAGTGAGTTTGGAGATTCTAGACTTGCTTCATTTAGGGCTTTAGCATTTCAGGGAGGGCTCGGCTGTAGAGAAAATAATATGGTTCAGGGACTGTGAGACAGACTAGATGTTATGTAGAGGGAGGTGAGGTGGGAGACTAAAGGATGTCCTGCAAGGCAGATGCTGAGGAAATCTAGACTTGCTTCATTTAGGGATTGCAGGGAGGGCTAGGTTATTAGGGAAAATGATATAGTTCGGGGACTGTGAGACAGACTAGAGCCAAGCCTCCTGGCCCTCTCTGCCCCTTCTATCTAGATTTCTCAGGATATATATTCATACTAAGCCTTAGTCTAAGGGGAGGTGAGGTGGGAGACTAAAGGATGTCCTGCAAGGCAGATGCTGAGGAAATCTAGACATGCTTCATTTAGGGATTGCAGGGAGGGCTAGGTTATTAGGGAAAATAATATGGTTCAGGCACTGTGACACAGACTAACATAGATTGAACAAAGTGGTGCTGCCAAGTATCCTGGCATGTAGCCCCCTTTAGACCTTCTACAGCCATGTTGTGCCAGGAGATACTGGAGCAGCTCAGGCCTGCAAGATGTCAGATGGATGTATCAGGGTGACTGGTCAAGGATTTAGTCAGTTTATGAAGATATGTGGCCAGTCCTGTGATGTCTCCATTACACAGAGCTCAAAGCTGGGAGAGTGCTACATAACGGATGTGATACCGGACTTGAAAGACCAATCCATCAAGATCGCTAATGGTCAGTGATAATGGCCAGGTGACTGTTAACAGAAGTGACATCTGGACAAGCAGAGTTATGGACTTGGGAGCTTATTTGAAAAACATGTTAGATGTGTGGAGTAGGAGATGGCTGTGAGTGGGTGTGTTGATATGAGGTGAAGGTGTGGTGAATTGGGGTTAAAAGGTATGGTTAAATGGAGTTAAGATGTGCTGAAATGGGGTTTAAGTGCTGAAATGGGATTAAGATGTGCTGAAATGGGGGTTAACTTAACTGTTTAAGTATGCTAAAAATGGGGATTAAGATGTGTTGAAAAGGGGTTTAAGATGTTTAAATGGGGATGGGTGTGCTTGGATGAAATGCTTTAAGATGTGCTGAAAACATGTTTGAGATGTGCTGAAATGGGGATTAAGAGTACTGAACTGGGGTTTAAGATGTGCTGAAATGGGGGTTTAAGTGTGCTGAAATGGTTTTAGGTGCTGTATTGGGGATGGGATGTGTGAAATATGGTGAAATGGAGGTTAAGGTGTGGTGAAATGGAGATAATGTGTGTGAATTGGGGTTTGTGTTGAAATGGGGTTAAGATGTGCTGAAATGGGGTTTAATGTTGGGTGCAAGTCTATTGCACTTACATAGCAACAAGCATACATGTGTGTAGATATATCACAGTGCTTGCACACTATGATACCATGCTGCAGCTTTACAAGGATAACCTACTCAAACACATCATACTGATGATGAGCCACCAGTCCATGTTTTGTCCCTATAATGCCACCATAAGGTGGTGAAGCAACAAGTACCACAACATGGTAACGTTTCTTCTATGAGCCACCGGCCATCATGGACATGGACAACAGTGACTTATCAAGCCTGATTTCTTGACCTCTTGATAGGATTAATCATTGATTGCTGATCAATCAATCAGTGGCTGCCCACATGGTGTTAGGCTTCTCCACAACAAGAACAATACTGCTTGTTGAATAAGTGTGTGGGTGGTTTGAGGGGGCACCTGTTTGTGTTTTGGAAATATCTCAGCCACGTCTCAAGGTCAAGGTGGTGGTGGTGGAATTGGGTTTAACGTTGTGCTTGAGAATATTTCGCTCATATGACGACGTGCATGCGTGTGTATGTGTATGTGCGGCTGCTTGTACTAGCCCAGACTGAAGCTGGTTTTATAGTGCTAGCCCACTGAGATACCATGCCACAGTGAAGCATGAATACCCCACTTACACACATTATACTGACTCCGAGCCGACCAGTACCCATTAATGCCGAAGGTGCAGGCAGGGACCAACAAATACCATATTTTAAAGGTCGAGGTAACACACCTCCTAATGAGGCAAGGTGAGGCAAGGTTAAAAGTTGTGTTCAAGACAATTATGTATACATAGTGACATGTAAGATATGTGAACAAGTCAGGTTGCTTGTAGTTGGTTTGTTGTTTAACACCCGCACTCAGCAATATTCCAGCTATATGGCGGCGATCTGTCAATAATCAAGTCTGGATCAGACAATCCAGTGATCAACAGCATGAGCATTGTTCTACACAACTGGGATACAATAACATGTGACAAACGAAAGTGACCGATTCCATTAGTGACCTCTTCACGACAAGCATGGGTTGCTGACAACCAATTCTAACCCGGATCTTCACGGGTATGTACCAATATGTACTAATGCCAGTCATGTAGTGCTAGCCTACTGAGAAAACATGAAAACCATACACTATACTGCATGACCACAAGCCAACCTATTTTATACCCTTAATGACATCATCAAGGCAGGATAATAACAGGCACCACCATCTTTCTGAAGACATAGCCAAGAAGCAAACTGTTAACTTTCTGTCTCCAGGCAGAAGCTGAATTTATTATATCATATGAAGGCAATCACCCACCAAGATGTCATACTGCTGTGTTTTGTACCGGTGTAGAGTAGATCATACCTTCACACTGTTAATGGGGCAGTGGGGTAGCCTAGTGGTTAAAGCGTTAAGCTCGTCATTGACAAAGGCCGGTTCGATTCCCCACATGGGTACAATGTGTTAAGCCCATTTCTGGTGTCCTCCTGGAACACCCGCTGATATTGCTGGAACATTGCTAAAGGCAGCATAAAACACAACTCACTCACCCACTCATACTGTTAAGCACAGGATTGCTTGCCTATGATTAACAGTAGCCCTAGTAGTTAAATCATTCAATCATCATGAAGACCTGGGTTCAATTTCCAACATGGGCTCATTGTGTGAAGCTCATCGGTGTCCCTGCTAATATATTGCTAAAAGGTGGTGTAAAAACCATACTCACTCACTATGATTTACAGCATGCTGTAGCTCAGGAACACTATTTACAATGCTGTCAGACATCACTCACTCATCCACCCACCCACTCACTCACCCAAGACTCACTCACCCCATCACACAATCACTACAAAGCCAGAGATCTAGAGCTAGTCTTTCTTAAAAGCCCTCAACCACAGTATTTTCTCTTCCACCAGCCATTACAGTAATGCTGTACCCTAATTGAGGTGGGTGAGGTGAGGTCAGGTGAAATTGGGTTTAACGTTGTGCTTGAGAATATTTTGCTCATATGACAACGCGTGCATGCGTGTGTATGTGTATGTCGCGGCTGCTTGTACTAGCCCAGACTTAAGCTGGTTTTATAGTGCTAGCCCACTGAGATACCATGCCGCAGAGTGAAGCATGAATACCCCCACTCACACACATTATACTGACTCCGAGCCGACCAGTCCTTGTTGTACCCATTAATGCCTAGCGCCAGGCAGGGACCAACAAGTACCATATTTTAACGTCTTTTGGTATGACCCACGACCTTCGGGATTGAACTCTAACACCTTCCTCTAATTGAATCAGGCTCTAAATTTGGAACAGTCCCTGATCCACTACACTCACATAACATCTAGAGATCTCCCACCACCCTCTACAGTAGTCTCTAATTGAATCAAGTCTAAATTTGCAACAGTCTCTGAATCTCCCACCTCACCTCCTCTACATAACATCTAGTCTGTCTCACAGTGTCTGAATCTCCCACCTCACCTCCCTCTACATAACATCTAGTCTGTCTCACAGTGTCTGAATCTCCCACCTCACCTCCCTAGTCTCTACATAACATCTAGTCTGTCTCACAGTGTCTGAATCTCCCACCTCACCTCCCTCTACATAACATCTAGTCTGTCTCACAGTGTCTGAATCTCCCACCTCACCTCCCTCTACATAACATCTAGTCTGTCTCACAGTGTCTGAATCTCCCTCCTCTACATAACATCCCTCTCTAAATAATAACATCTAGTCTGTCTCACAGTCTCTGAATCTCCCTCCCACCTCCCTCTACATAGCATCTCTACATAACATCTAGTCTGTCTCACAGTGTCTGAATCTCCCACCTCACCTCCCTCTACATAACATCTAGTCTGTCTCACAGTGTCTGAATCTCCTCCCACCTCACCTCCCTCTACATAACATCTAGTCTGTCTCACAGTGTCTGAATCTCCCCACCTCACTCCCTCTACATAACATCTAGTCTGTCTCACAGTCTCTGAATCTCCCACCTCACCTCCCTCTACATAACATCTAGTCTGTCTCACAGTGTCTGAATCTGGATCTCCCCACCTCACCTCCCTCTACATAACATCTAGTCTGTCTCACAGTGTCTGAATCTCCCACCTCCCTCCCTCTACATAACATCTAGTCTGTCTCACAGTCTCTGAATCTCCCACCTCACCTCCCTCTACATAACATCTAGTCTGTCTCACAGTGTCTGAACCACATTATTTTCCCTACTGCCTTGCCCTCCCTGCAATGCTAAAGCCCTAAATGAAGCAAGTCAAAATTTCTCCAGGTTCTGGTCTCCCTGGGGCTCCTTTTCAAGTTAAACAGGTTTATTTGTTACAATCAAAATTATATATATTCAGAGACTAAGCTTAGTCAATATAACATCATATTTGTTTGCTTCTATCCAAATTCCATACTGTCCGAGACTAAGCTTGAGTATAACATCTAACCGACATGACTTCATAATCTGCTTACACATATCAGACTGCTTATATCACTGATGGGATCAGTGACCCAAGGGACATACAGTCAGCTTGGATGACTCCACAATGGACCAGATTGTCAGTGTGTCTGTACATAACACCTTATCTGCTAACAACACAGTAGACATGGAGGCAAGCAGTCTCCTGTGTAAACTTGCACAAGTCTCTAATCCAATAATTATTAGTTTAAATCATAATTCTAGATTCTATAAATCATAAGTTCGGGTTGTCCCTATAAAAGACTGACATCCTTACTGTCTGCTTATCCTGACTTGGTTATTGTAAGGATAGAATTACCACACATCTATGGACTTATCTTTTAGAACAGACTGGGAGAAAGGCTTTTTCCCATGTTGGCTTGTGGACCAGGTGTTGTGGAAGGTTGCCATGGTAACTAAGATACACTAATAGTTCCCATTGTTACGCAGCTGCCAATTTTCACGTACAAAACAAACAAATTTGTGTCTCAAATAGAACAATAACATTACAGAATATTTTAGCGGAACTGCTTGAAACAAATTGCAAAATTTTCACAAGTCATTACAATTGCCAAATTTGAAGAACATCTTCAAGACATTTCAGATAACTTCCAGTAAATGTCCTTGAAATTGAGCCCTTCTGAAACCCTATTTGCAAAAGAAACTAGAACACCTTGAATGATAACTGCACCCTCAAACTAACATGTTAACTGCACCCTCAAACTAACATGTTAACTGCACCCTCAAAAAACTAACAGGGGCAGTGGGGTAGCCTAGTGGTTAAAGCGTTCGCTTGTCAGGTCACGCCGAAGACCCAGGTTCGATTCCCCATATGGGTACAATGTGTGAAGCCCATTTCTGGTGTTCCCCGACGTGATGTTGCTGGATTATTGCTAAAAGTGGCGTTAAACTATACTCACTCACTCAAACTAACATGTTAACTGCACCTTCAAACTAACATGTTAACTGCATCTTCAAACTAACATGTTAACTGCACCTCAAAAACATGTTAACTGCACCTTCAAACTAACATGTTAACTGCACCTTCAAACTAACATGTTAACTGCACCTCATGTTAACTGCACATCCTTAAACTGTTAACTGCAAAATGTTAACTGCACCTTCAACTAACATGTTAACTGCACCTCAAAAACATGTTAACTGCACCCTCAAACTAACATGTTAACTGCACCTTCAAACTAACATGTGTTAACACCAACTAATGTTAATGTTAACTGCACCTTCAAACTAACATGTTAACTGCATCCTCAAACTAACATGTTAACTGCACCTCAATGTTAACTGACAAACAGACATTTAAATGAAAAGTTTACGTGCTAAATAAAATTATAGACATATAAAAAAAAAAAATGAGCAAAGAGACTATTCATTTTCAGAAAATAACACTGCAGTAATCTATTCTTCCTAATTATGGGCTGTCTTGAATACAGCGCCATCACCTAGGTATTCATTTTTTTTCAAAATCCTAAATATATGTCATGTTTCCAGAATAGAATACCCCTGTAGTTCCATAATCACATTTCAAAATATTAGAAAATCCAGGATCCATTATTCTTAAATTATAGACTCACATGGGCTGTCTTGAATATAGGACTGTGACTTAGGTATTATGTACACACACATATTTTTCAAAATCCTGAAACAGAATCCTATCCATACATCAAATTTCATGAAATATAATCACCATCACTCAGACTGATCCACACTGTGTGATATATATGAATATACACCAGCCCTTGTCAGCAGCTCATATGATCTACACACAGGTGTCAGAAATCATACACACCTGTAAGTCATTTAACCAATATCCTTGTTAACACACATTTGTAAGTGTCATATTTATGTTTTATCGCCATGAATATTGACATGGTTTGGATTTATTGTATTCATTAAAATAAATGAAAATAAAAGTCAAAAGTATATGTTTGCCACTAATGATATAAATCATTCCGAAATAATGCGTCTACCACAACCTTTTTAAGCATAGCTGATCCTCAGCAATGATGAAATTTCTTTCAAGTGTGCAGCAGGGCACTTATGATGGGGTGTACATGTGTGCGCTTTTTACATTTATTATTGCAACAAAATATGATCCATCTTCAATGAGCTTGTTGTCCATTCTTTTCAGTCTTTTTCAGTCACCAGAAATAAATTGTGAATCCTCCATCATTGGGTTAATACAGTAAACATTTATAAAAAATATATGATTTTTCTAATTGTTCCATTTATACACCAGGAATATCAGTTATGGCATAGGCGCTGTAAAACAAGGAATTCAGAATCATGAAACTCCAATAACACAGCACTTTTATACACGTCTAAACAAACAGTATCTTTAGCAATTATTTTAAAGATATTTCCAGCAGTGTTTTCAATCAGAACTGTAAATCAATAAATTGCTATATCTGGCTGCTAGCATGGATAAATGTCATGAATTTCCAAGTACATTTATCCATGTTCTTAATCAAAAGAGAACAACATTGTGAACAATTGACTTGCCCTTGCATGTGTTAAATGTGATAGATGCCCCGTTGGTAAGGATTTTTTATACACAAGCCTTTTCTTGAGTGAGTGTGAATGAGTGAGTTTAGGTTTTACACCACTTTTAGCAATATTCCAGCAATATCACAGCTGGGGAACACCATAAATTGGCTTCACACATTGTACCCATGTGGGGAATCGAACCCAGGTCTTCGGCATGACAAGTGAACACCTTAACCACTAGACTACCCCACAACTCTATTCGCTAGTGATGCATAAACACATGTTAATTATATAACAATAATTGTACAATAGACTTACGTATGATCATGTAATTTTTTTGTCGTTGCATTTTCAGTGGGCTAGCACAAGAAGCACGAGCAATGTGCATGTGATGATACGCACACTTCCAAGCGACCAGCAGCTCCAATCAACAGCCATTTACTGTTAACAAGCACAGATTACTGGGAACCAGTTTCATCTCTGGAATCCCCAGGGAAGATGGAGATTATAGGAAGTCCCGAGCTCCTTGAGGCAACAATTGTCAAGTACCGCCACGAGTCTTGGTAACGACATGAGACACTAAGAATGCAGTGACATATGTCTTCAAGGAAGTCTACTGTACATCTGCTTCCTTCCTCAGGAAAGTCAGAGTACGTTTGATTGCATAACAAAATACTTGACCTCTACACTATCCCAAAGTCTAACCTTGACTTTTACTGCACATTTAGTAAACAGATCTCGACCTGTGAAGATCCGAGGTAGAATTGGTCTTCAGGAACCCATGCTTGTCGTAAAAAGGTGACTAACAGGATTGGTGTGTGTCTGTGTATGTATGTGTGTGCGTGTGTGGGTGTGTGCGTGTGTGTGTGCATGTGTGTGTGTGTCCATGTGTGGGTGTGTGCGTGCGCTCCCGGACTTGGTTGACACATGTCATCGTATCCCATTTGTGTAGAACGATGCTCATGCTGTTGATCACTGGATTGTCTGGTTCAGACTTGATTATTTACAGACCGCCGCCATATAGCTGGAATATTGCAGACTGCGGTGTTAAACAATAAACTAATAAAAAACAATATAAATTGCTCTCATTTCTTGAGTGCTTCCCATTACAAGACACTTTACATGGCTTTTCTGTGCCAACACTTCACATACTCTCCCCTGCCTAACAGTCTGTCCCCATGACCATGACAATGGAGTCCAACTCGTCTACAATGATTTGGCAAGTCCAGATTGCCTTAGCATAAAGCAGTGTAGCAGGCTCCCTTAGTCCCTGTCCCACAGTCCCTGAACCACATTATTTCCCATACAGCCTAGCCTTTCCTTCAATGCTAAAGCCCCAAATGAAGCAAGTCTAGATTTCCTCAGGTTCAGATTCTGAACTACCATCTCACTGGGGCTCCTTTTCAATTTAAACGGGTTTATGCATTACTATCAAAATTATATATATTCAGAGACTAAGCGTTGGTCTACAGGCTCCATTTGAATCTTACTCTATATGATTTGTGGATGTGTATTCCTAAATGAGATAACTTTATTTTTTAGACTAAATATTAGTCTACCTGCCCAACAATATATGAACAAAACAACATTATCAAAAGGTGACTCAGCTATGAAATGCATGCAGGAATTTTGAAATGCCTGGAGCTATATGATATTGAGAAATATACATTTCTCCAAAAATACGGATCCTTTTTTCAAACATAAGTATGTATGGACTTAATAAATGACAAAACATGGACATAGCAGAAGGTAACGAGGAACATGTTGTTCGCGTTGTTTCATGGATAGTTGGACATAAGAACATGATCAGGATGATGAACAGTGTACACAGTTCCGGGGTGAGCTTCAGTACCGCGTATTGTTTGCAACAGTCCATAATCCGTTCCACGTGGTTTTCTTCGGGTCTGTTGCTTATTATGTGATATATGCAGCGTTTAAAATTCCCGCCTGCCCGACCGTCCGGAACGGTCTATTTTCATCTCGGACGGTCAAATTTCATAATTAGCCTGTCTGGTGGTCTGGTAGATGTTTTTACCCCTAACAGTAAATATTTCATAATATCAGACAGGTTCTCTCGTCGTCAGTTTGAGGTGTTTAAGGTATTATGATAATTATGATTGGACAGTTCATTTTACAATAACCAATCACAACACATGTACTTTCAGTTTACCTAAACTCAATGCATTGCCTGTTAGTGCTATGTTGTTCATTGCGATGCTTGCAAACAGTAAAGTATTCAGAAACCTGATTTTTGTTTTCAATGTTGAAAACCGGACAGGCAAGTTTGTATCCGGATTGGTAATTCTTCTAAGTTACCAGTCCGGCTGTCTGCCTTGGAATTTTGGGAGTTTTAAACAATGATATATGTGATATAATTTTTTCTGGCCTCCACCCTGTAGCAGACAAGTTTTATCAACAAACCCAACTCATGAACCCTTTGACAATATTGTGGGGCAGTGTGGTAGCCTAGTGGTTAAAGTGTTAGCTCGTCACGTGGAAGGCGGTTCGATTCCCCACGTCGGTAGAATGTGTGAAGCCCATTTTTGATGTCCCCGCCGTGATGTTGCTGGAATATTGCTAAAAGCGACATAAAACCCAAACTCACTCACTCACTCAACAATATTGCATAATGACACATGACGACTGATGTGAACCTGTTCTTACAATATTTCAGTCATTGTTTAATCTGGCTGAAGGGGTCGTTGTCAGCATGGGTACTACGGATGTGACGAGCCAATGCTTTAACCACTAGGCTACCCCACTGAATATAATGACGAATACATCAACTTCTGACTTGTATATTCTCTACCAGTGTGCGAAATAGTTTCCAAATTTTGCTCGCCAGTCGGGCTAGCTATGCCTGAACGTTACTGGCCCACAAAATAATTCACTGGCCCGAAATCTGAATGTAGAAACTAAGCAAAAGATTACAAAAATAGATGAGAATAAGATATTGTTGGCATGACACGGGTCTCATCATGAAGCTGCTAATATGATGGACATTTTTATCAGGCCGTAATTTTGCATGATGTAAAAGTGTATTATATCTTAACAAGTCAAGAGCGATATTTACAAAATGACCCATGAAAATTCACTAGCTGGTCGGGCCAGTGACTGTGGAGATTTATTGGCCCGACTGGATTTTTACTAGCCACGGGCTAGCGGGCTAGTGGCTTTTTCGGACACTGTTATCTACCCATGATTTGTGATATGTATTATTTTCACCACAGTGGATTCATTGCAGCCCTAATCCTGAATATTTGCTGCCTAGCAGGACATCCTTAAACCTGTCTCACAGTCCCTGAACCATATTATTTTCCCTACAGCCTAGCCCTCCCTGCAATGTAGTCTGTCTCACAGTCCCTGAACCACATTATTTTCTCCTACAGCCTACCATATTATTTTCCCTACAGCTTAACCCTCCCTACAGGCTAGCCCTCCCTGCAATGTAGTCTGTCTCACAGCAGTCCCTGAACCACATTATTTTCCCTACAGCCTAGCCCTCCCTGCAATGTAGTCTGTCTCACAGTCCCTGAACCATATTATTTTCCCTACAGCCTAGCCCTCCCTGCAATGTAGTCTGTCTCACAGTCCCTGAACCATATTATTTTCCCTACAGCCTAGCCCTCCCTGCAATGTAGTCTGTCTCACAGTCCCTGAACCATATTATTTTCCCTACAGCCTAGCCCTCCCTGCAATGTAGTCTGTCTCACAGTCCCTGAACCACATTATTTTCCCTACTGCCTAGCCCTCCCTGCAGAGATAAAGCCCTAAATGAAGCAAGTCTAGATTTCCTCAGGTTCTGAATCTCTGATCTCCCTGGGGCTCATTATCAATTTAAATGGGCTTATTTGTTACAATCAAAATTATGTATTTTCAGACACTTAGCATTAGTCTAGACATCCTTGTGCTAAATATCTGTTTCTGGTAATGCCTCAGTAAACCCCGGGGAGCTATTGCGCGCCTAATAAATGACACTTTGGACGGTAGACTCGGTCGCGGTGACCAGACTGACGACATGAACTCAGGTACACCCAGCAACAGTGACAGTCAGGGCTTTTCAGTGTGCATCACAACATCATAATCTCACCCATCTGAAGTATAGATAATATACTACACAGTAGAAGTTAAGGAATACTTGGTTCTTTCATATCACTACAGTTCATCTGTCAGATTAATATACTCACAACAGAAGTTAAGGAAAACTTGGTCTTTGGCGTGACGAGCCAATGCTTTAACCACTAGGTTACCCCTCCTACATGTTAAACTAAATGCAAATATTGGCCTATTCATACATTAAAAACCAAGACTTGTTTTTAAAAAATTTCCAATTCATCACAGATGTTGAAAGGTTACTTGAAATGTGACAGCTGTCAGCATGACATGGAACCTCAAAAAATATCTCCTTTCACCCTTTACATTATTCATGCTTGCTGAAAACCAGGGATAGAAATATGATTACTTTCAAGTGTGGCACATGCACTCAAACTCAATATCATTGTACATGTGGCTTTTGGAATTTTAGAGTGCCAAAGAGAAGAATACTTTAAATCCAGTTTCAAAATCGGTAAATGTCGTTTCAGCATGAGCCAGCTCCTTCCTTTTCATTATAATTGATAAAACCTTTTCTAGTTTCTGAATCTTTAGATTGAACCATGTCATAAAGTACATTTATCATCTTCTTAATATATTAAGAATTTTGGTTAAAAAATATTACTGCTACGTGTGGCTTCCAGAGAAACTGGAGCTATCGCAATTTAAAGTTTTCCATCAAAGCATAATGCAAGGAATTTGGAACCCTCAGAAAGCACAAAATGTTACTGTGGAGAAAAGAACACACGAGAACAATATGTCGAAAGTTTTCTTCCGCAAAATGACTTTGGAATATTTTGTTCTTACTAACAATTGCTCAGGTGCAGAAATGTTTATTTCTTTTTAAAATGAAAACACTACTTTGCTGGAAGGAGGAGCGGTAGGATAGCTTAGTGAGTGGGTGAGTTAATATTTAATGTCACATCGGCAATATTTCAAGTAGTTTAGTAGTTTATTAGATCATGCCAAATACCCGGGTTCAATTCCCCACGTGGGTACAATGTGTGAAGCCCATTTCTTGTGTCTCCTGCTGGAATATTGCTAAAAGCAGTGTAAAACTAAACTCACTCACTCAAAAGGATAGAGATATGCCTATTTTCTATTTATTCATCACTTCATACTTTCATCATTCAGAAGATCAAAGAATGGAGCTCAGATCCAAAAGGTTTCACGACACTTTTAAGATACAGGCTCACCTCACTTTTATTATTGTCCCCCATATTTGGTGACGTTCATACGTCTAACAAAGTAGGAAAAAAACAATTTTGGAAATTTTCAGGTCAGATTTAGGCAGATTTGAAGCACAAGTGACAACCAAGCCAACAGATTGAAATCACACAAACATTGTATGCCTTGGTGCTTAATAAGGAATTGTGATGGTTGTCATGGGCTGTGGAGATTATCTGTCTTTTATTATTATTATTATATCATTATTGGATATTTATATAGTGCACATAGCCAGGCAACTAGTGCATGCTCAAAGCGCTGGTACCTCGATCATTGGATGTCAATCTCAACTTCACATCGTATTATCAATCTCAACACCCTGGGGAGTATACAACTCTTGCAGCCACTAGGCGCACCGAGTTTGTGTAGTTTTTAATCATTCATGCATTCCTAATTTTACCAGTAACTGCTGGTAACCTGTGGTCTGAGTTGCGATGGATTCATTGCGGTATTTAACATGTTGTCAATATTCAGTCCCATGTCTGTATTGAAACATATTGCAGAATACAGCTAATTTACCCAAATGCAAACAGAGGAGAGATTTTATTACCAAAATATGGTGGACATGTTCTGCATATTGATGGATGTAATATCCTCTTGGAATCACAATCAGATTTTTCAGCTACATTCTTTATTCATTTCACAGTAATCACTATTGGAGTGAGTGAGTGAGTGAGTGAGTGAGTGAGTGAGTGAGTGAGTGAGTGAGTCTGAGTGATCATTTACTACTCTGATGAAGCCCTTGGTGAAGCCTGGACAAACCAACAGGGTAAATGGGATTCGAACCCCAACTATAGGTTTCTTGCATGCCCAAGGGAGACAACTCTGCAGAGAGCATTAGACGACTGAGACTACCATGCCCCACTACTCAAAAGAATAGCTAAAGTACAGGGAATATTTCCTATTAATATAGTTAATCTCCAGCTGCAACACAGAATACATTTTGAGGCAAATTCGATACATCATATATGTCACGAATATTGGGTAAAGAATACAAAAATGAGTCAACATTTGACATATTTTTCATTACACCTATATAACTTAATAATAGTTAGTAAAACAATAACAAAATATATTCCTTGACCTTTTTCAAACATTCTGACAGTGTTAACTTATCATGACCAAAAATGTCAAACTGAATATATAAGAGTGTTGACTATAATTTCCCTTGCTTAGATATATTCCATTTTGCCTATATGTCACTTTGATAAATAGAGATTATTACACGTACAAGTGTGTCATACAACTTATACGAAATGAGTTTCGCATAAGTTGTGTGACTTCTTCATTATCCATTTTATTTATGTACAATTGTGAAGTAAAACATGGTAAGCAAGTGTGACTGCCCTGATCATTGACGTCTCGTTCAATTGTTTAATGCCGTCACAGGCGACGAAATACAGAAACAATGGATGCTAGGCAAAAGTGATATGTGCTCATTTGCACATATCATATATATGACACTGGTTATGTTTCACCATATGGATAATAAACAGTGATAAACACCCAAATACATAAAAATATATTCCTTTTAAAACAATTCATGGATATTCGATTCTAGTTATGCCAGTCTGTGCCGGAAAATATGAGATGATTCTGCTCATGCTTACTTCCATCTCTACAATGGCGGAAACTGTGTTTTTATCACCCTGTCTGCTGGCTGGGCAATCGTAATCGAAGCGAGGCTCATGTAAACTATATTTGCAAAATATGTATAATAATAATGATAATAGTCAGTTTATCATGCATTACTACATGCACAAAGCAAGCGCCCAAACAATCTGATTATTATAACCCCGGATATACCAAGCTGCGCTAGAGGGTTATAGTCACATGAATTTATCCCACCGGGTACCCATTTTCTGCTGGGTGAACAGCGGCAATTTTGAACAAACTGACTTGCCTAAGGTGAGACCACATGTATCACGTGTGCTTCGCTGTGGGGCAGGACTGAAGTCCCAGACACATCCCAGTTGCACAGATCGATGCTCATGCTGTTGATCCCTGGATTGCCTGGTCCAGATTCGATTATTTTATGACCGCCGCCATATAGCTGGAATATTGTTAAGTGAGGCGTAAAGCTAAACTCACTCACTCAGTTATTTCAAATGAAATGTGAAGTTTTACTGTCAAACAACATCAGTGGCTATCAGACACTGGTTGACACCGGTTGACACTGGTTGAAAAAACCCAGGTCTTCTACCCTGTGCTGAAGGCAACCCCTAATAAAAAAACCTCTATATTTAGGTATGAAAAACTTGCCCCATACGTAGCAATATACAACAGCTGTGTACATGTTCAAGTTAAAAACACTTAATATGATAAGACAAGAAGATGGTGGATACAAATTTTAATAAGTACCTCTATGAAACTACCGCAAACCTGTTGTGAAAAGAGCCCAAAGTTACCCCTTGCTATAGGGACCTAACATATTTACCTTGGAACAACCTACATAAGCATTTCAACTGCCAACAAACAGCTGGCAGTGAGTCACCACACCATGGTCTATGTCAGAACACGGATCGATAACTTGCAAATTAAATACTGACCAAAACAGCTTCAGCTAAGCCCTGGGGCAACCATTTCTTGCTGAACTAAATAAATCCAGTCTTATATGGTTAGCTCTGTGAGTATAAGTAATGGCTGTGCTAGCCTGGTGTCGAAGTCTGTCTCACAGTCCCTGAACTGCATTATTTTAGCTTCTGTCTAGCTGTTTCTGCAGTACCATAAATGATGCTAGTCTAGATTGGTTTACTCTTATTCTGCCAACAGATATAATAAAAGTTAGGGGTGGGTATTGCAGAGAATTTTCATATTGCGATGTATTGCGATTCGAAAGCATATATTGATGATACGTATTGCAATATATTGCAAGAATTATTTTCACCAAAACTTACTTATAATCAACATTAATGCTTGATTTATAAAGCAAAAACACAACAAAATCACTATGCTTGATTAAGCTTTAATAAAAACTTTTAATCATGTTAAAATGAAGGAAACAATGAAAACATCAACACAGTGGTTACTAGTTTGAACTAGTTTCTCCACTATCAAAAAAGCCCTGAGATTTTAGACAGCAACTTGACCTGGTCAGGACATATCAGGGATCACTGGTCTTTAATGAGTAAATATATAACAGTCAGATCCAAAACTCTGCGAAACACTTGAGCAAAAATTAAGAACACAATTTCAAACCGAACCTAACTCTGGTGTGAAAAGCGTTAATATCAAAGATTTCCGAGTGTTAAAGTTTTAGAATGCATGTCAAAAACGGTTTTCGATCCGGTTTGCAATACGTCGATTTCATGTCTGAACCGGTAAATACCGGTAAACAGGTTATATTGCGCAGCCCTAATAAAAGTGTAGGCAGAATGAGAAAAATCAGGCCACCTCTAATTTTGAAATGGACTTGTCCATGACATAACACAATCTTGATTGTATTCATATTTTATTTATAGTAGATAACATGATATATATGAAATATAGACATTCGTATACCAGAAATCTCATATTTCCCTGTCATTATCATCATGATTTTGAACAATTTGTTTTTATTTTTTAGTGAAAGGGACCCAAACCAGCTTTGTATGCTAAAACAAAAATGCTTTGAGTAAAAGTTTAGTTGTCTTCAAGTAACTGAAACATGTAGGCAGAATGAGAGGACAAAATTATATATATTTAGAGACTAAGCATTAGTCTACCTGTTGTCAATGTGTGGGTCACTGTAGGCTCAGCCCCTGCTGTCATAATACAAGTGAGTGAGTGAGTGAGTGAGTTTAGTTTTACACTGCTTTTAGCAATGTTCCAGCAATATCATGATGAGGAGACACCAGAAATGGGCTTCACATTTTGCCCATGTGGGGAAATGAACCCGGGTCTTTAGTGTGATGGGCTAACACTTTAACCACAAGGCTACCCCATGTCAAAGTTAGCATAGCTAGTATAAGGTAAGAGCCAGGGATTTGGGCATCAAAACTGTTTTTTTAGCAAAGGCTGATGACCCTGCTGCCATGTACTGAGGAACATGGCTGGAACTGGAATTGGTAATCTCTTGTAAGAGGCTTATCCCATTGATAATACCCATTGCATCGTACACTGTCCGCCATCAGCAATCCTGGACAAGCTAAGAAGCTATGTCACTCATTAACTACTTCTGTTATATTTATGACTTAATCCATGTCTTGTTACCTTGGATATGGAATCTTGGTCCAGGAGTGAGTGAGTTTAGTTTTACGCTGCTTTTAGCGATATTCCAGCAACATCACGTCAGGGAACAGAAATAGGCTTCACACATGTGCCCATGTGGGGAATTGAACCCGAGTCTTCTGTGTGATGAGCTCAGGCCTTAACTACAAGGCTACCCTACTGCCCCCAGGAAGGCCTAGCTGATCTGGTGACTGAGTCTATGCGTTTGTTTGTGCATTGTTTAACACCACACAGCAATGTCTCAGCTATAGGACGGCAGTCTGTAAATATTAGAATCTGGATCAGACAATCTGGTGATTGACATCATAAGCAATCAATCTACGCACTGGGATATGATAATGCTCACCATCGTTGTATTTGTCAGACATTGTACATTAATCTGTGTATTAAGTACTAGTCGTCTCTTGTTCTAGTGAGTGAGTGAGTTTAGTTTTAAGCCCCTTTTAGCAATATTCCAGCAATATCACGGTGGGGGACACCAGAAATTGGCTTCACACAGGCTCTTGTTCTACCGGGCAAAGCCACTCCCGTTAGTCAGATGATAATAATACCTTTAAACAAAAAAAGCTGTTTAATGAATACACCATAAAAGAAAATCTGACACCTGACAAACTCAGTACCTCTTTTCATTCTGCAACAAACAAAATATATTGAGTAACACAGTGCCATTTTACTTGACAATGGCATGAGAAACTATCAGATTTCATGAAGTGTTAGAAGATAAAGTAGATTCTATGGATCATGTGGTTTCAGACTCTTTTCGTAGATGATGGCCGTTGAGACCTACAGTACAATGACGTGCTTAGTGTGGGAAAATCATAATGACATGAGCGCCCGTTCATAGTTTTGCAATGTAAACATTTTAGTGAGGTAGATAGCAGTATTAAACAATACAGATTTATCTTGGCTGGACATCAATTGTGTAATTTTAAGTTTAGTGTGGTGTGTAAGTCGGTTGATGCGTAGCGGAAATTAGTTAAAGTGGTTTAGGTTGTATTTGAATCATGGTACCTCAAAGGCTACCTTGATTACAGCGGAAGGTCGCGGGTTCGATCCCTGACCGCATCATACCAAAAGACGTTAAAATATGGTACTTGTTGGTCCCTGCCTGGCGCTCGGCATTAATGGGTACAACAAGGACTGGTCGGCTCGGAGTCAGTGTAATGTGTCTGAGTGGGGTATTCATGCTTCACTGCGGCATGGTATTTCGGTGGGCTAGCACTATAAAACCAGCTTAAGTCTGGGCTAGTACAAGCAGCCGCACATACACATACACACGCATGCACGTCATCATATGAGCGAAATATTCTCAAGCACGACGTTAAACCCAATTTCACCTCATCTTGATTACAAATATGCATGTAAAAGTAAACACCCAATAGGACAACAACACACTGCACAACTATGTAATGTAACATTTTCAACTTGAGCACTAAGTTTCTTGATTACAAATATGCAATATTTTCATGTAAATAATTCTGTGTATATAGTGTAGTCGTCCGTTGTTCTACCTGGCTAAGGGCCCGTGAAGATCCGGGTTAGAAATGGTCTTCAATAACCCATGCTTGTAGTAAGAGGTGACTAACAGGATCGGGTGGTCCAACTCCCCACCAACCAACCTGGCTAAACGGCCCCCAGTAGTCAGATGATAATACTTTTAAAAGAATGCTCTGTTTCATGAAAACCCAACACCTGACAGGTTAAGTAGCTCTTTTCATTCAATAAATGAAAAGAACAAGCAAAACATATTCAGTAACCCTGCGCTATTTAACTTGACAATCACACGAGAAACTATCAAATTTCACAAAGAGTCCTAGAGTGATGGTGGTTTCAGCTGTATTTGAGTCTCGGGGCCCCAGAAACATGCTAGATTGTAAATACGCATGAAAATTGAAAAAAAAAAAAAAAAAGTGAGTGAGTGAGTGAGTACAGTTTAACGCTGCTTTTAGCAATATTCCTGCAATATCACGGCAGGGAGATCAGAAATGGGCTTCACACATTGTGCCCAGGGAAAAAAAGGCAAACAACAGTCTAACAACACTATGAATAATAACATCCTTTTTGACTTAAGTTTCTTGGTCTTGTCACACATACAATAACTCAATGAATAATACATAAACATGGTGTTATGTCTCACTGATTGTTAATTAAATATGTATGTTGTTGATGTGTTTGGGTTGTGTGACATGACAAACACTTGCAGCTTGTATCATGTATCAATGGTTGAGGGAATAACTACAGATTTACATCAGTGTACCAATATTCCAGTTATACCACAAGAGATACTGAGAATGGTCATCAAACGTTGACCCATGTGGGATTCGAACCTGGACCACATGATGAACACTTGCAGCTTGTATCATTTATCAATGGTTGAGGGAATAACTACAGATTTACATCAGTGTACACACTGAACCAATATTCCAGCTATACCACAAGAAATACTGAGAATAGGCTTCAAGTTCAAACACTGACCCATGTGGGATTCGAACCTGGACCTCTGGAGTGACAAGGTGATGTTTGAACCACGTGGTTACCCAACTACCCTAAACATCCTGTGACCAGTGATGCTGAGTCCTGTGTTAATTAAGCAGTGTCTGCATCAGCAACTTGATACACTGCATCGAAACAAGGAGTGAGTGAGTGAGTGGGTGAGCGAGCGAGCAGTTTAGTTTCAGCAATATTCCACAAATATCAATGTGAAGGGGCACCAGGGCTTCTGCAGAACAGGCTTCACATATTGTACCAATGTGTGGATTTGAACCAGGTCCTTTGCTATGATGAGTGAACGCATTAACCACTTGGCTACCACACCTTATAGCAGGCTCAGCCAGTGACTCATGTAAACATTACTGAACACTGATCAACACGATATTATATGAGAAGCCTTCCTTTTATATATCAGTACTGCACTACGGTGTGAAAAAACTCCTTGAAATAAAACAAAATTCAGCAAAAAAGTTTTAACAAATGATGGTTTCCATCAATTTCCATCCAAAATTATTCTGTTTTCCACATTAAGGCCATTTAAAAAACAAAACATTTCCATTATTTTTCTGTCCTAATACAAACATACATATTGATGCTGAAACAATAGCCATGACTCAGGCAACAAAACAACTGAAGCATGCATAAATAGTATGTGTTTCTCAGACGGGTCAAGCACACTGTCTTCCACTCACAATGCATAAATGATATATAATCTGAGGTATCGATACTTAGGTTCAAAGGGTCTCTTACGACTTGTTCCAATAATCTATTGACTTTTTGTGGTGATTCTTTTAACACTTAACACACTAAAACATGTTAAAGGTTTAGGGCCAAAAATGGTTGTAAGGTACTGATATGCCACAATTTAATTCTCAAAAGTGCTAGAAAAAAATAGTCGCTAATCAAAACATGGTTTTACGCAATACACTAATTAGGGCTATAACGATGCATCAAACTATAGATGGATTGCAATTGTTGAGTCTCCAATAGGAATTAATCGATGGTAGAAACGAAAAACTATCAATGCATTGATAGTATGTGTAACTATTGATAGTTTAGTAATTGACGTCCGTTGATAAATGCACAGTGCAAAACACAGGAAGTACCAGATTGTTTTGGTGCAGACTTGCAGCTTCATTGTGTTTATGTTTTAACTGTTTACTTGATCTCGGTTTCAAGTTTCTTGTCAGTTATTTAAAGCAACTGAAACTACTTCAACTTGTTTTTATTTCACATAAACTATACATTCATTTGGGAAATGACTTCAAATGAGACAATTCAAGGAGAAAAATACTACTGCAATAGTATTACAATAGTTGGTCGCAATAGTCTATCACTATGGCAATAGTATGATGCAATAGACTATCGCTATGGCAATAGTATGATGCAATTACTTGCGCTATCGCAATAGTTATTTGCCCTTCTATAGTCACCCCTAACACTAATGTGTAGAAAATGGTAAAAAACATAAATGCCAAAGGATCACTGTAATATTAATTGTACCTAGTACTACAACCAATCTACTATTTAATGCTATAAAGCCTATATACTTTATGGGGGTGGTGGGGTAGCCTAGTAGTTAAAGCGTTGGCTCGTCACGCCGAAGACCCGGGTTCGAATCCCCACATGGGTACAATGTGTGAAGCCCATTTGTGGTGTCCCCCGCTGTGATGTTGCTGGAATATTGCTAAAAGCGGCGTAAAACCAAACTCAGTCAGTCAGTCAGCTATATACTTTATGATATGGAAAGATCAGATGTGGCCCAATATACAATATGATATGTCGGATATGGTGCTATATACAACATGATAGGTCGTTTGGTATGTTATATACAATACGATATTTCGGATATGACACTTTATACAACTTATGTTGGATGTTGCGCTATATACAGCATATGTTGGATGTGACCCTATATACAATATGCTATGTCTGGTGTGATGCTATATGCAACACTGTATGCTGCATGTTGCACTATATAAAACATGATATGTTGGGTATGCACAGTGTTTCCGCTGACTAAATTATTTATCGGACACTGTGTCTGGCAACTTAAAATTTTACCGGTCATGAATGAAATTTGCCTGTCATATCCTATTACCATACTGTAAGTACTCATTTCCATGTTATTTTTAGCCTGGGTATTACCGAAACATAACAATATTTGCGACCATGAAAGCACAGCCAAGACTGTGATTTCGCTTACCCATGAATTTTTTTTATTTTAATGCATGATTATTTAACGGACACAGTGACTGGTTGGCTTTCAATTTACCGGTCCCAAACGAATTTTTATTTTATTTTAATGCATGATTATTTAACGGACACAGTGACTGGTTGGCTGGCTTCAATTTACCGGTCCCCTATATCTCCCAACGAATTTTACCGGTCCCCAACGAATTTTACTGGCGATTTTCAGGTATATACCGGAGAACGGAAACACTGATGCACCACATACAACACCCTATACAGGCTGATATTTCACTGGTCTAACTATGTTATATCCTGGTATGTTGGATATCTGATTATGTTCATGTATTTGTATATGTCATCATGTAATGACCGTCGTTTATGATGGAAGACTTTGGTTTCTTGAAAAAAAAAAAATAAACGCCAAAAATTTTAAAAAAATCTACTACGAGGCAAATATGATACATATCACGAATATTGGGTAATGAATACAAAACAGCTATTATATTCAGAGAATCAATAATAAAATATACTCCTTGACAGATATTCACCATCACAACAATGACCAGTGACCACATTACTGTCAAATCGAATATATAAGTGTTGACGGTTTTACTGCCTGGCTTGGCTGTATTCCATTTTGTATATGCTACTTTGATAAATAACACCCAAAATCAAGTAAAAACATTCCTTTTTAAAACAGTCATGAATATTCGATTCTTGTGATCGTGAATAATGAACTGAATTCATTAGGGATACAGTTTGCTTAACTGAATACACAAATGAATCGCAACAGCCCTAGTGCCTACACTGCATCAAGAGCAGTTATTAGTGCCTGTAATTTCATTTATCAAGCATGACAACTGTCACCATCATTGACTCTTTCCTAGCCCTAAAGTAGAATCGAAATTTGTGTTGGCGAAAGTGATCGATAATCTGAAATATTGCCTATAGGAAGAATCACTGTATTAACGATTATATATATGAGAATTGAGTCTTAGATGATACTGAGCACCAGCTGCTACATATACTACCTTGAACAAATAGTTTTATGCTATTCACACTCTACACAGGGTTTTGTATTTATTCATGGGCTGCTTCAAAATCATGTTCAAACACTGTTTTGTGAGTAATCCAAGGATAAATGTGTCACCACGCACCAGAGATGTGAAATGTGTTGATTTCTTTCTGAGCCTTTTGGCATTTTTGCTCAGTTACTTATCGAAATTTTATTAACAATCCATCAATATCTAGTTGAAGGTTATGGATCTCTATGATCTGTTGACAGCCAATCCTGTTCCTCCCTCAACAGGGGTGGAAATAACCCATTGCCCGACACCCGAGTCCAGTGTTTTTTTCTGTCGGGCAAGCAAATTTGTATATCACACTGTACCGGTGTCCAGTTGACCTTCCAATATTAATTATGTTGTTTATTTTAAAAAATCAACAAGAAAACAGTCGGTATAGTGGAAAGATTATCAGGGCAAGTGATTCTACATGTGCCACTGTACCGGAGTACACTAGCAATTTTAAAGTTATTCCCATCCCTGCTCAAAATCTCAAGGAGAATATTTGCCACCCTCCCACTCACACCCACAGAATGTCTCAACAATAATTGGGTTCTGCCAAGGGGTAATTTTGTACGACTAGTCAGCTTACAATATTTGCCATATATAGCGCACCGCTCCAGTAGACCAATCTGTAAGTTAGTTATAATATGGCAAGACAGTCCATATTTTCTTGTTTACAGTGTTTCAAAAAAGCGTCAGTTTCACTGACTTTTGAACAAAGTGTATTAACTTCCACTCATCTCTAAAAACAAATGTATCTTCTTGAGCACAGTTATGATAAGCTCCCCTATTCCCTTGTCAATTTTTTAACATCCAATAACTTTCCTTAGCACCCAGGTCGTCTACAACATAATTATATTATGACAATACATTTTTGTAAACTTTTATGAGTGACAGTTACCAGCACAGAAACAAGAAAAATTCTGTAACCATTGATATTTTCTGTTACAGAACACCAGGGGTGGAAATAACTTTAAAATTGCTAGTGTACTCCTAAAGTGCTAGTGTACAGTGGCACATGTAAAATCACTTGCCCTGATAATTTTTCCACTATACCGGCCGTTTTCTTGTTGATTTTTTAAATAAACAACATAATTTACATTGGAAAGTCAACTGGACACCGGTACAGTGTAATATACAAATTTGCTTGCCCGACAGAAAAAAACACTGGACTGGGACGTCGGGCAGTGGGTTATTTCCACCCCTGAACACTTCATCCATAAGGACTTCTTCTCATAGCAATCCTAAATCTTCATTGTCTAACATCAAGTTTATTCTCTGGTTCTGAACACCCCATAAATGTGACTTAGTGTTGCAGTTTCATGTTTAAACTCAGTACAAGACAAGGTAACCACACTCTATGGCATCTCATGACTCCATCCAAATGAGTTTGTTCACGCGTAACAATACAGTGTCATTAGCCTGCGTAGCCTGTGTGTAACAACCAATAAGTTAAGGTGGTAATTGCAGTGTGTGTTCAACAGCTGTCACCTACGTACAATAAACAAGTTCTATCAATTACACCTTGTGTAATTATCTTGGCCATTAACTTGATTGGCAGCAATATACATTCTTTTAGTAAACAAACTCGACTGTTTGTGATCGAGTGATTGATCCCTTTTCAGCGAGAAGAGGAAAATGCTTGACCACTGAGCTACCTGTTTGCCTCTCCAGGATGAAAGAAAACACTTAAGCCACAACATCATTCTTTCAGCATGAGTGAGTGAGTGAAAGCAATACTACTGTTACAAGTATCCTGCAATGAGCTCAAAGAATGTTCAGCCACTGGAACAATGGAACTCAGGCCTTCTGTGTGATAAGTGGCAAGGTAGCCACTGAGCCCCTGACATAGATACTTCATGAGTGAGCGAGTAGAAGAGAACTATCACATTACTCTCCTTTAAACGTTTGACAATGGATCAATCAAGCCAATTGTCAGAAGAAAATGTCATCAATAATATCCTAGACAAAAATTATCATGATAATAGCACTGAAAAAAATTTAATATAATCATGTGCAAGTTAAAAAATTGTTTTTCTGTTAACATGGGAAATTCACTATCAACATGACATGATACAATATCCTGAAACCTAACAGCATACAGACAGATCTACCATGTGTACCTTAAACAAACATCCTGAACGGATATTTATCACAGATTGCAAGGCATGTACACATATAGTCCAGCATATAACTTGACGACTTTGCACTATACCAAGGTATGCTCACCGTCTCGATGCAGGCCTTGGCTGGAATACATGTTAATTTATATGAACTAGTACTTATTGTAAATTTAAGCATCAAAATGCAGAAGCATGTATACTAAAATGAAATTACAAAAATATCAAAACCACTATTATCATCGTTTAGGACTTATTTATTATCAACATCAACGCAATCAATCTATGGTGATAATCAGCACTAAATACAGCATGTTTACATGTCACAGTGTGTGTTGTTATCATTACTATGTAAACTGTAATATGTATGTACTATATGACATAATGTAATTATAAACATGACAAAAAGATCATTTTCATTACAGAAACTCTGATTGCCAGTAGTGTTGGGAATTGGTTGAAATCTCACAGTTGATGATTGCTTCATTACCAACGAACAATAATCGAAAAAATATTGGTTAGTGTCATTTTTCAGATTTTCCTATCCAGGTTGTTATTGCAGATATGTATAACATGATGCAGCTTGCTACTTTAAAGTGATGGCTAACATATCATGAACATAAACTTAACGGAGTCTTCAAGAAATATTCAGTCATGGCTTTTCAGTTAGTGAAGTGAGTTTTCGTAGAATTAAACATGTTTTCAGACCCTGACAACTTCAACGATATGTTCCATTGTCAAGTATTTCAAAGACTAAAACAGTAGTTCCAAAATCGTTTATGTTCGATTATGAGAAAATGTGATCGATTGCTTGGTCGTTTGGTCACTGCGACCAATCTTCGATTATTTCAATCAATCGGAACACCACTAATTGCCAGTGGTGTTGCCTGTTTTAAAGAAAAATGGCACCAGACAAAAAGCAAAGATATAATATACACCTTCACATATTCATGAAAAGTTTAATTAAAATAAAGACAAATCAAATAATATTTAGAAGTTGGGTATTACATTTACCCTTACCAGTCTCAGTAGCAACCGTGTTAACAGACTCACAAAAAGTATCAAACGAAACTTAAGTCTTACCGAGAAGAGTGATCCAAGAAATTCCCTCCTTCATGCAGTCGGACTTTGGCAAAAAATATTCCATTTGGGAATGTCATTGATGACAGCTCCTCTACAACTAGGGTAACTTGGAATTTATACTTCTTTTTCTTCGACATGAAGGAAATCATTTTGACACCAAAACCATAATGTAACAAATAAACTCAATCTGCAAGGTGACAGCAGTACTACAGCGGAAGGCCTGACCCCAGGGGGTCACCCACTGTAAACAGTGGGCTGTACACTACCAGCCACCTGTTACAACCGCTACAGCCGTTGCAACTGTCAATACACAGAAGCCCCCGTCACAGACTCAGCCGTTGCCCATGGTTCTAAGATGATCCAATTTCTGAAGATTTGTATGAATCATTCCTTGTTGGCTGCCTAACCATTTCGGAGGATAATATGTCCAAGGGCGCGCGTCACTTGAAAAGGCTACACTGCTGAATTGCCCACGTTTCAGAAATTCTTCACTGTCAGCTGCTGTCAAACCCGCCTCACGAGCGGGCACCTGTTCCAAGAACACTGTTTTGCCACTGTATGAAGTGTAGATCCCTATTGCCAAAGGCGTGTTATGTTCGTGTCGTATCCGTTTTGCTGTCCCTTTAGTGGTTATCAGATTATTGCATTCTAGAGTACTAAATCTTATCTCAAAGGTGCATCCCAGTGCGAAACTCACAAATCGATACGTCGGTCAATGGACTACCGCGCATGCGTCCTCGCTTGTTTTAGTTTCCGCTTCCTGTGCCTTTTACAGCAGAGTCAAAATATCTAAGCATGCATTTTTATTAGTGGAACAAACCAATATAATGATATCAAAATTATTTCCTGAATTGACTGAAACATTGAACATAATGAACATAAAATAAATACCTGGAAGATTCCATTAACGTAAATGAAGCGTGAAAAAATACCGACCAGCACATGGAGCTACACTATGCAAGACTTGATTAATCTTTTATTGGGGCGGTGGAGTAGCCTTGTGGTTAAAGCGTTCGCTCGTCACGACGAAGACCCTGGTTCGATTCCCCACATGGGTACATTGTGTGAAGCCCATTTCTGGTGTCCCCGCCGTGATGTAGCTGGAATATCGCTAAAAGCGGCGTAACACCCAACTCGATCACTCACTCACTCACTCACTAATCTTTTATAGGTGTAACCATTTCATGCCGACTCACACTTCCAATACCTTTAATATGTGAGTGAATGAATTGTATGATTTTATGATTTAATATCCCACCAATATCACAGCGGGGAACATAACAAATGGTCTTCACACATTGTACCCACGATGGGTATCAAACCAGGGCCTTTCGCGTGACGAGCGAACGCTTTCACCACTAGGCTATATGCCTCTGGCGTCCGCCTCTGTTTGGCAAGTTAAATTGTTGAACCTACATTATATATATTCCACTTGTATCGTATCATTTCTGAAATCCCCTGATTAAATTGACTGAAAGAGAACAGCTATGTGGGATAAGGAATAATACAGAATACAAATATCATATACAGCAATATAAGTTTAATGTCTATCATCACTGTTTCCTTAATTCAGATCGTCAACCTACTCATAATAACCTCCTCCGTGATGTAGTGGTTAGAGCGTCCGTCCGGAGAGCGGAAGGTCGTGGGTTCGATCCCCGACCGCGTCATACCAAAAGACGTTAAAATGTGGTACTTGTTGGTCCCTGCCTTGCGCTCCGCATTAATGGGTACAACAAGGACTGGTCGGCTTGGAGTCAGTATAATGTGTCTGAGTGGGGTATTCATGCTTCACTGCGGCATGGTATCTCAATGGGCTAGCACTATAAAACCAGCTTAAGTCTGGGCTAGTACAAGCAGCCGCACATACACATACACACGCATGCACGTCGTCATATGAGCGAAATATTCTCAAGTACGACGTAAAACCCAATTTCACCTCACCTACTCATAATATAGGATAACACAATAGAGTTCGCATTTTAATATTCGCATGCCATCGTCGAACCGACAAAGACATGCTACGATTTTATATCTGTGGGTTATCTGTAGATTTAATCGCGTTAAATTGAACTTATGTACATAACAAACGTTCTCTGAGCACATTTTCTCTGAACTTACTGAATTCATTTGCATCTAGGTCACAGGGTGACGCTGATACGAATACTTGTGGTTCACGTTACTAAATACCTGTGGAAACTAATGAGCATGGCATGAAAAATATACATTGTAAACTATTTTTATAAGGAACACGGTTATAACGAACCGACGGACATAACGAATTCTCTGCTGTAGTTGACTGTTGACGCCGAGAACCCATACTTGAAAGAAATGGAAAATCATTAGTTTTCAACTGTTACTGTCCTGGATTCCGTATTCCACGTGGCAGTTTAATTTTTCAAGTTTTACTTCTTTAAACTGTGATGTCATTACTGAAAATATACTGTCTGCAAATTGCATAACGTAACCGCATTTTAAACACACCCTAACATGGTAAACACAGAGATGGGAAATAGCTTCATGTCGTGTTATACCACACAAAAGACGCGCGAGGATCCGGGAAGAGATGGGAAATAGCTTCATGTCGTGTTATACCACACAAAAGACGCGCGAGGATCCGGGTAGAGATGGGAAATAGCTTCATGTCGTGTTATACCACACAAAAGACGCGCGAGGATCCGGGTAGAGATGGGAAATAGCTTCATGTCGTGTTATACCACACAAAAGACGCTCGAGGATCCGGGTAGAGATGGGAAATAGCTTCATGTCGTGTTATACCACACAAAAGACGCGCGAGGATCTGGGAAGAGATGGGAAATAGCTTCATGTCGTGTTATACCACACAAAAGACGCGCGAGGATCCGGGAAGAGATGGGAAATAGCTTCATGTCGTGTTATACCACACAAAAGACGCGCGAGGATCCGGGTAGAGATGGGAAATAGCTTCATGTCGTGTTATACCACACAAAAGACGCGCGAGGATCCGGGTAGAGATGGGAAATAGCTTCATGTCGTGTTATACCACACAAAAGACGCGCGAGGATCCGGGTAGATTTGGTCTCCCATGCTTGTCGAAAGAGGATATGGGATCGGATGGTCAGAGTCGCTGACTTGGTTGACACATGTCATCGTATCCCAGTTGCGTAGATCGATGTTTATAATGTCAATCACAGAATTGTCTGGTCCAAACCCGACTGTTTACAGACCGCCATCATACAACTGAAACAATTGCATAGTGCGGCGTCAAAACAACAAACAAACAAATACTACACTCAAAAAAGATTCGGATTCCTTCATACGTAGTTCATATTTCAAGGAACGAAAGATTAAGTGAAAGAACAGGGATACGATCTGAAAGAACCAAGTTAAAATTTCATTTGGTGACGAGTAAAATATTCAGAATTGAGTGAGTGAGTGAGTTGGGTTTTACGCCGCTTGTAGCAATATTCCAGCAATATCACGGCGGGGGTCACCAGAAATAGGCTTCACACAATGTGCCCATGTGGGGAATCGAACCCGGGCCCTCGGCGTGACGAGCGAACGCTTTAACCACTGGGCTACCCCACCGCCCCTATTCAGAATTGATGTGGCCAAGGATAAATATATTTATATTTCATTCCGATTCAAGAAAGGCGCCTTCAATATTTTACTGATATCATTTCTGTTATAATAACAATAGCAATGAAAGAATGGGATGTTTCAAAACATCGTTTGAGCAGTATACCTGTGTTTGTAGTACTATTCACTTCACACAATGTGAATATTGCTTGTATCCTTATCATCAGAAATTTGTACTGTATTGTACTGACCGACCCGGACACAGGTACAAACGGTCCATAATGTAGATGGTATGGCTGCGTACTTTATGGTTAGGCCAACTCCCTGTGGCCATGAGCTTTTCGTGTACGTTTTATGATTAAATAGCACGTTCAGTGGTTTCTCAAAGTAATATTCATTTTTATGTACTGAATATTCTCAAGTTTTTCCGGCTTGGATATTGTCGCAGCGTCCATTATTTTTCCGCATATTGTGTTGATGAGTAGTGATGTTGAAATGTCAATGCTTTTAATGATGTCTTTGTAGACCTACTCCCCTAGGCCATGTCTGGTTTTACAATGTTATTTCATTTCTCCATTACGTTCAAGGTAGTTAGGCTGTCAATTGTATGGCAATAACTATATACTGAAATTGAAAGTTGTTTTTAAAGGTGATATTGATCGAAATATGTTAATTGAAATTATATCGTGTTGTGTCTTTTAATATACTTTTCTCTGTTATTCAGGTTTAAACGTTTAATTGATATTTATAAGAAACATAAAAAGAATTGATTTATATCAAGATAATGCTTGCAGTGGTTTGGCATGTTTGGTACATGGTACATGTTTGTCATGATAACCCAGCTATTATAAAGGCAGGAAATCCGTTCTGGCAAAAACATGGCATTATATCCAGGGTTGCATTATAACCAGGATGCACTGTAAATACGTGTAGTTGAAAATGGATTTGACCAGAAAATACTGAACGTTATCAAAACAGTACTAGGTTGAAAACAGTCTCCGAAATACTGCAAACTTAAACCTTGATCTTAGACACTATTACGACACCCCGAAACGCATTAAAATCAGGTATCTATTCATGATACCCGTATGAAACACATCACAGTCGAATAACGATTTTCTATATTTGTAGACACCAACAAATAGGAATGTGTGTTTTTTCATACTATTTATACGTCCTGTCTGTAGTGATCGTCAGTGAATGAGTGAGTTTAGTTCTACGCCGCAAATATTCCACCAATATCACGGCGTGGGACACCAGAAATGGACTTCACACATTGCACCCATATGGGGAATCGAACCCGGGTCTTCGGCGTGACGAGCGAACGGCGTGACAAGGTTATCCCACCTACCCCGTAACCGTTAGTACTGGTAAGATCTTCTAGTGATGTGTAATATTACTAAAAAAAAATAATAAAAAATGAATATGTCCGAGAAGTTTGGGTTTCTTTGGGTTTGAGTAAATACAGTATTCCTTGTGCGGTATATTGATTCGCGGGAATCAATTATGTCAACGAACAATTAAACCAGCTTCTGCCTGTTTCAGTAAGTATATTATACCAACCATTATACTAATGTGCAATTTAAGCGGCAAATGTAGAGAGTTGATTTGTTATTAAGTATGTGTTGTGAATGAGTGTGTGTCAGTTGGGTTTTACGCCGCTTTTAGCAATATTCCAGCAATATCACGGCGGGGGACACCATAAATGGGCTTCACACATTGTGCCCATGTGGGGATTCGAACCCGGGTTGTCAGCGTGACGAGCCGACGCTTTCACCATTAGGCTACCCACCGCCCCTGTTGTGAATGAAAGTTGATGGCGTTGTACTCGTGGATGACGTAAGTATTGTACTTCATAGATTGTAACATCCTAAAGATGGTTGATTTTACCAACATATACGTCATCTTTGAAAGCGACATGTCTTTTGTAAATGAATAGAAGGTTCATCAGTTTGCTCACCTCACCGTTAATAATTGAGTTGGTTGTTGGCTTGTTGTTTAACGCTGCACTCAGCAATATTCCAGCTATATGGCGGCGGTCTGTAAATATCGAGTCTTATTCAGACACTCCAGTGATCACCAGCATGAGCATCGTTCTACGCAATTGGAAATCGATGACGTGTCAACCAAGTTAGCGAGCCTGTCCACCCGATCCTGTTAGTCATCTCTTACGTCAAGCATGGGTTACTGAAGACAAATTCTAACCCAGATGTTCATGGGTCCTTCAAGTAAGGCGGTATGACAATATTACGTAGAGAGAGAGAGATTGTACACATCGTTACTGAAATAACAGTTGTCATAATATTATTTCCGAGAACCCATTAGCGAGGAGAAAGAATGCGACGTACTTTGAACGTATTAACATCACGTGGTAGCCACATACAACAGATGTATGTATCTCATATGTAACAGGAGAATGTAGGTAAATATAGAATGTTATTCAACACTATAGTGTGCTTCAGGTCATGTCAAATTCTAACTGGAGATAACATATCCTCATTCTAACACTCAAAACTAATTGTTTGGGCGATGGAAATAAACAGTTCCATTTAAACAAGCAAGAACGTAGATACCTAGCCAAAGACAAATCGACCAAACAAAACAATAAATATTGAAATATTGAACTATTGAAATACTACGAATGATTTTTGACCATAAAAACAACATTCATTTATTTTTCAGATTCACTTGAGCAATAAAAAATATTAACTTCCAAAATACATGATATAAGCAAAGCAAAATATAACAAAAGTGAACTAACATTCCAATCATTCCCGTAAATAATCAATCATCTCACATAATGAGAATTTCAACAGGTTCGACTTTTTCCCACCGGAGAGCTGGCTTGTATTGTACGAGCGCTTTGAGTAATTACGTGAGCTCATAATGTGACAGGTTTGCGTATCCTTATGCGCAAAAAGATTACTCTCTTTATCGTGTATATTATTATTAGACGGGTCCCAGTTTATGAGCATATGCAAGGGCGGACAACTCTCATTCTGCATCCCCATTTCTCCAAGACGATTCCATTGTATCTGTCTATTCGTGCCCTCAGTATTTGCCTGCAGTTGTGAAAAAAGAAATCGCAATTAAAAATATGACATTTGTCATCTACATTTGAAAGAAGCACGTGTTTCACGTAATGGGAAAACTCTTCAGTAAGAAGAAGTCTCCGAAATACGACAGGTATTTGGTTTTCAAATGTGGTCATGTCTCGGCAAATAATCAAATTAATATTCGGACGTCAGCAGTATACCTTAACAGCTATGTACATCATTAGGGGCCGCTATAGGATATGTTCGCCACCCAGAAAGAAAAAGAAAGAAGGGCAAACTCAACCCTAACCTAACTCACCCTAACAACCCCTAACCTAACCTAACCCTAACCTAACCCCGAGTATTAGAGGAAAGAATTATTGGTAAACATGGTAAAATAGTTACATTATAAGGTGGCGAACATATTCTACAATCGTACACATCCTCATGTTCAAAGGTTAAATGATTTTGGCTTATTTGTACTTAACTTTAATACCAATGTACTGCCCTTTATGGTCCATTAATTAACTTGAAAAAAAACCCCATGCAACAGATGATTTGTCATTTTGTCTTTATCCTTTTGAGCAGTTAATAATACATCAGAATGTTAAATATTGGGTTTTCCCTTATTTATAATCGTTAAGGTAGTTTTAGATTTGCAAGGTTGATATATCTGTCTCCTTATTCAATGTTGATCAACGTTTGCACATCTAAGACCTGAGCTTGATTTATTGTTAAGTAGAATCACTCAAGCATGTTAGTTTCTTTGTTGTTTATGCTTCAGTCAACAACATGCCAGCTCAATTATAGCAGTCTGTAAATAATCAAGTCTAGACTAGACAATCCATGGATAACATAACAAGCCTCAGCCTTCACAAATGGTATTTGATGACATCCATCATACAAGTCAGTATCCCCACCGTGATGCTGTTGGAATATTGCTAAAAAGGTGTAAAACCATACTCCGTAACCACTTTGGTCACATGGGCAAGCTGACAGACATTGCATCAGAAAGTCTGTAGTTCGAATTTCAGTACAGGATGTATTTGTTGCTGCAGTCACATTAAGGACCAATGTTTCAGTCAGTGCAGCTTTCTGAAGTCTAACCAATAAGATTTAGTACTTCAGTATGTCTTGGAGAAAAGAGCTGGAACTGAGAATAATCTGGTACTGTCTTTGTGAGATCTGGATTAGATTTAGATTTAATCTTGTGTTCAAAGACTTGCTTGTGACTTGGTACCCTGAGCGTGGAAGGATGCTCATAACATCAACCCTTGGTTTGTCCAATCCACACTTACTTATTGTCACATGGTTGTCATGTAGCTTAGCTAGAACATTACAGTGTTTCTCAGTGAAAAATTCTCAAATCCTGTTGTCCTGTCAAATTCTTCTTCCAGTTTCAACTCAACCTCCAAGCAGACGGACAGCCCTGAGAGAGAAGGAGGAGTGATGTCTTCTAGTCCAGTGCATCAGGAGGCAGTGGTCAGTCTTGCTGGGGTCCAGACTGGTCTCAGTCTCTCAGGCAGCAAGGATAAGGTGAGTCTTAAGTAATGATTTCTGTAAATTAAATTTCAACAATCTCTGTATGATTACACAATGCCATTTAGAAAGTGGTCAAATGTAACATATGTTATATCTGGGATTACACTTTCTTAGTTAAGTACAAATTCTAGTACTTTTTGAGTTGAGCCCCATCAGGGATTCGAACGTACACCCTCAGAGTCAGCCGCCTAACCCGCTCAGCTACCGCGACTTCCACTACTTAGGCGGCTGACTTTGTGTGCTGGCGATTAGGTGCCTGACTCTGAGGGTGTGAGTTTGAATCCCGGATGGGGCTCGACTCAAAAAGTACTAGAATTTGTACTTACTAAGAAAGTGTAATCCCAGATATAACATATGTTACAAATCTCTGTATGAATTGATCAAAATAAGGTTTGACTATTTTAATACATTTATTATAGAATCATGTGAAGTCCTGGATTGTAGTTCAAAAGACATGTACAATACAGAAAAGGACATTTCACATTTATCTGAATTTGCAGTGTTTATTAGGCTGATCTCAATGACTTTACAGTGTAGGTTATTGTGCAACTTTTGTTTTGGTAAAACCATGTAAGTTTGCATGTCTTAGAACAGAAAAAAATAGTGCTGTAAAATATTTATCCATCAGGTACTTTTAACAAAATTTTGTCCTGAGAATGTGTAAGCATAACACAATGTGTGCAATATGAAGGTTAATTATTAGCGATCAGGGTGCCGTTGTACAAAACAACCTTAGCACTAAGGCTACCTTAAGCCTATGTTATGGTATAGGAGTTACAGTCACCTTAGCGCTAAGATCGCTTTGTACAACGGCACCCTGGATGTTAGTTTTTATGAGTTTATCCCTATCTTGTTGTACTGTCCTCAAGGAAATGACATTTATTTGAATATTTCTGCTTTCTACAGTGACTCTTATTCGAAAAGTCATATTCGTTGCACGTCAAACTAATATAGGAGAAAAACCTGACATGCTGTAGGTCATAGATGTAAAGGACCAAAATAGTGCTTAATTTGTGTTGCCTTGGCGTGGTAAATATTGAAATGGTACGGATGAAATATTTTCAGTATTTTACTGGCAGGACTAAAACTGATTCACGTGTGATTCATAATGCGATAAATTTGACCAACTCAAATGATTCAAAACCTATTTTTGAATAACATTAAACAGTTTAATGATGGCACTCTCAATCTCTGGGCATGGCCATAGTGAACTCCAGTGCGCATAACAGGAAATTCTGTTTTGGATGATAACATAGTTTATGGGTACCAGACACATAGAGCTGAATTATTCTTGCAGTCTTGATTGTTTAAGAAATCTAGCACTCAAGTTTACAGGTTTTACATGATGTTTAGTGATTTATTAAACAATAAATTGAAATTACATAATTGTTGTTGATGTTTTACATTAAATTGGATCATCAAAAAGTATGGGCACACCTAAATTGTCTGTCTGGTTGCCTGTCACCCTTTAACAAAATTGCATTTCTTTCTTTACTAAGTAAAGAGAGGTGAGGTGAGGTGAAATTGGATTTAACGTCATGCTTCAGAATATTTCGCTCATATGACGATGTGCATGCGTGTGTGTGTGTATGTGCGGCTGCTTGTACTAGCCCAGACTTAAGCTGGTTTTATAGTGAAGCATGAATACCCCACTCAGACACATTATACTGACTCCGAGCCGACCAGTCCTTGTTGTACCCATTAATGCCGAGCGCCAGGCAGGGACCAACAAGTACCATATTTTAACGTCTTTTGGTATGACGCGGTCGGGGATCGAACCCGCGACCTTCCGCTCTCCAGTAAAGAGAGGTCTCATTTCATGCAGTATGTTCATGTAGTTCATGTTTTTCATGAAATGATGGGCTCAGCCTCTGTAAGGTACCCGGGGGCGGTGGGGTGTCCAAGTGGTTAAAGTGTTCGCTCATCATGCCAAAGACCCGGGTTTGATTCCCCACATGGGTACAAAGTGTGAAGCCCATTTCTGGTGTCCACTGCTGTGATATTGCTGGAATATTGCTAAAGGCGGCTTATAACCCAACTCACTCACTCACTATTAGGGACCCATTCTGTCTTTTGGACTGAACATGTCAACAGTGTCCGAGGCCAGAGGACCGGCATCGAATAAAGGAAATTTGGTAAACTACTTCTCCAGTGTTGAACTGTGTGACACTGTGTTGTTTGTTCTCCCCAGACCGTGGTCCTGTATGACTACCAAAACAACCGGCTGGAGGACCGCTGGACAGGACACGAGAGAGAAGTCACCAAGGTATGGGATGCAGGTGTAGACTTGGGTTGGCTATCGATCTCGATCATAGAGATCGATTATCATTAACTGACTATCAATCGATTATCAATAAATATCGGAGAAGTAACTTTGAACAAAAATGCTGAAAATGTCTAAAAGAAATGAATATTTCACATCACCGGTTAGTGGTGACATGTTTGTGCATGGATTAGTACCCTGAGTGTGAAAGGATGCCCTTAATATCAAACCTTGGTTTGTCCGATCCACACTTACTTATTTTCATATGGTTGTCATGTAGCTTAACTAGAACAACATCCTGAACATAATTTAGAAGCAGCTCATGCATAAAGTCTTAACTTTGTGCATTGTATTAGTTAATTAATTCTATCACAATTTATCTACAATATTATCAGTGTCACAATATTACCTTATTTTTCCTTATCCTGACTCATGCTCTTTTGCTTGTCTTCTTCTTCTTGCGAACATAGTGGAACACTTGTATCTCCCTGTTGAAGCTCCCTTCAATTGAAACATACGTAAAATCACTAATCACTACTCACCAAGAGTTGCCCCTCTTTGCTCCACTGGCGGGAAAGACGGTGCCACTGTGCCCCACATGCTTCACTCTCTCCTTCTTCACCCAGTGAGCAGGATGTGAGAGCGCCTGTGTCTCCCTACGGCACTATATCATTTGATTTTTCTTACTTAGTTACCTCTACAAGTCCCTTATAGAGGTTTAGCTAGCATCCTTCAACAATATGTTTTGATAATTATTCGTATTTACTGCTGTTTATTCGCGGTATATGCCGTGTTTGTTCAGTAGGTTACGTTCATGAAAATCTGTACGGTTTGCAAGTTACGTTTTTCTGCTGCTGATCCGCATTTAATATGCCCTAGCTGTACTGTACCATGTTCCTTCAGTTCATGTTGCAGTTATTGTAATAATTTTTCTAATTTTGCTTTTAACAAATATTTACTTTGCGTCTTGAGACGAGCAGCAGATAGGTCACGTAAGCTACATCCAGGCATGGATAATGCTACCGAATCCCTCTCAAGTCCACTGCTGTCGGACGACCCCCTCCCGTCTGGTGTTCGCTGGAGGTTCCCTTGGAGGAGAGGCGGCACGCGAGTCCGCCGTCTCAAGAAGCGCCCCTGCATCACCAGACATCCCGCCGTCGCCGCAGCCTAAGACTAAGAGGGCATCTACTTCTCAGCGCAGACTCCGCACCCCCAGGGCAGCGTCTACCACCAAGGGGAAACCAACGCAGACCGCACGAACTTTCTCGGCCGAGATTGTTCCCGCTGCAGAACAGGGCCTGTATGATGAGCAGCCGCTCATCATACCCGAGGTTCATCACCAGAAACGACCGGTTTCAGCTACAGTGACGTCAGCGCAGATCCGCAATCAGCCCAATGTATCAATGCTGATGACTGACGATCTTCCCATGGGTCCCGTCGCTACCAACGCAGATAGGGCAGCGCCTACATCTTCGCAGACCGTCCCGGGCGACCTGGTGCAACAACTAATGAAGATGATGGAAGACCGTTACGGACTGGAGAAGAAACAACCAGCCCAGGGCCTGAGCCTTCGCGAAGGCCCCAACGTAGACTTCACCCCTGAGGGACCTCCCATCAACGTAGCGGCTGCTACCAAGTCACCACTGAGGGACCAGCCTGCGCGAAGGACGTCACAGCCTACCTCTGCGAAGGACCCAGACGATCAGCGTTCGCGGAGGCCTTTGCGGAGGCCTTCGCGAAGGACCTCTAGATCGTCACCTGCCTCGGACTCCGATGATCAACGTTCGCGAAGGCGTTCGCGAAGGAGGATCCTCTCATCCCCGGACTCAGATGAAGCTGACAAGTCGTCACTCCCCAAATGCGGACTCAGATGAAGCTTCGCGAAGGCCTTCGCGAAGGACACCAGTTACAGTCTCCAAGTCATCTTCGTCTTGGAGGTCATCGAGGGATTCCCCAGGAGCTTCTCGAAGCTATCGTCGTTCACCTCCGCGCAAGTCTCCGCAAAGGTCGCCTTACAGACGCAGCTCGTCGGGCCGATTTCCACGTCGATCTCCTCGCCATTCTCCTCGTCGATCTCCTCGTAGGTCTCCACGCAGGACATCACGCAGGTCACCACGTCGCTCGCCTCTCAAGTCTCCGCGCAGGTCTCTACGAAGGTCTCCGGACAGGTCTCCTCGTACTTCGCCATGCAGAGCTGTACAGTTATACAGGACTCCACCTCAGTCACCATCGGAAGAGTACCATCGGCCTCTAATCAGCGATCCTGTTACTGAAGATGATGGAGGCATCATATTCTCCGACGCGGAAATCCGTTACTGGATGGTCAACAACTTGGACTTGGCTTCACCTTCTAAGGATGATAATTCGGCTCACACCTATCTTATGAGGGAGGATGACGCAGACACGATCACCCTACCTCCGATTGATCCTATAGCAACGGTTCCACAGAACCTGGATACAGCCTTCCAAACAGCCACTAAAGATCAGGCGCCGCACTTACCACAGTTCAACGCCAAGAAGTTCTCTGCCCATAATATGGACCCCTTCCTTAAAGCACAAGAAATCGACGATAACTTTAAAGTCATCAACAATGCCAAGGCCAAGGCGTACAAGATCGAGGACTGCAAGCTGGCTCAAGTCGAGACTATGACCAGAAGAATGTTTTTCAGCCTCAACAGATCCAGGACTATCAACGAAACTCTCATCACTAGGTTTCGAGATTCCACATCAGAAGACGACAGAATGGTATACTCGGCCCTCCTTATGCAAAAGAAGGACCAACAGTTCATGACGGATCACCTTTCATCCATCTCCGCAGCTCTTACTCTGGCTCGTCATCAAGGTCTCTTCGCCATCTGCAGTTGGGGTGATCAGTTAACAACACCACTCTACACAGCCCCATGGTCAACTCCATCAATCTTCGCTGGAGGAATTGATAAAGTCTCTAAAGAAGTCACCAAGGATTCAAGAGAAGTCCTCATGATTAAATCTATTGACACTCTGGCCAGCGTCATCAGACAGACATCACAAAGATATTCCGGAAGATCCAAGTTTACTGGTTTACAGAAAGCACGGGACAGAAAGATGGCCAGCTTCAGAGGTGGAAAGGACCATTCGGCAACTACAGGGGAGGATCTGGAAGAGGCAGGGCACCCAGAGGCTCCCGCAACTATCTACGATGAAAGACGGGGTTCGGAACGACTGGAGTCTTCCACCCCCAGCCGTTCCTGTACAACCTTCACAAGTGGGTGGACGCCTTCAACTGCACTGGGAGAACTTGGGAATACTACAAGATCCATATGTCTCCAACATCCTACAACACGGATATCGCATCCAACTACGGGCCACGCCTCCGCTGACAGTCAACCCTCACAAGTTCGACTTCCAGGCACAACAACTACTGAAGTTACGAGAAGCTGTTTCATCTCTCCTACCCAAGCAGGCCATAGAAATCTTGGATCAAGTAAACATCGAACCAGGTTTCTACTCCCCAGTTTTCCTAGTGCCCAAGAAATATTCCAAGGAAAAGTTCCGACTCATGTACAACATGAGCACGTTCAACAGGGATTATCTACGCAAACCGCCAACGTTTCGCATGATACATCTACCTCAACTACGGCACCTTGTTCGTCCGATGGACTACATGGCCAGTATAGATCTACAGGATGCCTACCTGCATATCCCAATACATCCCGACTCGAGGAAGTACCTACGGTTTACACTAGACGGGCTACATTACCAATGGAAGGTCCTACCGTTTGGAATATCATCGGCCCCCTGGTTTTTTACAAGAATAAAGAAACCCATCGTCACTTACCTACATCGTCAAGGGCTACGCAGTGCATTCTACGACGACGGGATTCAAGTAGATCAAGATCCAGAGCATCTCAAACTACAGTTGAATTCCACCATCAAACTACTAACGCAGCTAGGATGGTTAGTGAATCTATTCAAGTCGGACCTAGAACCTACGCAAGAACTGCAATTTCTAGGCATCAGATTTCTCACGACACAGAACCGTATCGTGGTACCAGAGGACCGATGGCTCAAGATTCAACAGACAATCCCTCAAGCCTTACTCTCTCCGTTGCCACTACGACAGTGGCAGAGTCTGTTGGGTCTCCTCACGTCACCACAAGACATGACAGCCAGAGGCAGACTACAGTTACGCCCGTTACAGGTCCTCGTCAACGCTCATCTCGACGACCTTCAACCCTTTGGTCTACCGAATTACCTCAGAACTCATCTACTTTGGTGGACTCGGAGGTCGAATGTTTGGGAAGGCATCTATTTAACAGAGCCGGAGTTCAAGACCCATCTCTATGTCGACGCGTCGCTCCAAGGTTGGGGAGCTCATCTCGCCAACCGGACGGCAGCAGGGTTATGGAACCAAGAAGAGAGCAATCTGCACATCAACATGCTCGAAATGAAAGCAGTAATCAACGCCTTACTTCATTGGAGCACCATTCTACAGAATGCGCATCTCATGATCCACACCGACAACTCAACAGTGGCGTTTTATATAAACAAGCAAGGCTCAACAAGATCATTGAACCTACTGACTCTATGCTTTCAACTGTTCGACCTGATCGGCGATCTCAACATACATGTGAAAGCATGCCACATTCCCGGAGCCAAGAATGTACTAGCAGACGCGCTCTCGGCCAAATCTACCGTCACCGACGGAATGGAAGCTCCACCCCGAAATCTTCGCTCAGATTATCAAGGAAATAGGAGCTCCATTAATAGACCTATTCGCCACTCGCTTCAACAATCAGCTAACAACATTCGTCTCACCAGTCCCAGATCCACAAGCGTGGGCAACGGGCGGCTCTAAGCATATCCTGGGAAGGCCTCAACGCTATCGCGTTTCCGCCGCCAGCTCTAATACCAAGGATGTTACAGAAAATCAGACAAACTCAGAGCCTCAAACTGATTTTGGTCGCGCCTTACTGGCCAGTGAGAACGTGGTTTCCCAATCTAATACAAGAAATCGGACAACCATTGCTACAACTACCAAGGCGTTCGAATCTACTCGTACATCTTCACACAAAACAAGTGCACGACAACCCAGGAGCATTCCATCTTCACGTATGGACTGTATTAAAGCGTGTTTAAACAAGAGAGGTTACTCAGCCAGAGCGGCGAAAGCAGTCACGTTTGCTTTATGCAATTCTACACGCAACTTGTATGATGACAAGTGGCACAGTTTTGAGACATACACTGCTAAAAAGGGATTTACAGCTAGAAATGCTACACATCCTCAAGTGGCGGACTATCTTTGTCACCTAAGACAAACCAAACGTCTAAAAGGCTCTACACTTTCAACGTACCTCGCAGCACTAAGTTCAGTGATAACTATGAGGACGGGTGCCAAGCTAACCAAGACGCCAGAGTTACTGGCCTTGCTACGCTCTTTCCGATTGGAGGATCAGAAACAGAGATTTCGCGCTCCAGCATGGGATCTCAATATTGTGCTCCAACACCTCACAAGTGAGGCTTACGAACCACTGGAAACAACATCGTTTGAATTCCTGACACAGAAAACACTGTTTCTGCTATCCCTAGCAACTGCTGCCAGGATGTCGGAAATTCACGCTCTAGATTACGAGAGAACACGGTTTGACAACAATCAAAACTCAGTGCATATGGGACTGCGATGGGACTTTATCGCCAAGAATCAAATGCCAGGTCAACCAGACAGACAATTCCACGTCCCTGCACTTTCCTCCGTACTTGGACCTCATGATACGCTTGACTTATCATTATGCCCAGTGAGAGCACTCAAAGTTTAAAACGAGGCGACGAAAATTCAAGCGATTATTCATCCCTCTCTCTACAGCGACACAGACCGAAGTCTCTCGCACTACGATATCTATATGGATCAGAACTGTCATACTACGAGCCTACAAGGCTGCAGGACTCGACCCTCCAAGAGTATCTAACCCTCACGAAATTAGAGCACTGGCTTCTACACTCGCTCTACATTGAAATTGCTCCTTGAATACGATCATAGAGGGCTGTTTTTGGAAATCGGACATGGTGTTTGCTAACCACTACCTGAGAGATATCGCAACCAAGGACGTCTCAGGCATTCACCATTTCGGTCCTTTGGTCCTCGCACAGCAGTTGACAGTTCCTCGTAGACGATGAGACGTAGTCTCACTATATTATATCAGTAGTTATCAAGCCTACAACTCTATGGAGTTTTGCTTTAGTCTACATGTATATCTCAAGCCTAGTTTAGTCTTAAACCCAGTACTTGTTGTTGCTTGTACAGTTGGGTCGCTTCTCCACTTTGGAGTCGCTTTATTTCTATATTATCTTACTATTGTAGTCCCCCCATCTATGGCAGCTGGTAGAACTTATGTATGATAGCAGCAGAAATTAATTTATTTACAGTGCCATTATGAAGTTCCCATAAGGGGGTTATCTTACGTAAAGTCACTAATTAAATCCAAAGTATCTTTTCCCACCTCCGAGTCCGTCGGATTCTACAAGCAAAAGAGCATGAGTCAGGATAAGGAAAAATATGTAATTTTCTGAATAAAATTGATATTTTATACTTATCCTGACTCATGAGGTAAGCCCTCTCATCCTCCCCACATGACACTTTGGATTTCCCTGCAAATTCAAGTGGCGGGCTCGTTATCAGGAGAGAGTGAAGCATGTGGGCCACGGTGGCGCCATCTTTCCCGCCAGTGGAGCAAAGAGGGGCAACTTTTGGTGAGTAGTGATTAGTGATTTTACGTATGTTTCAATTGAAGGGAGCTTCAATAGGGAGATACAAGTGTTCCACTATGTTCGCAAGAAGAAGAAGACAAGCAAAAGAGCATGAGTCAGGATAAGTATAAAATATCAATTTTATTCAGAAAATTACATATTACTTTCTGGAAGCTGGTAAAGAAAACTTTCTTATTTTTGAAAACGTTTTCTGCTATGTTTTACGATGTATTCTGTTCCCATGGTTACCATGTATTCCAGGTGTGCTATGGTTCCGCGTGTCATGGCATGTTCAGTGCATCCCGGGACAAATCGGTGAAGATGTGGCAGAGGGGCAACCCGAACGCCGTGCGAGAGTTTCAAGGTCATGACCTTGTGGTGACAGCAGTGACCCTCAACCCAGGTAAACATGCAATGCAGTCTCACACACCCCACCCCCTTTTGAAGCATACTAAACATCTAAATATCCAAAATTAAACCCTTTTTCATATGCAGCGTTCAAAATACCTGTCTGCCCGACCGCCCGGGACGGGTTATTTATGTATATGAAGATATTCATCATATTTCAGGATAATAAATCATTATTAATTCACTCGTAAAAATATATTATGAATTCCTATTGGATTATAAACCATGTCGCTTGTCAAACCTAAATTATTTAATTGCAAGCAGGTAAATTTTTGTCAGGGCTGGCAAGTTTTACATCTTACGAGCCCTGTGGTCTGGCTGAAATTTTTTTGAGTTTCATACCCTGTCATATGTATCTTCAACAAAGATAACATGCTTGTCATGTTTACCAGGTCCAACATGCTCAAAGCTACCTCAGCTCTGATCAATGTAACTCCCACACTTTAACATAACTTAAAATAGTCTCAGAGTTAAGATGTCTTTGGTTATAAACTGAAAAAGAAATATTGAAATCACTTGAAGCTGTAAACAAAGAATAAGTCATATGTAACTCTTCTGAAAAACTTTTTGATAACCTCTTAAGTCTGGGAAACATGGTATTCAACTTGCATAGTTGACGTACAAGTAGTAATAAGATAGTATTTGTTGGATAGAGGAGGTCAGGCACCAACTACGCCTCTTTAACATGTCATTTGAGTTAGTGAATGAGTTGGGTTTTACGCCGCTTTTAGCAATATTCCAGCAATATCAAGGCGAGTGACACCAGAAATGGGCTTCACACATTGTACCTATGTGGGGAATCGAACCTGGGCCTTCAGTGTGATGAGCGAACGCTTTTACCACAAGGCTATCCAACCTCCCCTGTGCCATTTAAAACTTCAAAAGACCCAAAATTGTCCGATCTAATATGCATGTGTGATCCTGGGCCTAGATTTTCGAAGCTCTCTTAGCACTAAGATAGTTGCAAGTTGCTGTTAATGTATGGCAACTACAACTATCTTAGCTCTAAGAGAGCTTAGAAAATCTAGGCCCTGATGCTGTTGTTGCTGAACCTGATTCTGTTGTTGGTTGTTGTTGCAGACAATACGATGCTGTGTACTGGTTCCCGTGACAACAGCGTGAGATTGTGGAATGTGGAGACGGCGAAGTGCCTCATGCAAAACAGCATACCACAGAATCTTGTTAGTACAAGTATCATTTCAATATTTCCTGTGCTGACTGTATAGCTACCTTGGAATTAGTTGTCTAGAAAAAGTCATGTGACTATAGCCATTCCCTATTTTACACTCAACTCTGATGATAGTCCTAAACCCCAAACCATTAAGTAAAACAACTGTATGAATATAGCATCAGAATAATACTTTTTAGGGCTGACTGAATAATATTCAAATGTGCAGAGGCCCAGATAAGCTGCGTATCCAGGTAAAATACGCATAGAAAATTTCCAATTACGCATTGAAAAATAATTGTTGCATACCAATTACGCATTTAAAATGTTAGATATGCAAAAAGTTTAAAACAATTGCTTACAGAATATATTTATAAAAATCGCTTGCGTAATGAAAAAGCCATCGATTGCTATCAAGTTGTACTGTAAGTAAAGGACTAGTGTTGTACTGTCAGTACAGGATGAGTGATTTTTTATGAAATCATTTCCATTATATTTATGTTGGTTTTGCTTAGGTATGACATGAGGCAGAACATACCTGCTTAGTAAACTTACTCTATGACATAATACTTAGGTGAGTAAAATGACTGAAATACGCACATATTTGAAAGCAGTGGGTAACGGAAAATGAAATACTCACTCAACATTCATAATACCCACTCCCAAAAATACAGTGGGTACAGTACCCACATGAGCTAAATCTTATCTGGAGCTCTGAATTTGTTTTCTTTTCAGCGCAGTCACCAATCTTGATTTTATAATCATTCCTCAACATGTGAATCTATGGTTATTTTGTTGTAGGTGACAGACGTCAAGTGGATCCCCAATAGTAGTCTCGTGGTGCAGGTGGGGGAGGACAAGCAAGTCAGGTAGGAAACCCACAGTATCGCTGTCCCCCTCCCCTTTCCACATGCTTTCATAAAGACTTTGCCAGTCTCCTGGAAACTATCCCTTCCAGAGGTCTCAAACAATGAACCTGCTGTGAGCATGTAAACAATTAGGGGCAGATAACTCTAATTCCATTAGAAAACCAGTATGGAAAGCTCCTTTCTCTTTTGACTGATGTTCAAATCTGGTAGCGATAGCGTGTGATTTCACTTGTAGTTCAATCGTTTGATGCATCTGATGCGCAAACCGGCCATGTTCAGGTAATCAACCAGGGGCAGATAACTTTAATTCCAATACAAAACCAGTATGGAAAGCTCAAGACTCTTCTGTTGACTGATGTCAACTTGAGTTTGCTGCACCTGACACTCAAACCGGCCCATTCGTCACCACTTGCCCCTTTCTGTAACCTCAAAAAATACCAAAATACGACAAACCAGTCATAACCTGTGTAATGATTTTGGTGTTTTGGTAAAAATAATTCAAAGTACTTAATTTGGTTATTGCATTTTGTCATTGTAATAAGCATAATGCCATGGATGGTGAGAGATTCAAATGCACACATGTGCGTTTGTGTACATAACGGCTCTGATGGGTCGAATTGAGTGCATTTCTGACTATCTTGCAGGCTTATTTTGGAGATTGTACATGCACTTCTAACATTTTTAGGAAGTGTAATTATAAATTGCTATGAGTTTTAAAACAATACTATTACATCTATATGTAACTAATTTGATCTTTATCATTGACCTTATATTTCATATCTCTTTGGATACTTTTGTCTAGTCTTTCCATTGCACCTGAAGCTGGCAGGGGGTAATGGAGGCGAAGAATAATTTGATATACCACAGGTGGCACTTAAAGTGTTAAATGAAATATATTTTACGTGTGTAATTATCAAATATGAGGTTGGAATTCGGAGAGCACATCCATGTAACGGAATGGGTGTCTACCTTTGATGATGGCAATATTTTAGTTTAGTTTTCGAACCGAAGCGAGGGAAGTACGTTGCCAACCTTTGCTCGATTCGCTTGCATATAGCAAGACATTCATTTATCCTCAGTTCTGCAACCCAATTTCCACTACAGTTGGCCTGTGGTTCATGTAAACAATCAGGGGCATATAACTCTAATTCCAGTCCAAGGCAATTTTAGTTAGTTCCACTTGTGAGGTGAGGTGAAATTGGGTTTAACGTTGTGTTTGAGAATATTTCGCTCATATGACGACGTGCATGCGTGCGTATGTGTATGTGTGGCTGCTTGTACTAACCCAGACTTAAGCTGGTTTTATAGTGCTAGCCCACTGAGATACCACGCCGCAGTGAAGCATGAATACCCCACTCAGACACATTATACTGACTCCGAGCCGACCAGTCCTTGTTGTACCCATTAATGCCGAGCGCCAGGCAGGGAGTAACACTTGTAGTAGCTGTTGACTGCTATGACAGCACTTGATATATCTTACTACTGTTTAATTACTTGCTGCCACTAAAGTCTTATTACCATTAACATGACAGACACTTTACAAGTTTAAACTTGATCGTCTGATTGTTTTCCATCCAGATTGTTCGACACTCGTAACCTGAGCGTCATCCACAGCTTCACCAAGAAGCAATACATCCAGATGTCATGTGACATCAGCCCAGATGGCGTCTACTGCCTCACCTGCAGCAACGGCTTTGGTGGCAACGGCTGTGAAGCTACGGTAAGATGAGCAACAGTCTGTCATTGTTCCCAGTATATAGGGGTGGTGGGGTAGTCTAGTGGTTAAAGCGTTGGCTCATCACGCAAAAGATCCGGGTTCGACACCTCACATGGGTGTGAGACTCATTTCTGGTGTTCCCTGACGTGATATTGCTGGAATATTGCTTAAAGCGGCGTAAAACCAAACTCACTCACTCACTCATTCACTTTCTGCGCTCAGCAATATTCCAGCTATATGACGGCTGTCTGTAAATAATCGAGTCTGGACCAGACAATCCAGTGATCAACAGCATGAGCATCGATCTGCGCAAGTGGGAACCGATGACATGTGTCAACCAAGTCAGCGAGCCTGACCACCCGATCCTGTTAGTCGCCTCTTACGACAAGCATAGTCACCTTTTGTGGCAAGCATGGGTTGCTAAAGACCTATTCTACCCCGGATCTTCACGGGTCACAATTAGCTGGAATATTGCTGAGTGTGGCATTAAACAGCGAACAAACAAACAGACAAACGTGACTTGTTTGGATCTTCACGGGTCTATAGCTTTGAAGTAGCCCAGTGGTGGAAGTGTTCACTTGTCATGCCAAAGGTCTAGGTTTGATTCCCTACATGGCTACAATGTGTAAGAGCCGTTTGGTGTTCCCTGTTGTGAGGTTGCTGGGATATTGCTCATAAAACTCAACTTACAGTTAAAATCAAGTGACATTGGTTTCAGAGAGTAGTTCAGAGGTACGCAAATATTTATGTGAAAACTCAATTCCTATTAAGTCTATTGCATACAAGTACGCTTGGTTTTATGTAAATAGTCAGTAAATTAGATCTTACATGCGTGCACACAAAAAAGATAAAATAACTGAGATATATTGAGAGTTTCTACTTCAGCACATGAATTTTGGCAACTTGCAGTCTTTCTGGTCGTTTCTCATATTACAGATCATATTTATATAACAAACACGTAAACCAACATTTAAGCTTTATTAAATTTTTACAATTAATGGAAAATGGCAAAATACGCAATTACTTTTGAGTGAGGTGGGTGCAATTTATTTGGTTACTCAAAGGAAAATTAGGATACCCTATTGAGATGAACACAAGCGAGTAAATAACTCAATGACCCAAAAAGTTATCTGCAGCTCTGTAGTAGTTTAATTGGTGATTATGAGCTTGATAAGTGTGAGATTAAATAATGTAATCCCATAAGCGCTCACTTCAGAAGAGATTTGCTCATTATTAAGGAACTTGATAGTGCTACGAAGTTCAAGACATGTTGAATTAAACTATCTTGGCATTACTTTTATATAGATTTGTGTTTGAGTTTAATATTTCCCGATGATGAGACATGTTCTACGTTCTATACTTCAGCTATGGGATCTAAGAAGTCGATCATTAATCCACGAGTTCAAAGGTCACATAGAGGCCATTGAGGCATGTATATTCCTCCCAAGCAGTGACCTTCCCCTTGTTGCCACAGCCTCGAGAGACTGCACAGTCAAAGTCTGGAACAGAGACACAAAAGGTAAGGAAATATATAAAAATCTGATAAACAGTGGTACTGTGTGATTAAAACCCATGGTGCCTAATATACCATCGTGTCCCAGGATTAGATCATAGACCGTTTGTCTCAGGGTTAGGCCTATGATGACTGATATAATGTAATGCCCAAGGATTAGGCAATAGTGCTTGCTTCTCCATAATGTCTCAGGTACTTGATGTACCATAGTGTCCTACAATCTGGCCCATTGTGCCTAACATACAGTGGTGCTTGATATACCATACGACAATTAGCTGGAGTGAGTGAGTGAGTTTAGTTTTACGTCACACTCAGCAATATTCCAGCTATATTGCGGCTGTCTGTAAATAATCCAGTCTGGACCAGACAATCCAGTGATTAACAGCATGAGCATCGATCTGCGCAATTGGGAACCGATGACATGTGTCAACCAAGTCAGCAAGCCTGACCACCCAATCCCATTAGTTGCCTCTTACAACAAGCATAGTCGCCTTTTGTGGCAAGCATGGGTTGCTGAAGACCTATTCCATCCCGGATATTCACGGGTCACAATTAGCTGGAATATTGCTGAGTGTGGCATTAAACAGCAAACAAACAAACAGACAAACGTAACTTGTTTGAGTGGCATTTTTAGGAGTTGGAGAGTCAGATAAGGACAAACTTTATGGATGAACAACGTCCTTGTTCAGGTGATGAGATGTTTCGCTACAGATTCTTGTATCGTTGTGCATGAGTTCATACCTGCTGGATACAAAACCTGCAATGATACAAAACTCTGTATCGAAACGTCATATCACCTGAATAAAGAAGTTGTTCATCCATAAAGTCTATCCTTATCAACCAGGGCCTCCTTTCACAAAGCACTAAGGTTGTTCATCCATAAAGGTAACATAGTCAGTGTTAAAGAATGGGAGTTAAGGTTAACCTTAGTCAAGGTTGCTTCGTGAAAGGAGGCCGTCCTTATCAAACAGAAAAACAATCAAATAAACAAACAAACAAGCAGAACAAGAGGATAGAAATGTTAAATATTCTGAGCATCAAGTACTGGATAAACCATGCAATTCTAAAAATGCTTCATATATATCTTATCATTCTTAGAGATGAAATTCTAATGCTAATTAAATCTGTTTCCAGCCCTGGTGTCAGATTTGTCAATCAGCGGTGCTGGACCAATCACCTCTCTTCTGGCATACGAGGATGGCAGGTGAGTTATCTCCCATCAGACAAAGAATATATGTCATTGGCTGTCAGTTACTGAAATATTTTCACTAAAGGGGGACTATCCTTGATTATTTAGCCTGTGAGTAAATTTGATTTACAACCATAAATGATACATTCTTGGCCTGCAATTTCAAATTTTTATGAGGCCAGACCAATTTTATTTCTTGTTTTACAGATCTGCCTGTCGTATTTTTTCAAGAATAAGAAAAAATATAAAAGTTAATTTTACCCGCTCTAAAAATAAAATCTAATGTTTTGGGGTTTTATTGGTCAAATGGGTGGGGTGGTGGTGGTGGGTTTATTGGTCAAAACTGTGTTTTACAAGAAATTTACATTTTATAAATTACCAAAAAGTAAAATACTTTTAGCATTTATTTATTTTTTTTTTCATTTTTTTTTTTTGCCTGCCTTTAGGTTTTTTGAGTACAAAAATCCATAAAACAAGAAATAAAAGTGGTCTGGCCTAATGTGTATTGATATGTATGTTAATGACAACAGCACCTTAACCATGAAGACAGGGACAAGTTTGTCTTTTTATTTCTCTTTACTTGGACCAGGCCACACCCAGACCTTACCTGTAACTTGGACTCAAAAGAAACAAGCATTTACAATATAATAAAATGAATTATTGAAAACACAAGCAAAGTTATTGAATTTATTGAGTAATAAATTAATTTGGAAGAAATTGTTATGTATGCTGATAATAGTAAGAAGTGTGAATATTATAGACTCATTTTTGAAACAAAATTTGGCAATATTGAACATTAATGAAGGCACATGGTATTAATAAAGTGTCTAGTCTTAGGGAGTAAATGGTTTCCTGACAAAGGAGCTTGGTCGTCATTACATTCAATGTACTATAGTGTACCCTGATGTCAGTATGTGTATAACATATATCTATCCAAGTGAGTGTAACCGCATCCGTGGTGTAGTGGTTAGAGCGTCCGGAGAGCGGAAGGTCGCTGGTTTGATCCCCGGTGCATCATACCAAAAGACGTTAAAATATGGTACTTGTTGGTCCCTGCCTGGCTCTTGGCATTAATGGGTACAACAAGGACTGGTCAGCTCGTAGACAATATAATGTGTCTGAGTGGGGTGTTCATGCTTAACTGCGGCATGGTATCTCAGTGGGCTAGCACTATAAAACCAGCTTCAGTCTGGGCTAGTACAAGCAGCCGCACATACACATACACATGCATGCATGTCGGCATATGAGCGAAATATTCTCAAGTACGACATTAAACCCCATTTCTCTTTACCTCACCCAAGTGAGTGTAGGCTTATTACAGTACAATATATTACAGTATTAAAGTTAAACATGAAAAATGGGTTCTTGTCATTGCTAAATAGTAATAAACAATTAAACAGGGGTGGAAATAACTTTAAAATTGCTAATGTACTCTGGTACAGTGGCACATGTAAAATCACTTGCCCTGATAATTTTTCCACTATACTGGGCGATTTCCTTGTTGATTTTTTAAATAAACAACATAATTAACATTGGAAAGTCAACTGGACACCGGTACAGCGTGACATACAAATTTGCTTGCCCGACAGAAAAAAACACTGGACTGGGGCGTCGGGCAATGAGTTATTTTCACCCCTGATTAAAGTTGTAGGTCAGGAACACAGGTCATAAAGTGACTCATCAGAGCCCAATTCGAAATGTTTGATGTTGACAAAGGTCGTGTTTACTGTCATTGAATTACACTGTGAGTATATTCAATGTGAAAAAGCATGACTGACTGTTGAGCACCTGCTTGCAGTGTCCTGGCGGGCTCCTTCAACATGGGCATTCAACTGATGGAACTGAAGAAAGGACAACTCTCCAGAAGGTCACAGTTCTAGTGATGTCTGACCTAGTCAAGATATACTGACCTACCCAGCTGCCATCAAATGACAGGGGGTTGCTAGGAACAAGGTGGTCAACCATTAGTGGTTATCCCTTAGTAGTGCCTGGTCATTTGTGAATGTGAGTCACCTTGTCAAAATGAAGGTCAATGTTATCCCTTAGTATTGCCTGGTTCTCTATGAACCACCTTGTCAATGTGAAGGTCAACTTTATCCCTTAGTATTGCCTGGTTCGCTATGGAATCACCTTGTCAATGTGAAGGTCAACTGTATCCCTTAGGATTGCCTGGTCATCTGTTGAGAATTTGTCAGCATGATAGCCACAGTTATTGTTAGTTTCAAAATGATGTTATCACATAGTATTGCCTTATTGTTCTTAGCAACATGATGACCAACTCTGTCCCTATAAACTGCAATGATTCTGTGTAAGCAATGATCACCTTTGTCATTCAGTATTGGCTGTCACGTTCTGAGCAATGATCACCTTAGTCCCTTAATATTGGCTGGTCATATTGTAACAGTGATTGCCACTATCCCTTACTATTGCTGTTCACATTGTTAGCAATTATCATCTTTATCTATTAGTATTGCCTGGTCACATTTTTAACAATGATCATCTTTATCTATTAGTATTGCCTGGTCACATTGTTAACAATTATCACTTTTGTCCCTTGGGACTGCCTTGTACGATGCTGCAGTCATGATTTACCTTTCAATATTTACCAGTACTGATAGGTTTTCTTGTGACAAGTTTGTTGTCATTTGTGTAGATTTTGGATGAGGATTTTATCCACTAGGTAAATGCTGATTAAGAATTTTGGAAATGGGAGAAGCATGTATGCTTTTCAATACTGGGAATGAATTTCTTTTCATGGGGTGACTGAAAAACATCGACTGCATCTTAATGCATTTCCTGCACCCGTCTACACCCTCCTGCAAGAGTGATGGTTATTGCATTCTTAAAGATTCATATAAGTTATCATACTCAGCCTGTTGGTATATCACATAGTGCTTTCTTGTTGTGTTTGACATGTAACTATTTCTTCTGATGTGATATATGTGATATATGGTCATGTGACCAGGTCAAGGGCACAACTGCTAACCTGGTCGACGTGCTGACAAAATGTCTTCTACCTTGTCATTGTGGAGTATGTGTGTGTTTGGTGATAGACTGACTGTGATTTGAAGCTTATATCAGTGGCCTTGTGTCATACGAGGCCAATCTGTACTATTATGTGATATTTGTGATGTATATTTTCTGTGAGCATATCAGTCAAGAGGAAGATGAATTTAACAAGATATACCACGTATAACACTCCAGATTAGTGAGAATATATGCCTTATATCTCTCATGGGCTGAGATATGACATATCAACACTGAGATGCAGGGGTATACACACTGTATCACTCATGAGGTGAGATACCACACATTAACACTGAGATACAAGAGTATATATATCTCTCATGACGTGAGATACCACACATTAACACTGAGATACAAGAGTATATATATCTCTCATGACGTGAGATACCACACATTAACACTGAGATACAAGAACATACATATCTCTCATGAGGTGAGATACCACACATTAACACTGAGATACAAGAGTATATATATATCTCATGACGTGAGATACCACATATTAACACTGAGATACAAGAGTATATATATCTCTCATGACGTGAGATACCACATATTAACACTGAGATACAAGAGTATATATATCTCTCATGACGTGAGATACCACATATTAACACTGAGACACAAGAATATATATATCTCTCATGAGGTGAGATACGACACATTAACACTGAAATACTGGCGTATACACAGTATCTCTCAAAGCATGAGATACCACAAACTAACCCTGCTGACTATGAGATATATGATGGACCACATTTCCCCAGCAGAGACACCCTCATGCCACACTACGGCACACTGCACTGTGAGATACAGGACTAATCCCGTGTTTTCCATAATAAATGCCCTCATGCAAAAAGTGCCATGATCTACATCAAGAGGAACCTGTAAGAAATCTTTATAAAAACTATGTAAAAAATATCCTGTATCAAACATATTTGCACAGCTTTCATTTATATCCCTGCAGAGTATAAGAGACATATAACTCCTTGGTAACTATTATCTAAAGAGATTTAGTTTCATCGACATTTGAACTATTTCTTCTGTACTGCTTGATTTCTGACAACCAATTTGATTTTCAGTACAGTTATAAAAGTGAGTGAGTGAGTGAGTTGGGTTTTACGCCGCATTTTTAGCAATATTCCAGCAATATCACGGCGTGGGACACCGGAAATGGGCTTGACATATTGTACTCATGTGTGAATCAAACCCGGGTCTTCAGCGTGACCAGCAGACACTTTAACCTCCAGGCTGCCCCATAGTTATAAAAGAGACGGTGGGGTAGCCTAGTGGTTAAAGCGTTCGCTCTTGCGCTAAAGACCCGGTTTGATTCCCAACATTGGTATAATGTGTGAAGCCAATTTCTGGTGTCCCCCGCCATGATATTGCTGGAATATTGCTAAAAGCGGTGTAAAACCATACTCACTCACTCACTATAGTTGTAAAAAGGGTCTCTATCAGTACATAACCAGGAGCACTTATTACAGCGAATACTTCACTGAAGCTTTATTGAAAGGATTAAATTTTGTGCCTTTATCATACATGTACTTAGGTCTTAGATAGTGCCATATAGTCTTTGATGTTATATTGGTGCATAGTGGTGCAGTTTTGGGACGAAAATGTGACTTGTATGTTTGCGTACTGTTTCTTGACTGTGATTATTACGGCAAAGAAGGGAGCATCATGATAATCATGATAATCATATTGTTGTATCGGTAGCGAGTTTGGCAGGACTTGATTGTATTGTTGTATCGGTAGCGAGTTTGGCAGGACTTGATTGTATTGTATCGGTAGCTTGAGTTTGGCAGGACTTGATTGTATTGTTGTATCGGTAGCGAGTTTGGCAGGACTTGATTGTATTGTTGTAACGGTAGCGAGGTTGGCAGGACTTGATTGTATTGTTGTATCGGTAGCGAGTTTGGCAGGACTTGATTGTATTGTTGTATGTACTACTAATGTTAGTGCACAATTGAAATGTTTCCTTGCATCATGAATGAATTTCCCACGATACACTTGTCTATAGTCTGAAGTCAACAGTCTACAGTGTCTATATTGTCTACGGTCTGCTGTCTACTAACTACAAACAAGGGTTTACAGTTTACTATTAGCCTGGATACAGTAGACAGGATAATAGCTTTTAGAATTTGTACAATTTGACAATTACTTCAAGACCACTTTTATAGCAGTATGGGTTTTCTTGCCAAGACACAAGAGAAATAATATTTAAAGAATTTAAAAATGAATCGCAAAGAATAATATGAATTTGGGGTACTAATAGTTGAAGTTATATATTTATTTTTTTCATGTAAGGTTTACACCAGAATTATAGGAGAATGTGAGCCATATAGCATTGTGTGTGGATCGTTCATGATAAAGTCGTCAAATATTTCAAATATACCAAAGATGACTGGAAGATCTTGCTGTAGAGTTAAACGGATGATTCAGGGAATTTCTGTTGGTGCTGAATAGGTCTTATCAATATTGTACCCGTCTCGGTTTAGCCATTTTTGTAAAGAAGAATTGTCAGGCTACACACAGCATGCTTGATGTTCGAGTACGTTTTGAAAGTTCGCAGAGCTGATCTCATTAATTTATCCAAACAGATAGTGGTGCAGTATATATAAAGTTAAAAGTAAATTTTTTGTCCAACCGTTAAAGATCAGTTGACAATCTGAATTAGATATGAGAACATGCGTTGTGTTGTTTCAACTAATGCATAGTCAATAGGACATGTTATAAAGTCATCACTGTGCTCTCATTACATACATGTAATGACATGGAGGTTTGGGAGCCATTGATACCCTGTGGTTTAACCAAATCTGTGGTATCGCAAGGGTGTTTTTGCAAGGGATGTCTGTATAAACAGTGAATGTCGAAACTTCCTTACTTAAACGTTTACATACAAACGTTGTAGCACTAAGACTATTGTAAACAAGCTTACAAGAGTTGTCAGACTTGATTACCATTGTCCATTGTGAACATTACATTCTTCTAGAGAAAGAATGATGTTCTTTTGGGACAAGAAACAATTCACAAATCCATTCAAGATGTCATAATTTGCACGCATTATTATTCGATTAACCTCTTTTTGTAATTCTGTAGTAATCATCTAATCATGTTGTTTTTAATGATTACAACCACAAGCATAAGCAACCACATTTTATGTTTTACATGTATGTCTATATATTTTTCACTGTATTGATTCTAATAGTTTGTGCCGTCCATTGGGGATAGTTACCTCACAACTACATTGTATGTAAAATCATTTTTTGTTATTTATTTGATCTTCGAAGAATTATTGGTTGTCGGACCCTCTATTTCAATTTTACATGAAATATACCCAAACGCAAACTTTGTTAGGTTATTGATCTACTATGCTTAAATTTAGTTGTTTTACTTGAATTCTACTTACTTTACATGAGCGAATCTCAAGTATCTGTTTCTTGTTTTCCATGTTTCTTGCCACTAACTGATTGACTGTACACTTTCCTGTCATGGTGGTGGTGAATGTTTTTTGGAGACATATATTTTCAGTTAGTGCTTCTTAATAAGAAAATATTTCATCTGAACAGTGTCAAACAATTTGTTTGGGACCCAAAACACAGTTTTGTTCAGAACATCCAGCATTTCTAGCCAATGATTTAGTTTATGGAATTTATTCAACTTTATTGATAACAGCAAGCTACAATGGTATCAATCTGTATCAAACCTTCGCACTCACGAAATAAAAGTCATTATTCATAAAGTTTGTTCAATATTGTATGTCGCAACTTCTAAAATGGCACTGTAATAAGTTATTTTGTCATGTGTGAGGTCAAAATAGTTTTTCCAATGTGATCTGGAACAGAATATTGTTTTTAATACTTCTTGCCCAGCTGTTGGGTATGAAGTATCCCTCACCATGCAGAGCTTAGTTTAGCTGAAGGGAAGTGTGATGTCATGTAACAGAATCCGAGTTGTATTCGGAGAAAGAAATGGCAGTATTTGTACATCATGTGACACTGTTATTGTACCAGGTGTGTCAGGAAGCAAGACATTTGTAACATTTGAAAGGATTCAAGCCTTGTCACGAATGTCCATAGGTCATTACAGTAATAACTTAATACATACCTTTGTAAAATGTGGCCATTAGACTATTGTGGTACTGATTGCTAGTAGAGTTATGTCCCTTGATGAATTCGAGTCTCAGGTTAGTTTGATTGTCCTTGGTCTGTCAACGTCATTACAGAACTTGATGAAGATGGTGACGTAACTTCTGAAACGATGCTGTATCGGTCCAGGCTATGTATCATTATAACATGGTAGTATAGTACTACGAGTTATTGGAAATCATGTGTACTGTGATGTTAAAACACAATGATATGATACATGTTGTGCCACTGTTCTAATTGTAATAAGGGGCGGTGGGGTGGGGTAGCCTAGTGGGTAAGCGTTCGCTCGTTACACCAAAGGCCGGGTTCGATTCC